>NC_088360.1:119753469-119785969 GCF_034508935.2 Berghia stephanieae
AATGGTCCCCATGTGTAAAATGTAATCATCGGATAACGTGTTAAAATGTGAACCATCTCCTCTAAACGGTATTTATATATATATATATATATATATATATATATATTATATATATATATAATATATATATATATATATCCTTTCTTAAAAATATAGCATTGTGGAGAAATTTGTGCTTATTTGAGTCAATAAAAAAATTGATACGGCGCACAACTCTACTGAAAGATTTGAAAATTAGAAATGTATTTTTTACAGATAGATAAACAGATAACTTGATTTCCTTTTATAATTTAAAGTCAGTTTGAAAGTTCGTTGAGTCAAACAGATAATATCATAAAATATGTACCGACGACACTTGGCTCCCAAAATCAACTAATTTTGACACTGTAAAAAGTTGTCAATTTGCGTCATCTATTTATGACATCAAGTATTATTATTACTTCCGTTGTGTTGTTGATTTAGCGGTGATCAGTTTTGTTATAATAGGTTTGTGTGTGTGTGTGTGTGTGTATGTTTGTGTGTGTTGTGTGTGGTGTATACATATGTGTGTGTGTGTGTGTTGGCATTTTTCAGCAAATCGTGGCATTCATAGTGATATTATTCACTTGATCACATGAAGGTATTTCAGTCGCCATTTTGATTCTTTTTTTACTATTAGGGTTAGCTCAGAGGTTAGTCATAAGTGTTATTAAAGGTGCTAGGGTGTTTGTTTTTCCATAAGTTAAGTAAAGGGAGACATTCCGAAAGCTCCTACATCCCCAGTATTCTTTAATTTGTATTTTCACCGTTGATATTTTGTCAGGCATTTATTTATTTAGTTTGTCATGTAGAAGTATTTTAAAAACTCTAGAACAAACCTTCATAGATTTGTGAAAGTTTAAAATTTCCTAATTTGACCGTTGTTTTGATTTTCGGCCGCCATTGTGATTTGTTAAGTATTGAAAGGTAGTGCAAAGCAGTCCGAGAGCAGTTTTTTTCTATTAGGGTAGCTCGAGAGGTTAGTCATAAGTGTTATTAAAGGTGCTTGGGTGTTTGTTTTTCCATAAGTTAAGTAAAGGGGAGACATTCCGAAAGCTCCTACATCCCCAGTATTATTTAAATTTGTATTTTCACCTTTGATCTTTTGTCAGCACGGTAGTAGAACAGCACATTCAACGTTCAAAATTCCAATTCCAATAACGGATAACAGCACCTGTAGCATCAGTCGCCAATCAGACACAGCTAAGTTACTGAAGAGTATTCTCTCATAATTTGGGATGAAGCACCTATGATGGACAGGCGTGTGTTTGAATGTGTGAGCAGGACATTTTGTGACATAACAGGCAGTTCAAAACCTTTTGGGGCAAAGTGGTTGTACTTGGATGGGATTTTCGGCAAATTCTACCTGTTGTTAACAAAGGAAGTGAAGCCGATATATTAAGTGTCACACTTAACAAGTCAATTATTTGGAATTTTGTCACCATTTTTCACATGAACAAGAACTGAGGGTTACTGATGACAATAACTGTTTTGCAAATTGGCTTCTCCGCATCGGAAATGGTACAGAGCCGGTTTTCAGCGAAATAGGAAAGTATTCTGTTAAATTACCTACAGCGCTATGCCTTCCTGAAAATGACCCAGCATGCTTGATAAATGCTGTATACAATGATTTGAATCTGAACTTTGCGGATGAACGTTATCTATCAGAGAGAGCAATTTTGACTACAACCCATGAAAATGTTGACAAAATAAATGCAGCCGTTCTGTCCAGGTTGACCTCATCAACTGAACAAATTTACCGCAGTGCTGATTCCATTCAAAGTGACTCTGACACAACTTATACCCGATTGAATTCTTGAACGAACTTACACCTCCCGGACTTCCTCCACATCACTACATTTGAAAGCCAACAAGTCAGTCATGCTGCTTAGAAATATAAATCCTAAATCAGGCCTCCTAATGGCACCCGTTTGTTAATAATTAAATTAGGTTCAAAAGTATCAGAAGCCAAGATAATTACCGGTAGTAGAGCTGGCGACATAGTGTTTATCCCTAGAATCAATCTGAGACAACAACTGATTCAGGCTTACCATTTATTATAAATAGAAGACAGTTTCCGGTAAAATTGTCATATGCAATGACAATTAACAAGTCTCAGGGGCAGACATTAAGCAAGGTGGGATTTTCTTACCACAACCGGTATTCACACACGGACAACTGTATGTTGCTGTGTCACGGGTAGGGGCTATAGTGGCTTACACTTCATGTTGGGCACACAGAAAAATCAACCGAAGATATAGCAAATTACACAGACAACGTTGTTTACCAATTTGCCCTCATTAAATGATGGTGAGTACAGTATCGAATGAAAATAGTTCTTTCCCCGCGAAATTGCGGGCTTTGTACTAGTATATGAAATTTAAATTATAAAATTAATCTGAATGAATAGTAAAAAAAAAATGAAAAAAAAAGATTAAGGTAGACTTTGTTTAAGTTAAATATGTTTTATTTATGCATGGGATATGACTTTTTAAAAAACTAAAATCTCTCCATTTTAGTAATTTTAACTTTATATCTTTTTTTGGTTCCTGGGTTAACGAGACATTAAACCGTTTTGAGACGATAAGCCACAAGTGTTATCAACAAGTAAAGTACTGGCAGTGGCGTAGACACAACAACAAAAAACGACTTTAGAAGATTTTAGTCAAGGTTTGATGACGACATCAATAGTCATGATATCGGGAGTTTTCATAGATCACCTATCGTGTGTAATTAATGGTAAGGATAATCCGAACGAAATCAACAAGCTTAAGACTAGGCTAGACTTTTGCGGTCTTTGATGCCGATTACTAATCCTCGCAATTTGGAAAAACCGGCATAACTCTTTGATGCGATGATTTTGCCATGCCAAAAATATATTTGATAATATATGGTATAAATCCAAGGGAATAGCGCCGCAATGGAGCTTTGAATGGGTTCCTTGCTCAAAGCCATGCAGTGCGTCGTTGGGTCGAACTCGGTACCTTCTATGTACGATGCAAAGATAATACCGTTGTCCCTTGCTGCCCTACAAGGAGTGTGGACTTAAAAGAAATTAACCCCCGAAAAATAATAATAATAAAGATGTACCCACCTCACTGGAACCACATCTTCCCCAGCATGCATCAACAGTGACTAAACCGGAACATGTTAGCGTTTCCCCGGTCGACCTCTTCGTGACTGTAGGCTTATTTACCCGGAATTGATATGTGCGAATGTGGCAGCCTAAAGTCGTCTGTGGGTTGACATTTTGTGTGGCTGTTGTAGTTGTTGTAGTTGTTGCTGTTGAAGATGTTGCTGTTGGCATGAGGCTGAGGATAATGATGACGATGACGGTGGTGATGGATTGAATCGGCCAAGAGGATGGAAGTATATGAAGCACTTTGGGAAGTATCAGGGTCATAGCTGAAAAGAAAACAAGAAAAAAAGAATAAAAATTAAAGAAATTAAAGCATCTCGCTTTAGACTATTATCTGCTGTCAAACAAAAGTAGTTACATACTTAAATAGTAAAAACAGTAAAGAACAACCAAGATTCTGCAGATCACGGGGTCCCCGATAGATTAGTTGGTTGAGCATTCACTTCACACGCAAAGAGACTGAGATCGATACCGGGTGTAGTCATGATTGTTTTTTTTAACCTCCCCCGCCCCAGCCCCCTGTACCCAGTAATGATTGGGTAGGTGGGTCTTTTAGATCTGGCGGATTGCACTTTGATATAGACTAGCGTCCTATCCAAAGAGTAGACGTAATTGGTTTTGTCCTTTTCACGCTATAGAAACCAGGACAAAGTCCGGCTCCATGAGCCTTAAAACTATGAAGAACTAACCTAATGCAGATCGCATTAGCTCGACGTATAAATCAAAATTATTATAATTCAGGTAATTCGTCATGTCGTTGGTGTACATTGTTCTCCAAATCAATCACTCCCATCTCTCTACAGTTCGTCAGTTCTTTGCCCTTCCTCACGCTGACAAAATACTGAGAAGTTTTTGTCTCATTACGAAATGGCGTTCAGTTTACATTGAATCGTGTGGTCTATTGGAGAGTATTATACATATATGTAGATAATCGCATATAAATACCCATTGGAATATGGTGCATGTAAAAGTATATTATAGTGATGTCAATTATTTGTCATCATATATCAGCACATCATTCGACATGCACAATTCATGAGTATACGTTGACAACCGCAGCACTTTGGCACAATGCATATCGATGGTCGGCGGATCAAACCTCTGAAGTCCCGATTTTCATAATCGGCGGATCAAAACTCAGAAGTCTACATACGAGCTTTGTGCACCATATTTAATTTTGGGCGGATCAGACCTCTGCTTTGCGCACCATCTAGCCTTCAGAGTTTTGATCCGCCAATCGTAAAAATCGAGACTTCAGAGGTTTGATCCGCCGACCATCGGTATATAGTTTTATTTCCAACCAGAAATTATATATTTTCCAATAAATAATCTACCCATTGAAGTCGACACTTTACCCGTGTATTTGTTAAGTGAGAGAAATATTTATCCACAGAGGTTTTATTGTCGTCATTTTATAAAAACAAAGAATGATATCGACGTCGCGATCCTGATTTATTCTTTGATGCCAACCAGAGAATTAGACAATTCTCACCATATTCTATCTAGCTGACTATGTTTTGTGGTTAAACGTTATACTCGGATTTGTTTGATGGTTACTGATAGTTGTTATCGATTTTACGGACACAACTCTAGGGAGCAATTATTTGAGCGGCATTCTATTCAATTTTTTTTTGAATATCATTCATTTAATCAGTTACCTGCCGTAATCTGAAAAAAACACGTATTTAAACATTTGACCAGAAAAGTAATTCTTCAAATATCGATCGATTTAAATGAAAATCATCTTGGCAAAAACTTTCAAATCTGGGACTTCGCGACGTCCAGGTTTGAGCGTTTTTTGCCAAGATAAGAGTCATATAAATCGATCAATATATGAAAAAAGTGCCAAATTTCAAATACGTGTATTTCCAGAGTACCGCAGTTAACGGTTTAATCACAGCTAGTGTTCATGTTATTCAAAATCACGAGGTGATAGACATGAAAAAAACAACAAAGTACTATTATTGATGTCATAAACACACATACCCTTTTGGCTCCTAGCGCTCACGACTTTCAATTCATCAACTACGTCACCCACAAATCTCAGCCCCCTACATAAACCGATTTATATGATCAGTCATTTGTTCAGCAAATATATCTAGTGCCCTTATTAATTTACCGCACCCTGAAAAAAATCGCGTATTCAAAATTCTGGCCCGAAAATTCTTCCTTCAGATTTCGATCAATTAAAACCACCCTCATCTTGTAAATATCTCTCAAACCTACTTGCAAAGTCTCAGGTTTGAGAGTGTTTGCCAAGATTATAGTAATTTTAATCGGTCGATATTTGAAAGACGAGTTTTCTATCCAAAATCTTTAAGACGTGGTTTTTTTCAGAGTACGGCATAAATCCCTTTTTTCACATTTTTACCAGCAAAATAATTATTCCATAAATTGATCGATGAAGATGACTCCAAATTTTTTAAGGAAAAAAACAATCTCATTTAAACCCTTAGGGGCAGCGTACGATTAACTTCCGCTGCACTATGTGGCCTTGAGTATGTCACCTCGCCCTTAGCTCACTTTACGGCGCTGCATTGTGGCTGACGCCTGGGTTGTTCCAGTCTTCCCTTGGAATAGACCTTAGAGACAAATTTCCCCTATCAGATGAATAAAGGGAATTTTATTTTTATTTTAATGTATCAAACTTGACCACTTTACAAATAGGGAGTGGTTTTAATCGATCAATCCAGGAAGTAAAAGTTTAATGGCAAAATTTGATAAATGTGGATTGTCGGTGAACGGCAGACCAAACGTAGTGATCACAGTGTAATATAATAACCAAACAACGAATGAAAATCGTGTCAGGAATAGACAGTCACCCTGTCCCTAGCTTGGAGATAAATAATAAAGTGAGTAGATGTGACTCGTATATAAGGGAACAACACAAAAGAAACAACGTTTCGGCCCTTGGCCTTCGTCAGGAGACAGTAAACAAAAACACAAATATGTAAATTTACAAAATATCACATTTTGTCACATGCCTTCGTCAAGGGCCGAAACGTTGTTTGTTTTGTGTTGTTCCCTTATATATGAGTCACATCTACTCACTTTATTTTTTATCTCCATTTTATTGGCTCATTTAGGTACCTCTAGCTTTTGTCCCTAGCTTCCTGGGGATATTTGTTCATTCCGGATAAATTCATGTACACCATAGATGTCAGCAGTCTATTTAGATTTTAATAAAATTCACTCGGGAGTAATTTAGAATCTCGACATGTTAATCTACTTCTCATTTGTTCCGAAACAAATCCCGATCCTATAATATATTGCACTCTCTTGTCGTCTTCTTCTTCTTCTTCTTCTTCTTCTTCTTCTTCTTCTTCTTCTTCTTCTTCTTCTTCTTCTTCTTCTTCATATAAATCGACTGACTCAGTCTTCTTCATCTGTCTTCTCGTCTTCTTCCCCGTCTTTCTCGTCCTCCTCCTCCTCATCTTCTTCTTCTTCTTCTTCTTCTTCTTCTTCTTCTTCTTCTTCTTCTTCTTCATATAAATCGACTGACTCAGTCTTCTTCATCTGTCTTCTCGTCTTCTTCCCCGTCTTTCTCGTCCTCCTCCTCCTCATCTTCTTCTTCTTCTTCTTCTTCTTCTTCTTCTTCTTCTTCTTCTTCTTCTTCTTCTTCTTCTTCTTCTTCTTCTTCATCATCATCACCAACATTATCATCATCATCATCATCATCATTTTCATCATCATCATCATCATCATCATCATCATCATCACCATCATCATCATCATCATCATCATCATCATTTTCATCACCATCATCATCATCATCGTCATCATCATCATCATCATCATCATCATTATATCTTGATTGACTCAGTTAGACAGAGGCCTTACATTCGATGTTTTGAATCAAAAAAAAATTATGAATCTCCCTGAAAGTCTGTAGCGCACCTATAAATGTCTCGATATTGCTCACAAGCTTGAAGACTTTTCGATATGTAAGGAATGTTTTCTGGCTAAAATGTAAAAATTTCGTTTTGTCATTTTACCGAATTTCTTTTTGATGGCTCTTGACATCAGCTCAGAAACTGAAAATTTGTTAACTAATTGAATACAGTTTTATTAAACAGAAAAATGCAGTTGAAGGCAACAATAGGAGCAGATAACAGTGAGTTGTAATACAGTCCTATTTATTAAATATTGAAAGTGATGTTATTTAATTTCATCTTGCACTTTACAAAGAAAGGTTGATTAAACAAAAGTTGATATGACATTTCTATATTCACACAATTTAGGCCATTATGACCTTGTAACTCTAAGCGTACTTGAGAACTCGTTGTCTTCTAAATTAGAAATGCATGCTACGGTGTCAATATAGCCTTGACAAATTGTAAACAAAATGAGCTAATACAAGGTGGTAAATGTCATGAAATTAAATTATTACTCTAAAAAAAAAGAAGAAGAAGAAGAAAAAGAAGAAGAAGAAAAAGAAGAAGATGATGATGATAATAATGATGATGATGATGATGATGATGATGATGATGATGATGATGATGATGATGATGATGATGATGATCATGATGAGAAATTGAAGGAGGAGGAAGAGGAGGTGGCGGAGGGTGGAGCCAAAAAAAATTATACAATCAACAATTCAAACATTTTAAAAATTAGAAACAAAATCTAACAACAGCAACAACAGCAAAGAAAAGAAAATTCCCAGGAGCAAGAGAGGGATAAAATCAAACTTTTTGGATCATATTTTGGAATTTTCATCATCGTAATGAATGAATTAGCTGAGGCAATCTACAAACAAATATAATAATAATAATAATAATAATAATAATAATAATAATAATAATAATAATAATAATAATATAATAATAATAATAATAATAATAAATAATAAGGTTGAGAGTTTTTGCCAAGATGAAGGTTACCTAAATGGATCAATATCTGAAGGACGAGTTTTCTGGCCAAATTATTAAATACGTGTTACATAACTGGTTAATGGTGGTTAGAAGGAGTGATACACGTTTCCTACAATCAGAAAGTACTAGGGTGTCCCAAGAGACGTTTAGTAAGCGAATTGACCAACATATTATTTGTTCATCTTTGTTTTCTGACAACCAATCAGAAGCGAGAAAAATTTCAACAGCAGCACTATACTGTTAGGGTAAATACAAATGTAATACGATGGGCCTGCAGTCTACTGCCGATGAAATGGAAACATCCTTTATAATCCTCAGAGAAGTCTCCGGCTTAAGAATTTTTGAGAAGTTGAGGCTAGTTTTAATTTATCAATGTTTGAAGTAAACCAATTTAAACAATTTGAAAAATGCATTCTGTCGGTGCACAGGTCAGAAAGTATAAGTAGTTCTTCAAAGCCATAGAGCGGTTGTATCCCTGAGTCCATTGCTAGTCACCTTTGGATAGAACACTATCGCAACGTATTTCGCGTCGGATATAACATACTATGTTGAGCAACGTATCCCTGACTCCATTGTTATAAACGGTCAATAGCAATTGCTAGTCACCTTTGGATAGAACACTATCGCAACGTATTTCGCGTCGGATATAAAATACTCTGTTGAGCAATGTATCCCTGACTCCATTGTTATAAACGGTCAATAGCAATTGCTAGTCACCTTTGGATAGAACACTATCGCAACGTATGTCGCGTCGGATATAACATACTTTGTTGAGCAATGTATCCCTGACTCCATTGTTATAAACGGTCAATAGCAATTGCTTTGGATAGAACACTATCGCAACGTATTTCGGGGCGGATATAACATACTCTTTTGAGCGATGACTACTGGGTGGACAGAGGAGTCAGAAATAATCTCGACTTCACTCGGAAACGAAATCGGCCCCTTTGCGTGTGAAGCGAGTGCTATACCAACTGACCCATCAGGACCCCTAAATTGAATGGCTATTGATATCATCGACAAATTAATATGATCTCCCATGGTGCTTGGTTTATCACGATACTTGGAGTCTCATTAAAAAATGTAAAGGATTATTGCACTCATGCTTTTCAAATTGCAAACATGTTTTCAGTCTCAGTGGGTAAATAAATTGGCTTTTAATTTGTCGTTCAAAAATATTTGTTTGGTAGTTGCTGCTAAAAATTTCATCAAATCGGTTCTGTATGCAGACATGTTCGACCCAGTTTGTGAACTCTTGTTTGTAAAAAGTACGATATTGTGTAAATGATACAGAGGCAACAAAAGCATAAAGAAACAAACAGGCCAAAAAAAAAAACAACAACAAAAAAACAAAAAACAAGAAAAAAAACAAACAAACAAAAAAAAATAATTACAATTTTTCCATACTTGACTGAGAACCGAACCTAATACTTCTAGATTATTCGTCAACAGGATGTCAGGATATTAGATCGCTAATCGAGGCAGGCTGGTTATCCGGGTTATTTATTTATCTTGAATCTTTTTCTCTGTTTTGTCCAGCTTTGTCATGTATCATTTGTTCCTTTTCAGTCAGATTATCCTACACCATTGCTTGCCGTCAAGTTTTTATATTTAAAAAAAAACCTCTTCATATTACATTTTTTCACAGAAAAAGAAACTTCTCCACAGAGGCTCATGGCCAAAGCCCACCAGACGACAACTCCCATACAAAATACTTTTTTTGAATTTGAGCAGAAAATTTCACTTCAAATACATATCGATTAAAATGGCGCCCATTTATGTTCAAATCCTCAGAAATGAGACTGTAAAGTAAGCTCAGATATGAAACATTTTGATGAGCTGAAGGTCAGTGTAGTGAATGGATAGTTTAAGTATTTTTGCGGTCAAAATGGAAAAAAATGTATTTTGTCCGAGTGTGACAGGAAAGCTGTTTTTTTTTTAACCATTTCAATGGTTAGTATCATAGTCAGACCCTTGCTGTTCCCATTAAGAACGTCTCGGTGGCTGTACGTCAATACAATGACAATACACCTTTCTTTCATTTTGGCCACAAAATGGTTAACTCATACATCAAAATATCAATATTATTATGACCCTGAATTTGTCTATAACTAATTTAAATCCCTTCATTCCCTTAATTTGGAGTTTAAGTCTTAGAGAAGTTGAGGATAATTTCTAATCTTAATATCGAGGTAGAATTTTTCTGGCCAAAATAAAATAGGTATTTAGTCAGTGTTGGTCTAACACTATTGGCTCTTGGTGTGAATACAAAATTAATGAATGTAGGTAGCTTTCCTATGCTGATGATTATAGACGCCTTGAGAGATTACACTGTGATGCCCGCCATTCTATTCACAGAATGATAGATAAAATACTAATATTAAAATTATTCCGAGAATAAACACCTTGCAATGAGCCAATCTAAAAACAAGAGAAATGAAAAAAGACTAACGTAGACAGATAGATGGATGGATAGATAGATAGATAGATAGATAGATAGATAGATAGATAGATAGATAGACAAATAGATAGATAGATAGATAGATAGATAGATAGATAGATAGACAGATAGATAGATAGATAGACAAATAGATAGATAGATAGATAGATAGACAAATAGATAGATAGACAAATAGATAGATAGATAGATAGATAGACAAATAGATAGATAGATAGACAAATAGATAGATAGATAGATAGACAAATAGATAGATAGATAGATAGATAGATAGATAGTGTATGAGCACCAAACCATGTGATAAATTTGTGTGACAAAAGAAATGCTGATTATCATATTTTTTAGCATCTCCACCAGGCCTTTAAATGTCTTGTAGCTGGAAAGAACGAGATAAATCAATTCTCAAGAAATCGAGGGAAGATAGGAGAAAGGGGGAGGAAGATAGAAATAGAAATATATATAGAGAGAGAGGGAGAGAGAGAATGGGCGGGAAAAACAGAGATTGTGTGTGTGTGTGTGGGGGGGGGGGAATAAATATTAAATAAAACCAAGCGGGCATTCTCGCTTTATATAGAATATTTAGAAAATCAAGATATTTAAGAGTAATGCGAATATTGGATATGATGAATTAAATCACAGAGGATATATGATTTTTACACGCCAATGACGATTCGAATTGCGTCAACTCATTAGCCATCTCGCCCTGTTAAGGCAATCATTTTTACAATGATGAATGAGGATGAGGAGTGGTTATCCATTAAATGAGTGACATACGATTTAATGAATAACTGGAATGCTTTTATTTTATTTTCCAGCAGAGACAACCCGTGACATCAAGAACTGAGCTGCGAGACATAACCTATTTTACAGGACAACCCTGTGGAGTTTATTGTCCTGTTTACTGTCACCACAATTACTCATTATCCGTTTCATGTCCAATACCTATCCATTTCTCGTTATTCTCAGCCCCATCTTGAGCCATTAACGTGCTCGTTTGTATTTATGTGACGTTTGAAGGGAAACAAACAACTAGAATTGACATGATAATGATAGGATGAAAAACGTGTCGCAAACAAACAGAGGTTTGATTTCCCTGGCACAATTGAACTCGAGAAAGAAAAAAAAACATCGTGTCAACAAAAACTAAAATGATAATATCTAGACAAGAAACTTAAGAGCTTTATGCGAATGCAATGTCAAGTCAGCACTTGATTATTGGTAGTATTGTAGTAAACCGAGACTTGAAGTCTCTGTTCCAGTCGGTCGATCCGCTTACAATTTTAAAGTATCAGCAGGAATGTGAACTCCTGCAGAAATTGTAAATAGATATTTTTACTTAACAAACATGTAACTATTATGATTTTAAAAAGATTTTATTACAACAGTACACGTTTTGATCAGCTATGGCCCCTCAGGGCCGATAAAAGATTGATAAAAGACAGAAACGGGCGCTTAAATGACCTAAATAGTGTCGAAAGCGCCGTTAAACACCTAAAAACAGTATTGTAGTAAACCTACAAAGTTTATAGGCCGTTAGAGAGAATTTTATGAGACGTAATCAACCCACTGAAGTTAAGGCTGCGAAAACCCGTGTTGAATTAAAGTGATAATACAAATAAACACATGAGCGAGAGAATGTTTACCAACTGACCATGGCCTGAGTTGCTTTATAAAAGTTTCCTGTCTTTGTATTTTTGATAACATAAAAAAAAAGAGAATTTAAACCAGTAAGATTTTATTCTGCCCTATTTTTAGAGTAGAATATTTGACCCACCCGTTTTCACTGAGAGCTGTAACACCGATAAGACATAGGCTTCCCCTCTGAAAATGAGGAAATTCTAGCCATCGTTCATATTCAGGCAATATTACCATAAATATTAAGAATTTGATCAGAAAAACCAATCCTTGAAATATCAATCGATTAAAATGACCTTAATCATTCAAAAATCTCTCAAACCTGGCACTTAAATGATGTTTGAGAGTTTTTGACTAGATAAGGGTCATTCTAAAATTGATCAATATTTGAAGGAGGGGAGGGGGAGGATCTAGCCAAAAATATTTAAGGTCTTTTCCCATAGTGTGACAGAATAAAATCACAAGGTAATTCGACTAATTAAAACGATCTTCATGGTATGTAATCAATGTAAAAATTAATGCTTACGTTTCATGGTGTTATATAAAAAAATCATTCCATTTATTCTATCAAGAGGCATCAACACGTTTAAATGTCCAAATGATTCACGAAATCATATATATATATATATATATATTTCAATTGCCTGCCTTGTTGACCTTTATCAGTGCTAGATCATATGCCAGTAAAGTACATTCAACAAGTTATTTAAACAGATTTATCACTCTGGCAATTTCGTATTTGGAAATCTGAAAGCAAGAGAAAAATAATCCGTTTTGGAATATCATTCTGATGTAATCTTGCTAAATTCAATTAAAAACCATTTTTTCTATAATTCAAAATTTGTTATTTTTTCTCTCGTGTCATTTAAAAAGTGAAATAGATGTTTGACAATACAGCCCCCTCCAAATCAAAAAAATGTGTGTGTAAATTAGTTTCTGTTATGGGTAGACATGAGATTCTCTCAAATTCTCTTTTTTAATTCTCCAAGTGCAGCATGGCCTTGAGTATGCAAGCATTGGAAACAAGTTCAGAGTTCAAAACTAAACAATGTTGAAATCCTATTCGTTATACCCTTATGCCCCTCAGATTATTTTACCGTTGTTTTTTTATAGTTAAAATAATTTGTTTGCATTGTTTTTAATCTCTCTGATCGTCTGCTCTATTTGCTTTAAAGGGATATGGCAGTCTGACCTAACAAATCACCAATGAAATATCAATACGCGTCAACAGTTCTTTTGCAAATTAACGAGCTTGCATTGCATATTTTTCTTTATATTATTGTAATTAATCAAATGTCTACAAATCAGAGGCGTGCAGATTTGGAGATTCATTGCTAAATTTATTTTAAGATGTAGCATTCCTGCATCTCTGTGCTTGAAACCGTGAATAAGTTACAAAAAGAAATCGGACTCATCGGAATCGTCAGCGGTGTTCAAAACACAACACTGCAATCGATAATATATTACCGTATTCTCCAACAATGTAAATCTTATATTTTACTATAGTAATAAGTTCTATTCCTATTCAATTAATCGTGTTTGTACTACTGTCATCTGGTTTGTTTATGAACATATCGCGGCTTAGAGTCTTGATCTAATTACATCTCTGATTGATTCTTAAACACCAATACTATTTTGTTGCAGATTCGTTTGACCATTTGACCAAACATGAATTGTGTGTATCCTTATCTGATCATATATTATTTCACGCAAGTTGTCTTTAATCAGATTTCCCCAAAAGTTAAGGATACAACGATATACCCTTAAGCAACATGATCAAATCTTCTTTATCATCGCGTGTTCTCTCTCTGTTGGAATTTCTTGAGGATCACGCAATCTGAGTGAAGGGAAAGGATGGGGGTGGTTGATTCGTCTGTTTTGTGCGGTTTTTAACCAGTTAACTGACGTGCTCTGGAGACACGTATTTAAATATTTGGCCAGAAAACTCGTCCTTCAAATATCGATCGATTTAGCAGAAAGTCTCAAACCTGGGACTTTGTAAATCTTCTGTTCCCTATTTGAACCAGTCTCTTTTGTTTTGCTTTCTTGGTGCTTATAACTTCAGATCAACAATTTTTGCTCTATCATTTTCCTTTTCACTGGCGCTGAAATGACCTTATAGTGGCTCAAGCGCCGTATAACCCCTAAAAACAAACATAACTCACGCCCAAAGAGTAGAGTAAATGCAGAGAGCATGATTGATTCCTGTCATACGATAACATATATATTCTAGAGGATGTTGGGTTTATCAAAAACTGGAAAGACCTCAATCTAAGTGTCATATTCTACAGTGCAAAATGTTTTCAAAATGATTCTCATCACGATTAGTGTTCACATCTTCTAAACTTCCATCCTATTATTTTAATAGCTTCAACTTGCCATAGTTTTTTTAAAGTCAACATTTGAAATTTTAGAAATTAAGCATAAACCCGAACGTGATAACAGAACAAAATACCTTTTATTTAATCAAGAGGAGTCTTCATTCGAGTTTTAATCGCCGGTTTAAATTTTGGAATCTCCGGATTCTATTTTGGGAAATTGAATCCTATTTTAACACACTGTCTCAAGCCTCTAAAATGCCATCAATGTTCTTTGTACGAATAAAATGGGGCTTCTTTTAACTTCTAAATCTTTTGCCACTTTAAATAAAATAGACATATAAATAAAGAATTTTGGTCGATTTTAATTCTATTTGAAAGATTAAGTTATAACTGTAAAAGTATTAAGAATGAACTTCAAAACTATATTGATCAAGGCAGTTTTATTGTGTCGCTATATTTTTGATTCAAATCCTCACAACATTGATTTCTTTAGCGTGAATGATATCCCTCTCTCTCTCTCTCTCTCTCTCTCTCTCTCTCTCTCTCTCTCTCTCTCTCTCTCTCTCTCTCTCTCCATTAATGTATCTCTCTCATAAGGCCTGTAAGTGTGTTCTTCTCTGTTTGTGTGTGTGTCCGTTATGACTGTGTCCAATCAGTGCCAAATGCCTAACATGCCGTCAAGAGGATGATCTCCCTAAGAAGATTATGAACCTTTGAGATGAGTCATTGGATGCCATGTACTAACTCTACCGTGCATCATGGACAAAATATATTTCTTTTTTTTTTTCTTTTTTGGCCAAAAAAACTACTGCAGCCAATAAAAATCGGTTAATATTGACCACAGTATCAAGTTTTAAACCTCTTCTCAATCTGAGGGTCATCGTGATACAACTGTAGTTAAGGATTTGTGGGTGAAATAAAAAAAAATAGTTTTGTTACTGTACTGTAGCCAGTGGGGTCACGATCTGCCCATTTATTTGTTAGGCTTAAATCGGTTCTCTACTTAACCAGTTAACGGGGTACTCTAGAAAAAACTCGTATTTAAATATTTTGTCAAAAAACTCGCCCTTCAAGTATCGATTGATTTAAATGACCCTCATCTTGGCAAAAACTCTGAAACGTGGGACTTCGCAAACTCTCAGGTTTGAGAGTTATTGCAAGATGAGTGTCACTTAAATCAATCGATATTTTAAGGAGGAATATTCTGGTCAAATTTTAGAATCCTAGCTTTTCCATAGCACGACAGTTTACTGGCTAAATCAAATTGTCTCGTGGCCCAAGTAGCTCGGATCTTGAGCTGTTGCTTCCAAATTGAATTTTGTTTTTGGGTCTCTCCAAACTTTACAATGGGATAACATTGTGTTCTGAGCTAGCAATGTAAAAAATAAGTTTAGTGCCTTACAGTTACAAGAGAAAAAGCATAAAATGATGCCATATGGAAATATGATATTATTCAAAAAGTAGTTGTCTTTTACTCTCTCCACTGGGGATCAAACACCCAAGTTTCGAGGCTCGAGTTATTTATATAATGCATTCCAGTCTCCTGAAACGGGGACTCGATCCCCACTTCAATTATTTTATTTCCATGGACAAGATTAATAAACTCCAATTTTGCTGGCTTGTGGACCCGATGTTATCATAGCTTTGTTTGGTGGATCATATGTTGTTTTATGAATGTCTCCGTTACATCTCGCATTTCACATGAAAGTTGCTTACCGATTTTTACCAAAGTTTTATAATCATAGATTGAAGTTACCTAATGATTTGATAATCGCTTACTTTGATTGCTTTTGAGACAATTACGTGAAAGAATTTAATCAGACGCGGGCGAAAGGTAATATAAAAGAAACAGCATGAAATATATGCCAATACAAGGTCGTGATATTTTTGGTACGACACGCATAGTATAACTACACGCACGACACCGTTGAAATGTCAAATGTCTGTCAACTTGTAGCCCTGACATCTTTTAAAGCGTAGGCCCTAGGTATTTTAGATCGAGATAGATCTATTTCTGTAAAAACCAGGTTCCCGAGTGACTATATATATATAAATAAATATATATATATATATATATATATATATATATATATATATATATATATATATATCAGTAAGTGGGTGTGCACACCATAATCCTCGGACATTTTTACAAATAGTGCCGTTCCTTAACAATTTGAAGTCGTAAATAACTATAGTCAAATGGAATGGAAGCTTCGAGTTGATTAACAAAGACAGATAATCTAGCATTTTGGGTTCAGTATATTTCACAAGAGTTTGAGATCACCAAAAGTCTTAAGAACAGGATCCCATTGGGAAGAATACACTCGAAATCTTACACTCATTATATATTCAAAACAACAAATATAACAGTACATAATTGAGAGATAATTTACAAAGAAAAGAATATTATCACCAAAACGATAACTATAAATTTGACTGTATCCCTCCAAACAAGGACTCCGGTTAGGGTTATAACAAAACCAAGTAATCTTTTCAACGACAAAGACAGAAGACAACTTGGAAAAGGAAATAGAAGGAGATAGATGACAGCAACACTTGCCACCGTGGAAGGTCACAAAAGACCCCACCCAAATGTAGACAAGAAGTGGAATGCGTGCTTGTTTATGTTAAAATGTGTAAGGATGTGTGTGTGTGTGTGTGTGTGTGTGTGTGTGTGTGTGTTTGTATCGTATCGTATCGTATCGTATCGTATCTAAGAGCTAATAGGTTCTAAAAACGTTTAAATGCCCTGTGTAATTTTTCTGCATAGATTCAATTTATCAATTATTTAATTAGTATTCAATGTCAATTAATTGATAATATTTAGAATTAAATATCTAATAAGTGCCATAATCAATATTCGTAGTATAACTTATTCTATTTACATTCATTTGGCATGTCCGGCTTGTACATTCGAGAGTTTCAAATAATTGTTATACAAAAGACAATAATATCCAACGCCATGTTACATTTTTCGTCAAAACCAAATATAATGTTGGTAAAATCTATTATCAATGGCAGTCTTAAAATCATTAATTGAATTATATTTTTTTGGTCCAAAAGTTTAGATTATTCCAAATTGTCACAGTCTTGTGAATTAGATTATTTTTCCTTATAGATGAATTACATCTTTCAACAAATATCTTAAACTTATCTCCCCTAGTGTTGTATATGATATATACATATATATATATATATATATATTATATATATATATATATATATATTTTATAATATTATATATATATATATATATATATAATATATATATTATATGTATTCATCAATCATAATGTTCTACAGACTGACATACCAGTGTTTAGCTTTTCTTATCATTCATTTCAATATAAATGTATTCATTCAACTTAATTACTTATCACAATAGTTAACAATATACATAACTTTTTATATCATATATATATATATATATATATATATATATATATATAATATATATATATATATATACGATTATTTGTACGAGCAGGGTTCAGTATGTGTATGTGTGTGTGAGTATGTGTGTGGGTGTGCGTGCGGGTGTGCGTGTTTGTGGGTGTGGATGTGGGTGTATGATTCAAGTAAAGAGGATGAGGTTACAAATGCATCGGAGAGAATTGGCAGGTAGGAGAACGATGAGAGAAGAATGACGAAGAGAGAAATTCGGGAATTGCATGATTGGAGATCGAGGATCTATGGGGAGTGAATGTGAAGCTAATAGGGTTCATGTAGAGAGATGGTTATGTGAATGGAAGGAAAAAAAACAATTAGATTAAATTATAATGTCCTTCATATAATGACCATCTTGTTTAGAGCGTTGGATGAAAAGGATGAGAGGATGTTAGAGGGGGATGAGGGATGGGGGGGGGGGGCGGTTTGGAGGGAATGAAGAGTGTTGGTACATGATGGTCGATTATTATATTCATACCTTCGGATTCCTATATCGTTTTAATTAGTCCAAAATCGTTCTATAGCCAATTCCTTATTCTTAAATGTTGTTAATAAGTTACAATCAATCGCTACCCATGTCATTGTCAATTGTCATGCAAAAATATTTCATTGCCAAAATTAGTGTGTATGTGTGTGTGAGCGTGTATGTGTGTAAGTGTAAAATATTGCATTATTTCATATTCAGTATATTTGGATATATATAACAATTACTATATTTTATTATTTTTATGGAGGTTCTATCAAAATCCAAAAAAAAGTCATTTCTATCAATATTGAAAGTAAAAGGGTTTTTTTTTTTTTCAGAGAAATAAAAATCACGTTGCTTTTACAAAGTAAAAGGAAAAATAGCAGGCAATAAGATTTTCTTAAAATACACATTTGATTTTGAGTGTTCTTTAACATTATTCCGTATTATTGCTTGTTTTATCGCCATTTATAATTGAAAGTCATGACATTTTTATTCGTTAACGATAAGTTTGTATAATGAGTACAACGATTATTAAATTAAATTATGACAGACTACAGTGATAGTATTGTCCAGAACGAAAATTTGAACGAATGACCTCAAGAATAAGCTGTCCTCGTTGCACAACTGAACTCACTGTAGAGGGTTGATGCTGAGTGATTACACGCATTTCCTGATGACATCACATACATGGGTTATCGATTGTCCAATGAACACTGGCTTTGATTCTCAAAGTAAAGCGTGACTGGAGAGTTGTGAAGCAAAACAACTGTCTGGCGGGGCTTATTCAAAGGAGGATCCAGCAAATGCACCGGTCCATGGTCAGATGTATTCGAGGGATTTTTAAGACGCCTCAGATATATGTAGAATCCCAAATCTTCTAGAATTTCTATGATTGGTAAGGATTTATAGTTGGTTGTCGACGCAGAGATTTTGTGGTGACCAAGATTGATAAGCGATTGTTGGCGAGCAACCCACAGACAACGAATTGGGCGAAAAAGTAGAGCGGGGGAAGGTATGAGAGGAATTAATGGGAGATTATAATATGATTATTGCCTCCACCTACACATACTTTCAACCATAAGATGAGAATTTTCCTCACTCAATCTATTAGAGATTAATCAATAGCAACAATGGATTAGAATTGACCCCAACACCTACTCGGATCTACTAGTGCCATGTAGTGTTTCAAAGATTGATGGATGAACTGTTGTTTGACATCTTAATTAAATCACAGTGTGTGAAAGTAATTCCAGCTGTCGTGGATTTAGCAAAGAAATTAATGGTAAAGCTTGCTAGCACTATAAAAATCAATAATGTTTTATGGTGACATCAGAAAGTAGAGTCCATTAGCAGCTTTCTAAGTAACTTCATATGCATGGGATATTATTTGTAATTCAAAATGGATGAACACTAAAGAATAATACGTCATTGACCTGAAATATGACATGACTATGGATATCGGGGAGAGATAATTACGGTCAATGGTGAGATTGTCCACTTACTGTCATTATTAAATTATTGCAACAGAATCTGTTCTAATTCTTGATAACATGTTACCGTTATGGTAGTCACATTTATTTGTAGAACATCAGTTATTTAAGCTATCAAGCAATTCCATTAAAGTCTGTATTTATCCAAGTTTCACATCGCAAAACTGCTTTCAATTTACTTTCATCCTTTAAACCAAAATAGATCCTCTTACTCGCTATAAAAATTGGTAAAACTATTTGATGCGGTACAAAATATAAGGTGTAGAAGTTTTATTTTTAGAAAAATAAAAAGGCTCAGAATGCTTATTTTCTGGAAGAGTTTTTGCTTGAAATTTTATTCTGCATTTATTGACACTGTCCTGTAAACCACTTTCCAGATGTTTGTCGTATACCAAAATTTCTATTAAAAAACCCTGTCATAATTGGTTGGGAGGGAGACCCAAAATTATCAATGCCTAACGCGAATCAATCCTAATGTTCTCTAGACTGATTTACCAGTGTTTTGCTTTTCTAATTATTCATTTGACCCCATATATGACAACGTTCTCAAACCTGAGAGTTCCTAAAAAATTTCTTTAAAAAATAATCATGCGTTTTCAAAGTGAGGCGGTGGAGAGGTGGCTGTCTCTTGGTAACCAAAGTACATAAATGGCACAGACATCTAATACTTATCCCCTCCAGTGTCTAATGTGGTTTCTTTATCCCAAACATACCCCCAAAGGGAATTGTAACCATCGAATACATTACTACCGCTACAAACTCTTTATTTTTTTCTTTTAACTCTTCCGTCTACATCTCCTAGATCTACTCGATTTCTTCAGCACCCTCATTTGTTTCGTCATATTTCCACAACTTCACTTTTTTTCTCATTTTCTAAATTTATAATCATCTCCCTGTCCAACCATCTGATCCACTCATGAAGCTTGAAAATGACTATTTTTTCCAAAATTATTCTTTTGCTGGACTATCCCATTTTCTATAAGCCAGATGACTTTTTCCTAATCTAATTCTGACGGTCTCTGTCTCAAGGATTTTATGGCTTTATCAGAACACCGGAACTCCCCACTTTTTTTTGCGGGCTCCAGTCCGTTTTAAATGTTAAGAGATGCCCGGGTCTAATTAGCGTTTCTTTTTCCTGACCCAATGATAGAATAAACGAAATATCGAATGACTACTGTTCCTTGACTACATAGATGTCGATTAAGGAAATTAAATAAAGCAGCGTTCATCATCATCCATCGTGGCTTGTTATCTTGAGCACGTTGCCGGTCAGCTGTCTCCACGTATCACGATCCTATACTGTGCACGTGAAGTCTGCGTTGTTTTTAAAATCACTTTTGGCCAATCTTAGTTTATTTAAACATGTCATTCTCCGTCTTCCTCTAGCTCGCTTTCCTTCGGTCATCCCAGATGTCACCAACTTTTCTAATTCATCTCTTCTCCACACATTATGTCCTAGAAACAGTAACTGCTTCTTTCTGATGGCATTTATCAATAATCTTCCTCTTCTCACCATCGCCAACACTTTCCGTTTGTATACTTGACTGTCCATGATAACCTCAACATTCTTCTATAATCCACAACTCAAATGCCTCTAACCTCCTAGTACATTCTTTGTCATGTGTCCACAACCGTATAAAAGGGTACTTGTAAACATATGTTAGGGTTAGAGTCCTCATTAAAGGAATAAGACAGTGATTGTCACATTTCTCGAGAAACAGAAAATTTTATAGGATAAATGATGGCAAATATAGCATGGCTAAATGACCATTGCAAGGTGAAAAATAGAATCTCAAAATGTGACCCCCTCTAGAAGCAAATCGCTTTCCAATTCTTCGAGCCTAGAGTTCTTTGGTTGGTGACAAAGAATCAGGCGATGATTGTAAACTAAAACTGTGGCGAGACACCGGAACAACTCGCTGTCCGCAAGACTCTTGCGGTAAAGCGATTCATCGAACATTGGATCGGACCTCGGAACTGAATCGCTGTTAAACCAATTCACATTCAATTGTAAACAAGCTTGGTTTTAATTGAACGAGAATTGAAAACAAATTCACATCCAACAGGATATTCCGAGATTGGAGGAATAAGGGATGTGGGGGGAGGGGGGCATGGGATGAAAGAGAGACGGGTCGCCTGATGATGTAGTTCATGGGACACGTGTCGTTCAGGTGTATTGACCCCTTAACAGAGAAGTTGATTTTTTGATTTCACATAATAGTTTATTTTTATTTTTATTATTGTTAATGGAGAATATCGCGTCTCCACAAAGAGAGCAGTCAGACCATCGCGACTCGCACTTCAATTATTATAGCGTTACTTGCCTTTTGATGAAAACGGGAAGATCTGGTGTTGGATCAAAATAAGATCGAATTTTGCCTATAAAGGGTTACATTGCTACTGGGTTTTGCTCTTCCCCCCCCCCTCCCTATTTCTTCTTATTTTCAATTCATTTGAGACGTTTCAAGACAATTTGATTATGTCAAGAAAAACGATACTTGAAGACGATGATACGTGATAAAATATACAAAATCAACGAGGTCTCTACACAGTCCTACCCTTGCGAATCAACCCCTTTTCTGTGTCCATCATAATCTTGTAAGTTTGTTTATCCATTTTCAATGCTTGAATGGTATTTAAGGTTATAATATAGAAGTATAAGGACGAAGAGGTCCGAGCATTGATGGATCACTCTCTGGTGAATTAACCATTCCAGCTAGTGTACAATAACACCAAAGTTGTCAGAGGTCCAATTTTTTATGACCAATCGTATAGTAATAGAACACGCCTTCGCATTTTTCTATCTGGGTGTGGTGACTCTTCAATAAATAGATACTATCTAAATCTTTTGTGACAAAAATAAGATATACGACTTGCTTGATTGAAAGATATAGGAACAAACGGTTTTTTGCTGGGTATTTTTTTATTGACACTCTTGTAAAATATGTTGGGGTTTTTTTTTTCAATATGCTAGCTTTTGTCTAAAGACGGCAATCTGTCCAGTTGTTAAGTCTGAGGTTCAATTCCAAGCCGAAGTTTTTGATTTTTTACCTTCTATTGACTCTATTCGTTCTATCTAGCTTGCATCATAACTTATTTTGAAATGTTTGCTTAATGCACTGTGCCCTTCGTTGTCTTCGGTTTGAAGATGATTGCCATTGCATTCTTCAGTTCCACTTCTCACCACTGTCATATTTCTAGCTCTGAAATGCAACTCTACAATCAGGACATAGTATAATTTTTGTTCTTACATCGATGGTCGGCGGATCAAACCTCTGAAGTCTCGATTTTCACGATCGTTGGTTCAAAACTCTGAAGTCGACACACGAGTTTTGCGCACCTTATTTTATTTAGTTTTGGGCGGATCAGACCATCGATATTCGCATTTGGGTATTGATTTAATTTTAACGACCTATGTACGCATTAAAGGATGTCTACGGTTCGTGCTGCCTTCAACGCGCTTCACAAATATTGGCTTATTGCGGAATTTGGAGTTTCAGATTTTAGATGTTTTAGTCAGTTGTGGTCTATTTCATAGATCAATATTTGAAGTAAAAGTTTCCTAGCCAAAGTAGAAATATGTGCTTTACCTAACATTTACTTATTTGCAAGTCTGATAACCCAAATTGTTATGGATTCATTACGACAATGCTAAAACCAAGCCCATAATTGCGTTTCTGTTATCATGTCTGCTACTAATATGTGTGCGTAGGCTTTACCATTAACAGCAGATAAGGTCAATGCAGCCAAATCTTAGTTTTATACCATACAAGTCGCTTTTCGACATCTCTTGAGTCGAACTAGAATCCTTACAATCTTTGTTACTGCCAATTTTAGAGCACGTCGCGCATCCGTTCGATACGTACGCTCATTATCGCATGACTTTACTATTCTACGATAGACCGTACTGCTCAAGATTAACGCAACACACAGTTAAGTAGACCGAAGAAAATAAGATAACTAACTCCAGGGTCAGTTAATTTGATCGAAGACAAGTGCGAAAGCATCTTAAGTCTAGGAGCCTCTAAGTAAGAAACATCTTACAATCCTGACCATAAAGCTCTTCTCCGGTGTGTTTTATTTCTGTCTTGTGGTCAAGGCAGCGAAATAATGAAATACCGCCCAAGACGTCGAATTCAATATTGATGGAAAGAATGATAAGAGGTAATCTAAACGGGGAGGATGTTACTTAAACAAAACTAGATTTATTGATGTTAGTAGCTGTCTCCTAGAGACTGTTGAGGCAAGAGCTTGAATGTCTCTACCACTCTTGTCTCTGAATGAAGATTCTTCTGGAATCTGATTATTTTGAAATTCACCTTTCGATAAACTCTGAAGATGACAATTGATTTGCTCTTTTCATGAATTATGTAAAATGGGGACGTGGCATAAAACGATCTTACAAACATACTCAACTATCAGTTAGAAACTAGACGTCTAAAGGCTGAGTTTTTATGTTGTTTTTTTTTTTTTGTTTTTTTTTTTTTTTTTGGTTTGTTTGAAATTAATTAAATTGTTTTTTTACATTTATTTTATATTTAAGTTATATCACACTACTTAAGTATAGAAATTACATCGATTTATTAGATTAGAACATTTGTTTTTGCCATAAAGTTAGGTAGGAAGGGAATGTATTTATCTGACACCCACATACCTTAAAACATAGTTTTGGTAGCTAAGTTTGTTTCATCTGGTGGAAATCACTTCTCTATTAACACACGCGCGGTGCAGTAGGTAGAAAGGAATTTCACTGGTCGTTTAATACTTCATAAACCGAAGTTGCCTTTGTTGGTCTTAAGGCTCGGAATGAGGAAAACTTTTTAATTTACAAAAATCGATTTGCCAAATAACCAAGTTTGTGATAGAGGAAAGGCATTAATATTAGTGTTTTAGACAACAAATAGTTCATGTCCTCTCCGCAAGTACACAAATTGAAGATAAATCGCCCCCAGTGACCATTTCCCTTAACCATCGTTCGTAGCCCTATTACTGTACTGTTGTCATACTCTGACAAATCTATGTTTTTCTCATATTTTGGCCAGAAAACTTCAAACATCGATGGATTAAAATGACCCTCAACTTGTCAAAAATTCTCAAATTTGATACTTCAAATATGTGTATGTCTCAAACATGTTACTCAAAGGAGGTTTGAGACTATTTGACAAGTTGGGATTCATTTTAACATATCGATTTATGAATTAAGAGTTTTCTGGCCAAAATTTAAAAGTTGAGTTTTGTCGGAATATCGCAGTGTGGAGGAAATCGAAACTCTAGCTGTAAAATTAAGGGCCGTGGGCGTGTGGATTGTGGATCCCTTGGGGCCACGATCTATGGTCACGTGAGTATGGACTAATTCGATGGTGCTTTGAAGTGTGGATATTCTAATAGTCCACTGTATAACTCTGTTTGCTGCTTCGTTTTCCATCTGCACAATCGTTTAACCCCCAATGTTTCCATTGCCGTTTCCTCATAACAAACATTATCATCATCGCTTTCATCTTTATGATAGCTACTGGCATACTTATCATCATCGTCATTATCATTATGATCATTGTTTTCACCTATTTTATCATAATATTCTTAATCATCATCACCATCATCATCACATCACCATCATCATCATCATCATCATCATCATCATCATCATCATCATCATCATAATCATCACCAATGTCATTCGAGAAATTTAACCAACGTTTGATATTTATAAAGTCAAATAATCTAAAAGAAAATGTTAATAAAATAGCTAAAAGAGAGGAACTAAATTTGACAATCAATTCCACACCGAAGTCATATTTTAATATTTACCATAATTTTCTAGTAGACCGCAGGAATTCTTAATCTGTACGTGCGTACAGTATAAATAGTTTCCATACAATCTTTTTGTATTAGCTCTAGCAACAACCTTCCATTCGTCTATGTCTGTAATCAACTAACCATCCGTACCTGAATCGAGTGAGATAAAGTGTTGGCACTACTATCACCAATCTGATCAACGATGAGCTGAGCTTACTAGGCCATGGACACATTGCACTAAAATGTTGAGGGATTTCTTTTCATTTTTTTATTCTTCTAGATAGGCAAGACTCTACACTAAAATAAGTTTAGACAAAAGCACTCTACACCAAAGATGAGGTCAACTTTTATCTAAAAATGTAAAGAACAAGCTACACGTTCTGTTAGCGAAAGACTTGATGTAAATAGACCACTCTAGCTACCTGATCGTATGTGCATGTGCACAAAATGGGGCGGTCAAACAATAGAATTATAAAAGGAAGTATAGTATGACTTCAAATAAACAGTTGCCAAACACTGAAAAAAACATATTTTTCTCATTTGGAAAAATTTTACTTCCTATACGGCTACATTATGATGACCAGCAACATGTCATTAAATCTTCAATTTGAGACAGAATTCTCAGTCTTGAGACTTTTGATAAGTTGTGAGTCTACTTAATGTAGCCATGTTATATGAAAAAACTTTTTCTTGCTAAAACGAGAAAATGTTATATTTATTTTAATTGCAAATTTGATTTTCCGATTGGGGTGGCTCGGCATGCTTGTTACGCTGATTTTGGTAGTGTTGTTGTTTACACAAAAGGAGCAAAGTACACACTACTTTCTTCTTTTGAAAACATACAAAACGTGATATTTCATCTGATATTCTCTTATTCAACAACTTCCTAGCAGCATTCTTGTTTTTTAAAGTCATACTTTAAACAATGATCACTATTTGTATATTATGTTGAAATAAGATCAATACCAGTTTAAAACGTTCCTCAAATAATGAAAGTCAAACCATAGCAGGAAGTCATTAGACTTTAGTGCTTTATCAACAATGAGTCATTAAAATACTTAAGTTTTATGCATTATATGATAGCGAATATCCTCAAATATAAACACCATACTCTAAACGCGTTTCAATTAATTTTTTCCTTCTGACGATGGTCCGACATACATTTAACACATAAAACGAAACATGCAACCTGTTATGCGCTGGTACTATTTTGTGAACGTTGTAATATTACCGGGGATTTTTAGAATTTAACGTCCATATAGCCCCGCCAATGCGACGCATGTGTGTATAAAATGCCTTTCCGAAGAGCATAACGTCGAGGAGCTTAAGGGCCGACTTGAACACTAAAACCTAATTAAGATCGTGATGTGGGTTCAAGACCTTTCATTATTAATTGTGTTATGCCTTTTCCGGTCATCGTCTACCGATGGATGTCTTGGTAGCGGGGGGGGGAGGGGGGGGGGGGATGGATTGTTGCCAAGGCCGCTCTTTATGTGTTGTATGGAGCTCCCCTGGCACTTTTAGCATTGGCTATGTACTGTTAGATCGACACCTCACAACATCATCGCCTCTCTCATCAGGACGCTGGACTACCCCCTGCAGGAAAGTAATATGATCGGGCGATTTCGCTTAGTATTGCCTAGTCGGACTTTCAAGTCGTACCCACAGGAACCATGTGGTAAATCATTAGGAAATAACCTTTACTCAGATTAATCCTCTATGGTTATATTTTCGTGTTTAGCAGCCTATCATATAAATAATTATTATTTACAACTGGTTCTAGTTACATTTATATTTTTCCGTAAAGAAATTTGGTCAAGTACCGTAATCATATTTGAGTAGAAATGAGATAGATCTATGATAATGGTATTAACATTTGAACGAACGGAGCTTGTCAACTTTGATAACCCATGTCCTTGACTCTTCGAGTTTTTACAAGAATGAAGAACTTTTTTTTCAAAAATAACAAGGACACGTAATTCAAAGATAAATAATCTTGCAAATGTCACATAGAGCGATATGTTCATGTTTTATTTATCAAAGAATTCTCATGTTTAAGTCGCCATTAAGAATTGCATGCATTTATGAGAAGGGATTCTAATGTGGGTTGTCATAAAACCTTTGAAATGAAAACCCTTTTGAAGCGTCAGACTTTTCATGCTAGGAGATTTATTGGATTTGTCCAATTCCTGTTGTTCAGCACAAATTGATGAAAGACTGCTGTCCTTGGAATACCAACAATAAAAATATCAAAAACTAAAATAATCTCTCTCTCACTCTCTCTCTCTCTCTCTCTCTCTCTCTCTCTCTCTCTCTCTCTCTCTCTCTTTCTTTCTCTCTCTCTCTCTCTCTCTCTCTCTCTCTCTCTCCTCTCTCTCTATATATATATATATATATATATATATATATATAGAGAGAGAGAGAGAGAGAGGGATATATATATATATATATATATATATATATATATATATAATATATATACATATATATTTTAATGTATACTTGAAACATATGCATCTTTAGTTATATTTGGAGCAAATTAGGGACCTGGATATGAATCTGGAGATTTGAAATCTAAAAAGTACCCTGGATATCAGTCATCGCAACCCAACAAAGACGTGCAATGAGGAACTGTTACACACGCAATGCTTTTATGGATTCTACAAAACGAATTTTCATGAAGTTTTTGGGTTTAAAACTGTTTGATATGATAAGGGTCATCTTAATCTATTGACAATTGAAGTCAAAAATGTTCTCCCCCAAATGAGAAATAATATGTATTTCAATATGCGACTGATTTTGAGAGCACATGAGCAAAATGGGCAAGATTTCACTTATATTATATATGAAAGTGTTCCTAAATGCGTGGCCTCGAAGGCTCAGTTGCACGGTTGGGTGGGGGGGGGGGGGGGGTGGTGGTGCTTGCAACAAGTTCGAACGACAATGAACATGGTCAGTGATCAGATGGCTGACATCGAATAATTCTGTCGCTGAATTTGCATTATTGGCTGTGGTACTTTCAACACTTGACATAGGTGTAAACGAATATCATAAGTGAAGTTTTTATAAAAACTTAATCTAAAAGGCGACCTTTTGTTGTAAAAAATTTATTTATGGTCCCGTATACTTTGCTGGGGGGGGGATACATAAAAGGTTTATAGAAGGGATCAGAGCATGATAAAATTGTAGATTTGCTCTTGATAATTATGGATAAATAGCTTTATATAAAATGGGTGATTGCTGTTGGCATCAGACGTTTGTTTAATGGATTATCTATATTCCTTCATGGAACGTCTAGGCGACATCATCTCTCGATGCCGCGCAGCAGGGCGTAATTAAAATTATATAATTTACTAATAAAGGAAATAAAAAATAACTAACCTGTAGACGATCCACTCATCAGCTGACCTGATGGTTCAGTCGATCAAGCGATATAACAGAGCGGTGAAGACGATGAAAACGATGATTATAATAATAATAACAACGACGATAAGGAATCGATAAGGAGGGTTGCCAGAGGACAGAGTGTGCTGATGACATCATATCCGGCTATAGTGTGGTGTGCCCTCTCCTGATGTACCATGAAGAAGAACGGACACACAGCATTGCTATCGGCGCTTTATCCAAGAATGCGTTAGGAGTCTTCTCTCCCTTTAAGTTGCCGCACTCAGATGTCTTTCTCTGTTGTTGTGTTCAGTCGGAGTCTACAAAAAGACACAAATAGAGCAAGAATGAAATTTAATTTGTGTATATCTGACTAACAAATTGAATCACCTAAATCTAATTCGACAATCGCTTATACTTTATATCGCGCTCGTGTAAGAACATCAAGTGGGGAAAAGAAAAAAACTTTGTCAACTTATTCGGTTTTGTACCAAAATCTTTAAAACTCAATTTGGCCTTTAGCAATAGATTTCTAACGTGCGATCGCATTAGGTGCAAGTTCGAAATGTCTATGACAAGCGTGCTACAAAAGTTTTTATTATGATATATAAAATAATGTTTTTAAATAAATCAACAGAGAATTTAGGTTTGCAAAGCTAGATTGTAACTCATAACACTATTGATCTAAAACTGTGAGTTCTGTCAAGTCTTCACTTTTTCACAAACAAGGCAAACGACTAGAGGTATAGAACATAATTTTCGACAAAAAAGTCGAATCAAGATTAAATAAATTTATTTTTTGATGAGTATAATCCTGCATTCTAAGGCGGAGAGACCAACAAATCTGACGAAATTCTGATCTTTTGTTTTATGTTAAAACTTCGCTATCTTTACTCATTTATATTGTGTCAAAGAGATAGGTTGATACAGTACAAATTTGTGATCTTTTTTATCTATTTGCAACACCCACGTTAATTATTACCATAGCCTCAAGATGTGTAGATTTATTTCTTTTTTTTCTCTCTCAGTTTTATGGGGGAGGGGGGATTTCAAGCTATTGATACATTGTTTTGACTATGATGGGCAGAAAAGGAAAAAGATCCTTAAATTAGTGCACCTTGTTTTAACCTTGTTCCCTATACTAAATATTCCAAGGTCGCGATACGATAGGGAATTTGTTCAGATTCCACACAAAGAATGATCGACTTTCGCTATTTAAAAACCTCATCTGTACTCGAGACCAAAGTTGATGTCTACCACCAATGTCTAACGGCACCAATTTACGTGAATATCAAACTCACTCCATTTCGCACTCATTCATTATTCAAAGGATGTCGTTTCTCTGCTCATTTGAACTCGGAAAAGCTACTATCTTGTCAATAGACATCCATTTTCCAAGTTCGATGGGCGTAAAAGTACAAGAATTTTAAGTCGTGATGGGACGCAAATTGACATGCTGGAAGGCGAAAATCACAGTTCTCCTGGGACAAAGTAAAAGCTCTCTTTGTTCTCGAAGCATAAATGATAAGTTAGGATTTAAATGTGTCTTAGATCCCAAACCCCATGTTTCATATTTGTGAACGATTTTGGACTAATTTTAATTATACTGTACTTCCGTCTCATATCATGGTGAATCAAATTGATTTCCCCTTTATACCCTTGAATCCACAACCTAAGTCATCATCATCATTATTTTTAATGCAGTTTCATTGTCATCAGCATCAGTATTGCTATTAGATAGTTAGATACAGTGCTGGACAAGATAATGAGAATTACTAATGTTTATATTTTTTTTAACCTAATGCTATTTCTCATATTTGTTTTTGATCTGTTGATATAGAGTTTTGAACTAATTTTGATTTAATTTTTGACTCTCACAATGATGACGTTGCCGTGAAGACATATGGCCTTCATATGTAATATAGAAAATGGTCTTAGATTAGAAGTTCAGAAAATAGCAATCTTATGAATTGCTTTAACCAATTTTGCTTTATGTGGTCCTGGAAGTTTTATAATTTCTATTTAGAGGTTCATTACCCAGTATTAAGAGCTTTTATTACAGAATTGATATTTTGTTCAAATTCATGCTTTAGAATTGTGTGCGCAATGTTTTTGATCATTGATTTACCATTCCATTTTGAAAAATTAAATTGATCCTTATTCATCCGTGTTTTATTGGTTGAAATAATCCTCTGGAATGTTTACGGGTCGTTCTCTTGCCTTATTGACACAAAACCCGCACAATGGGATAGCAATTAAAGGTTAGCTCCACCTCACAAATTATGTGATTTCGACAATCCTTAGAGTGCTAACAAAACGGACGATGATAATGATTTCTTCAATAACTCAAATCTATAAGATTGGAGATACTTTGAGGTCTCATCAGTGGAAATTACATTTCACTAGTCAATGGTCCAAAAACCTCATGCACCTTTGCTTTTTGCCCGATGCTCGACTAGGATTCGGAAATTCCTCTTCAGTTTTCCTTCTTTTAAGATACATCCCACCAAAAATTGCCCGTAAAAAGCACGTCAATACAATCCCTTTAAATGGTTAAAAAAATAGTTTTTATTTCAAACACTAAATTTCTATTGTCATATGGGTAGCTTGAAACAAATCTTTATTTCAATGATGATTGTTTATTTTAAACGATTAGAATTAACTCGTTAAATAGCTATGGAATGACACGTATTAAAAAATTTGGCCAGAAAACTCGTCCTTCAAATATCGATCGATTTAAATGACTCCCTCCTTGGCAAAAAAACACCTCTCAAACCTGGAACAATTATTGTGAATATGTGTCTTTCAATAATAATAATAATAATAATAATAATAATAATATAATAATAATAATAATAATAATAATAATAATAATAATAATATAATAATAATAATAATAATAATAATAATAATAATAATATAATAATAATAATAATAATAATAATAATAATAATAATAATAATAATAATAATAATAATAAATAATAATCATAATAATAATAATAATAATAATAATAATAATAATAATAATAATATAGAACTTGTATATCGCAAAACCATGACTAGGTCATGCTCTATGCACTTCACAGTTACAAGAATGACAATCAAAAATATCACTAACACACACAAACAGACTTTCCGTTATTACTCAAAAGAAGAAGAAAAAATTTTAACATCTATATATCATATAAATGTGAAACATTGATAGAGACTTAAAAATATGTTTTTGTAAAAAAAAAAGTAATGTTTAAGCTTTGATTTAAAACATCGACTCTTGATGCTTCGCGAATAGCCCTGGGGAGATCGTTCCATATTTGAGGACCAAGCGTTGAAAACAATCTCCCACCATATAATAAATAATCTGATATGTTGTTGACTTGAAGTTTAGTGGGGTCAGATGAAGACCATAACATTCTAGATGGAGAATAGCCATGTATGAATTTATTAAGATGCCTAGGTGCCAAACG
>NC_088360.1:119790969-119798469 GCF_034508935.2 Berghia stephanieae
ATTATTGCATTTTCTATTTTTCCAAATCACTTATTATTGTTATAAAACCAGAAATGTCTGACTACGTGATACGGACTAGCTGGACATGAGAAATACAACAATTTTCTATTCATAAAGTCATGACCAATCCTTTTGTGAAGTTAGAAGAGAGGAAAAAATGAGGAGAAAAAGAAAAAGCTATGTCAACTCAGAATAAACACAAAATGTAGGCCTATAGACGTATTTTATCGGATTCTAGATATCATCTACACAAAAAATATTCATAGTCTTCATAGGTTGAATAATGGTTCTTGTATTTTAACCAAGATAATAAATAAGGTTTAAGATATCATTAAAGTGAATGGTCTACGAAGGGTGTGTGGGTGTATGGTAAGAAGGACCTTCTTGCATTTTTCTCCTAATCAAAACTGGCTGTTCTTTTTCTCCATCATTCAATTGAGTTGGTTTGACGATAGAAGAATAAAACTTGCTTTTTTATGGAGGAGTCCTTTGGTGGAGTCAGTTTAACGAGAAAACTCTTTTCATTTTCTGCTATGTGGTTTAGTGGTATGCTGGTATGACACTTCCCTTCGGATCGGAAGGTCCTGGGTTCGCGGCCTGCCTTGGGCGGCGTATAGTTTAGTCCTTGGAAAAGGCTCTTTAATCACATTCTCTCACCGTAGTCAGATGTAAAATGAGTACTTAGCCGTTAAGAGCGTTGTCTTTGTCCGAAAAATTATAATATCGCATTACAGGCGCCATGCCTTATCCTATTTGTTAAGTGTTGCTGTTGGCAAGGGCCCCCTGACACTTTTAAATGTCCTCAAATGATAAATGACATGTTTGATTTTCCTATATTTACGACATATGATGCGCATGTCTGTTGTTGCTAAGTATGTGTAACCATAAACAGTTAAGTGATAATTACTTTCTACTTGATTCTTAAAAATCGTCAAGGTTTTATTCATTTCCTTTTTCTTTTTACTAGACGTCTATGTGCAGTATCAATACATTTGGGAAGTCCTTAATGATGCATTTAATATTTTATGACACGATTGTTGCTGTGGAAACAAGCTGCAATACATCAAATGAGTGTGGGGGACGTACTTCATGCAAGTATAGTTCCGTTGCCGCTTTCATTTCGTCAATGCTTTCCAAGAATTTGTAACTCAAAGTTATTATGACTTCTTGCCAATAATGATGCGCCTCGAAGATGGATCTAAATATGAAATGTTGATCTTATAAAGGTATAATATAAGAGGACCTAATGCGCGAGTGGATAAAACATTGCTCTTCCAGCCCGGATACCTGGGTTCGAGCGGGCATTTTGTTTTTTGTTTGAGTAAAAACTGAGACCTTAATGCTTACTTTTTTGCACTATACTGCGGCTGAGAAATTCATCTTTTTTCTTTTTTTGCGACACAGACCCAAAAAAAAAGTCCCCTTTTACTTTATTAATAACAGCTTCTCTCTCTCTCTCTCTCTCTCTCTCTCTCTCTCTCTCTCTCTCTCTCTCTCTCTCTCTCTCTCTCTCTCTATCTATCTATCTATCTATCTATCTATCTATCTGTCTATCTATCTCTCTCTCTCTCTCTCTCTCTCTATATATATATATATATATATATATATATATATATATATATATATATATATATATATATCAGTCAGGCGAAGGGTGTCGTATCCATTGGATCCCGAGTTTAGCTCCTGACACCAATAAATTGTTATTCTTTGTTTTTATCTGACACTCCTCTACATTCTACGTATATTTTTCAACAACATTTTATGTTGGACGGAATACAATACTGTCACTTTATTTTGGTCAGAAAACGTTAATTTCAAACGTTGATCGATTTCAATGACCTCAATCTATCTCAGGTCGCGACTACTTGAGAATTTGAGAAGAATATTTGGACAATTGGTCTTTAAGTAAAGGTCTCCTGGCCAAAAAAAAAAAAGTCTTTGGTCAAAATACGACAGAAAAATCTCTTTGCTTAAATTCCGAAGGACTCAGCGATATGGTACCCTTTGTTGGTTTCTGCATGGCGACAAGTCTTTTACTGAAGATGAAATTTAAGACAAAAGAAAGGTGAAAACAATGACTTATAGAAGCAACTTATTGAATTGGGAACGCTATGATCTGAGACTAATCACTAATTGGAAGGAAAAGTTGCGGAATATTTGATTTATCGTGATACTTAGCTGCTATAAGCTGTGGACAGTAAAAATTAATGAACAAAAAATGAATAGAAATGTCATTTTGAGATTGTAGTGGCCGACAAGACGTTCTAAATGCTTTCCTGTCATTCATCTGGATCGTAAGTAATGTAGGTATTAATATCGTTACTGTTTTTGTTAGTGGGCGAAGAAATGTTTTGAGAAGTGATTTTTTGTTGGGTTTTTTTCTGTTGTTGTTGTTGTTGTACTTGTCGAGCTGTTATGTTCATTTGTGTTTAAAGAAAAGATTTAATAATTCAGCCTTTCCCTTCCCGAGAACCGGTCAGAATTCCTCGACTTTTTCTATGATTTACTTTCTCAATTCTTCCGAAGTTCATTTTTACTCCCGATGTGTTCAAAAGATCCTTATTCGATTTGAATTCTTATTGGTTTTGGAGACGTTTTATTTCTCTGCTCAGAACCTTGTTAGGTTGTCGCCCTTTGATTGCGTTGTATCCAAATCAAACATGGAAATGTATTTATGGTTTTGTCGCTATGTTTCCTCTCTTCAAAGCTAAAAGTTTTCCATTTTGACTTAAAGATTAAGATAAAGAACCTTCTTTCTTTTATAATGTTTTAAACACATTTATACTGCAAGTAGAAGGTTGAAAAAACATTTTTCAATTTGAATACATTTTGCTATATACAATTGCTGCGAGCATTAATAGGATAAAAAGCTATTCTATAGCAAAACACTTTTGCTAGATCAAACAGACTCATCAATCCATTCAATGGTTGGGTCATAAAAAACTCCTCGACTCAAGTTATGACCGAACCGGTTCCTTGCTTTACTTAATCGGACTATAAGAGTAGTTGATTAAAGAGCTTAACATTGACAAACATTCACTGTCGAACTGTTCCACCAGAGCAGCTCTGTATAATATCATTGATGTTACCCCCCCCCCCCCCACCCCCACTCTTTTCTGTCTGATGAAATTCCTCAATGGTATGAAGTTTTCATTAAACAACTAATTTTGAAACTATCATTTTCTCTATAAAAATGTCATAGCCTTACTTCCTTGTTTGTGTTTATGTCTCGAATAAAAGTGTTCGCCAGTTCTTCATCTGATTTATTAAATGCTGAGGTCAATGGTATTTAAATTTGTTTTTCAGACAAAGGATGCCATGATAAGAGAGTTAACAAGTGATCAGGGGTTGACATGCTATTTATAAACAGATGCTAGGTGGATAACTTCAAGCCGTGAAAAAGCTCAAGAAAGATGTTATTCTTCGTTATTTAATTTGCTTTAGATTTGCTGTCAAATTTAAATAATATTCAACAAGCAAATTCCAAGGATAAGAATGATCAAAACTGACAAATAAATTAACAAAAAGAAAGAAACAAAGAAGGAAAACAGACTGTTTATATGATGGTATTTAAAGAAATAACATGTAAGTGTTGTCACTGATTAATTGTTTACGATGAGCGAAGCATATAATTCCAGAATTACAAGTAAGAGATCACGAAGGACATCGTTCATAATAGTGGTATTCTCCGTATTTACAAGGCTGATGAAAATGAAATTAATAGCTAAATGTAGACTAGTATTATAATACCACTGATGCCAAAGATGGTTTTGACAATGCCACGATGTTTTTATTATTGATGATATTGTTGTTGTTGTTGATGATGATGATGATGATGATGATGATGATGATGATGATGATGATGGTAGTGATGATGTTGGTGATGATGATGATATTGATGATGATTATGAGGATATTGACACTGCTGCTGATGATGATGATGATGATGTTGATGATGGTGATGATGGTGATGATGATGATGATGATGATGATGATGATGAAGATGATGATGATGATGATGATGATGATGATGATGATGATGATGATGATGATGATGATGATGATGATGGTGGTGGTGTTGGTGGTGGTGGAGTTGGTGGTGATGATGATGATGATGTTGATGATGATGATGATGATGATGATGATGATGATGATGATGATGATGATGATGATGATGATGATGGCGTTGAAGATGGTGATATCTTAAAATTTCATTAGGATATAATCTGAATAATCTGTAGCAGGCTATGTGTTCAAGAGATCAGATGAATGTCACGCCTGCAGCCTTACAATATCCGCCGCTGTGGACAAATCCGCTATTTATAATCTCCTCATGAAGATAAGAACTCCACGTTGCTGTAAATGATGTCAGGTTATCCAGTTTGAGTTAAGTTGAAATGGTACGTACATGCGTACGTTACCTTATTTTAACGCAGAAAAAAATGAATTCCCAAATGTCACATTTTAACTCACTCCTTCCCGATCATTTTCAGTTTTTCCCAAAAACGACAGCTCAAAAATTGTTGTTGTTTTTTTTAATCAATCTCTCTACAAAACAACTTTATATTCTTATTAATTAAACAAATATCATTCTTCAAAGTTTATAATGTACACAATAAATCTGAATTTTTTAAAATGTATATTGTGTCGTAACAAAAGCGACGATTTTGATGTAGGTGGTAAGGAGAGGGTTAAAGGAATAATTAAGTGGGATGTGACGGTGGTAACTACATAGCTCTTAAGTTACGCTCTTACTCCTAAATAAGAAGTACTTAGGGCACGTTCCACGCACACTGGGTGCTACTCTAGCGGTAAATCTGAGTTGATGAGCAAGAATAAAAATACTCACAGGCCTTATATAAATTAACTGGTTAACTGCCCTGCTCTGGAAAAAAACACGTGTTTAAACATTTGGCAAAAATATTCGTGAGGCCCGGGTTTGAGAGATTTTGCCAATTTGTTTTTGTTAAATCAATCGATAATTTAAAGGACGAGTTTTCCAGTCAAATTTTAAAATACCTGTCTTGTCAGAGTTAACTAGTTAAAAGATAAATCAACAAATAAATACATTGGTACTTATATCATATAACATATTTCTGTAACGGCACCATCCTCAAGGCGCTCCAAATGGTTCATTCATTTTCCCAATAGACAATGAACTTTCCATCTCTTACATTATAGGTTGGTATTAAAGCGTCCATTTTGTGCTACGGCTAACAATATCCAGGACTGTTTATAGTCGGGTACTTTTTACATCTGGGATAAGGTTGGTAATCAATATGTTCAAAGTGCTTTGAACGCCATGACACAAGCTCGCCATCATTGGTATCCATTCGTTTAATGGCCGCGCCTATTGCTTTTAAGGGGCGATTTGGGTCTAATTATTAAGAAAATCCTTCGAAAAATTTATTTTGAGATTTTGGTGAAAAATGATATAACACTGTCAAAAATGGTACGAGTAGTAAGAAAATTGTGAAAAACGGGAAGCTATTTTGCTATTATCTCAATATGTCATTTTTCTAAGGGTATGGGATACTGTGTCAAAAGTTTCTCAGAATCTATTAAATAAAATTGTCTGAAAATGTCCACAGTTATCACAGAGATAATGTAGTATGTCGCTATAGAGAAGTTTTTTTTTTTTTTGATACGATATGTGAATTTTGAATTATACTCCTAATTCTGAATTTTTAACATCAATTTTGTCATAACATTTTGATTCTCAACTGTGTAATGTTCTAATAAAAATTCCACAAGGTAAAGCCGTAAAATCTCTCTATGGCGACACACTATTGGACAATATTGATAAGATGGAAGAATATGAAGGTCATTCCTGCATCAGTTTTTGTAGTAATAGTAGTAGAAGTAGTAGTTGTAGTAGTAGTTGTTGTTGTTGCGTTGTAGTTGTAGTTGTAGTTGTAATTGTAATAGTGATAGTAGTAGTAGTAGTAGTAGTAGTAGTAGTAGTAGTAGTAGTAGTAGTAGTAGTAGTAGTAGTAGTAGTAGTAGTAGTAATAGTAGTAGTAATAGTAGTAGTAGTAGTAGTGGTAGTAGTAGTTATAATAGTAGTAGTAGTAGTAGTAGTAGTAGTAGTAGTAGTAGTAGTAGTAGTAGTAGTAGTAGTAGTAGTAGTAGTAGTAGTAGTAGTAGTAATAGTAGTAGATATAGTAGTAGTAACAGTAGATGTAGTAGTAATAATGATGTTAACGATAAAGAGCAGCGTTCGTCCAAATAACAGCTATAGCCATTTTTAAATCCAAGGCTCTGGGTCGTTATCGATGGGCGCCTCATCAAATGTTAATTTTAAAATGTGATCAATAAATTCGTAACATTGTGACAACTAATCAATGTATTAGGTATAGAGAGAATCCATTTCGTGAGGATATAAACAATAATTATTACTCTCGCTAAGCTCATAAAAATATCCATCTTTACACCGTACTCAAAGTGCGCCATTATTCCTCATCCAATAAGAAACACAATTTTAATGCCTTTTAATTTCAGTCAATAATAAAAGCCCTTAGAATGTCGCAAGTACATGATATACGTCATTGTTTATAACCAGGCACTCATTTACACCGAAGTCAGGTATGGTATAATCAGGGACGGCTGGTAATAATGGGCAGGGTGGGCAAATACCAGCCTGTTTTTTCAAGTTATATGCTGTATTACCAGGTCCGAAATAATCAAATTTAAATTAGATAATTTCAAAAGTTACTACTTAAACTTAATACTTCATACTGAAATCAATTTGTGTGTATCTTTGATAGATTGCGAATCACCATGCACCCCGTAATGCATAAACCAGGATGCGCTCCTGTTCTTTTTATCACACCCCCCCCCCCCCCCCAACCACTCCACTCCACTCCGCCCACATCGTCATCTCATCGTCACGTCGCCTGACGGTGATTTTGCTGTCTGGCCTCTCTAGTACTAGGTCGGGCTAATTCAAATGAGCCCACCTTATTAACCAGTGTACACTAAATAGAGATTTTGGCAAACGAACTTTTTCTTATTTATTGCCTTACTTGTGCTGGGAAGGTTCCAGTATTGAATTAAATTTATTAATTTACTAATATTATATCAATTTAGTATTAGTTTGTGTTGTTTTAATATATGTGTTTATCCATTTAAATTATTTCTCTTTTTTTTTCCCTCGTTTTCTTTAGTGTTTCTCAAAACTCATTTATTTAAATTGTTTTCTTATTTGTTTTTTGTTGTTGTTGTTGTTTTTGTTGTTGTTTTTTGTTTTGTTTTTTAACAAATTAATTTGTTAATTCTTTTTTTAAAATTATTCTTAAAGTAATTACCGCAGTATTTTTATTGCCAGACTAAATAATTTTGCAAAACAATGTATTTTCTATTGTATTCCCTCTAATAAAACAAAACACTTTTATTCAAAAGTCACGACTAAATAAATATATAAAATACAACCACCATTTTGGTTTTCTCAACAATTGAATTAGTATACGAGAAATACTCTTCTGAGTAAGGAGATAG
>NC_088360.1:119805969-119830969 GCF_034508935.2 Berghia stephanieae
AGACTTACAAGAATGTAGTACTTATCGAACAATTGCTCTCATCAGCAATATTGCGTGTCGGTTTGAGAGTATAATTTCCATTACATCAATGAGCCAAATACGATTTAGGTTATCAGTCCTGCAAATAAGTACACGTCAATCTAGAAGCAAAGTTTGTCAGGATTAGTTATGTATTGGTCTATGTACAATTGTTGGGTTTTGTTAATGTTAGTCTTTTCAGTTGTCTATACAAAGTTTTCGTAGTGCGTACACATTATTTGTTTTATTAAAATCAAATTTGCCCACCTGTCCATCATAACATACTCCTTCTTACTCTGTTCCTTTGGCCTTTATATTTTGCAATCTCTGTTTGGTGTTCTTTTCTCCGATTAGAGCCCATGATCAGATATACACTGCTTTATCGATTTCTTTGGATAAGCAAAAACGTTCTCATTTGCTTAGTAAGTTTATGGTTACATTGATGTTTATCCTTCTCTTGGTCGCTGCACATGGATTCTGGTCTATGATTTAACTTTAGTTTTAGCTGACTTATTAATAACCCATAGTCACTTCCAATATGTGTTCCCTTTGTTCTTAGATCCTCAAGGGAAGTTATCCGATTTATCTTTATCAAGATGTTGCATCGCTGATTTGTTGTCATATAGAAATGTCTGGGTCTGTTTTGGCATCACACAATTGTTACCTTTTGAGCAATTATCAGGATCTGTGGAGCTGATCTTTTCGGGTATCAGGCATGATTTCGGCGCTGACTTAATCGTATCAATATCATCCACATCATGAAAATTGAACCCGCAATCCAACCAGTCAAGTATGATACTTGAAACCTATAACTTTGCTTACAATGATATTGATAAACAAAGTAATATGTTTAAGTAGGATCCAACTGTTGGACAGCACATAAAACCATGTGATGAGCGACTTTATTGAACAAAAAGTCTAAACATTAGAGTGTTTTAATTGTCTATAAAGGAAATGTGTTTGCCATCAATTGTGTCCCTTCGTTGTGTCTATCACAGTGAACTAATGTGATTTAGGGGAGTGTGTTTGCCATCAATTGTGTCCTTCGTTGTGTCTATCACAGTGAACTAATGTGATTTAGGGGAGTGTGTTTGCCATCAATTGTGTCCTTCGTTGTGTCTATCACAGTGAACTAATGTGATTTAGGGGAATGTGTTTGCCATCAATTATGTCCCTTAGTTGTGTCTATCACAGTGAACTAATAGGATTTAGGGGAGTGTGTTTGCCATCAACTGTGTCCCTTCGTTGTGTCTAACACAGTGAACTATATGATTTAGGGGAGTGTGTTTGCCATCAATTGGGTCCCTTAGCCCTCTCCTTACCAGCCATTTTCAGAATTTTCCCCAAAACTTCACACTCACCCAACACAAAAACAGACATTTCTAACTCAAACACAAAAGAAACAAGCACATTCTATATATAATATTGTTCGGCAATATGAACTCTATTACAAAATGTCAAGTTGTATAGTTATAGCAAAAAGAAATTAAATCTGGATGAGTAAAGTGACGGTTGCATCGTAACAAATGTGACGATTTTCCAATAGATAGTAAGGAGAGGGTTTATGTGATTGCCTCCCGAGTCAATATAATTCTTTGGGTAATAATTTTATCTAATGGCTTTACCAATACCTTTGGTACCACTACATAATCTGCATAATCAAATCTCTAAGTAACAAAAAAATACTTGAGCATTTATATAGAGCAATATCCACTGAACGTATTCAAAGCGCTTTACAAGGGGTCCTCGCCAACAGCAACACTTAACATACGTGAAGCCTATTAGGAGATGTTACAATTTTTCCGACATTGACGACGATGTTAATGGCTAGATTCTCATTTTACTCCTGAGTACGGTGACAGCATGTGAGTGAAGAACCTTTTCCTAGAACTCAACAATTCGCCGCTCAGAGAGGGACTTGAACCCTAGACCTTCCGGTCTGAAGGTGAGTGCTATATCACTGGACCACATAGCCATATACTAGTGCCTTCTTCCGTTTTAACCAAAAACCTTTTCCTTTATAAAGTGGCCAATTGTCTCAAAAACGTATTATGTGCGGCTATGAGGTCTTGTGGTATGAAACTCGTCTTCAGATTGGAAGGTCCTGGGTTCGAAGCCGCTCTGACTGACTCATGGCTAAGTCCTTGGAGAAGACTCTTTACTCACATTCTCTCAGCGTATACAGGTGTAAAATGAGTACCTGGTCGTTAACAACGTTGTCATTGTCGGAACTAAATATATTATCGCCTAACAGGCGTCATGTCTCTTCCTACATGTTAAGTGTTGCTGTTGGCTATGGACCCCTTGTAAATAATGATGATATGATGTGATGATGATGATGATGATGATGATGATGATGATGATGATGATGATGATGATGATGATGATGATGATAATAATAATAATAATAATATAATAATAATATAATAATAATAATAATAATAATAATATAATAATAATAATAATAATAATAATAATAATAATAATAATAATAATAATAATAATAATAATAATAATAATAATAATAATAATAATAATAATAATAATAATAATAATAATAATAATAATAATAATAATAATAATAATAATAATAAAAACATTATATTCATCTTCCACTTCCTTATCCCCAGAGGCAAGTTGTGTTACATGACACCTATGACATTGACATGTATCTCCCAATGGCAATAATAAATAGGAAGAACGCACAATGTTATTCGTCGAACGTTAAATGGTGTATCCAATGAATTTTAATTAACTAAGAATTATAGATTTTTTAAAAAACAAAAGCATTGTGACGTCGCATTGAGTCTACTAGAAAAGAGCTTTCTCAACAATAATTGTTTGTTATTAACTTCATAGCTAAAATTAAGAATCACCTACGGCAAATAAAAACCAATCTTATGTGGAATATGTCTTAAGTGCAAATTTCACCATTATAACTCTTGTATTCAGAAAATTGAAATAACTATACAGCGTAAAAATAGTAAATAAGCATGCGTATTTCAATCTTTACCATTGCCTCAAAGCAGAGAACGTAAAGAGTTTTCTGATTGAAAGCCTTCCAAAAAAAGATCCACTGAATTTATTTAGATGTTTATTTTAGCGTGTCCTGGAGACATAACATCTCCATTATATTTTATGATTTAAACAAAAATATTTTGAAAATCTAAAAATAAATTTTAAAATATTGTTCCGGCTTTTCTAAAGTAAACAAAGCTCTCATTTATCCCAAACATCTTTAGATGTTAACAACTAAATAAGGTCAATTTTCTGTGACATGAACACTCAGGCCATAACCAGTCATTATTGTGTGAGAACGTTCAATTGAAAGGTGGCGAAAATAAACCAGACGGTTGTAATCACACGAAATACGAGATAGAATCAGATGGTTACATACGTCGCCATTAACCCTTTATCGCTCTAGGCTTTCACTATGCCATGATTTGCAGAGTTCTTTAGACCGCCATAAAAATTATCCGAACGAGTAAATTTTCCTTGTATATTTTTGTGTTGTTATTTGCTTACTATCAATGAGTGAGGATAGATTTGTAAACCAGGTTATCCGTGGTTGATCCTATAAAGCTTGCTCTGAAAAGTTATCCGTTTGGCCCAACATGAAATTCAGGCCACTGTAACGTCCTAACAATATCTATTGACCAACTTATTCATGAAATTAGACAGAAAAAATAAAATGGGTTCCCCCATATTGATTTATTCCATAAATTATCAAAATCTGTGAAGAAGTATTTTACAAACATGGAATTGTGCCGTTTAAGCTAAACGATTATCTCATCATTATACATACTATTTTTGCAGGTAAAAGTCAATCTGCCAACTCATCTAAACCTGTGCTCTTTGTCAACTGACCGATTATTATCAGATTTTCTAAATAATCGTTTGGATCTACGGGTGATAAAACTACCCTGGATATAGAAAAGGGTCTCAAGTTACTCATATATCAATCTGTAAAGAAAATAGCTTTATAATTTTTAGATTTGCTAGTAAATCTGTGTTCATTTACAAAAAAAAATTAACATTGGCTGAACGAAACAATTTTCACCCCCAACCCTTTTTAAAGAATAGATATTATGAGAATAAGTCTTTTTGGTTGTTTTTCCTTTTTCTTTTAAATTCACACGTTTAGCAACGCTAGCGACACGTTTCGGTTACATCAACGCCAATATGAGATGGTAATAGAGAACGAAGAGCTTCTAATGTGTGAGAAAATGTATTTTCAGACACAATTGATAACGAGAGAGTAGATGTTGGTTCCAAATACTGTGAAATATTTATTCGGTTGAAATCAAACTCTGTCCCTAAAGGGTTAAACAGGAGAGAAGTTAGAGCGGATACGATTGTTATCAAATATGCATACACACACACACACACACACACACACACGCATATATATATATAACATATTATATGTGTGTGCGCGCGCACGTGCGTTCGAATGTGTGGGTTTATATATATATATATATATATATATATATATATATATATATATATATATATATACATTGACTTCTATGATATCTGAAACAGTAGTTGGATGACTGCAGCCTTCACTGGGACAATGTGCGAGGTCAACGACGTAACAAGTTAAGGTGACCAGATCCTTACCTTGTCGTCTTTATTTTCGTCAGATTTAAAGAGACCCAGCCATTCAAATTATAAATTCATAATCATCTAAACATACCTTTCTCTCCATTTTATCCCCACCCGCTTCAATGTAGAAAATATACTTCAAACAAAGGGGGAAAACCGACACGTCGACCATCATCTGGTTTTCTTTACCTAATCATCTTTATTTTTATGTTATTTCAACACAAGCCTTCAGGCGATATATTTCTGCCATTTACGTCAGATTGATTTAGTTAAAGGACAATTAAGATCCAATCTATTATCGTGGCAATGAGATGCAATCGCACAAACATTTTACAAGATTTACTATGAAGATAATTTATCTACCAAACAAACATTCGACATTGTCCTAGGTCACAGAGTTGGGTTAAATAATCAAATAGAGTAGAGATTAAAACAAAGATGCCTACCACAGGGCTTGAACCTGGAGGCCCAAGGTAAAGAAAATACCAAAAGCTTTCCCCAATCTGCTACTACCTCCATTGTTGCCCACAAAATAAACTGCTCTTAATTTTTTTATGTTTAACAATTAACCTGCAGATATGAAGCAATATATTCCTTATAATTAATGTTGGTAACTGACATTTATTTTAAAAGAAAACTTTGAGGCAAACACCTGATGTCGATCAATCAGTTAAATAATGTATATGAGATTTGTCTATCAGAGAAAGACATGCGGGAGAGTAAATCTATTTCTGTAACTTGAAACGGTCGGTTACTTGAGTACACTGGTCAGTTAATAGAGAGTACATTGCTCTATTCCAAACTACTTTCCGTTAGATACAATTTTGACCCATCTTTTTATTTCATGTCGGACAATGGGAGTCTGAGTCTAAAATACCTCACATTTACATGTGATATTTGCGTGTCCGAAATTCTACAGACTGGGCTAAATATGGCAGTCTATTCTTTCAACAATGATTTCTTCTCATGCTACTTAACCAGCTAACTGCCGTATCGTGGAAAACACGTATTTAAATATTTCGCCATAAAACTCGTCCTTCATATATCGATCGATTTAAATTACCCTCATCTTGGCAAAAACTCTCCAACCTTGAGACTTCGCCGAACATGTTTAAGAGTTTTTGCCAAGATGAGGGTCATTTAAATAGATCGATATTTGAAGGCTGAGCTTTATGACCAAATTTTTTAACACGTATTTTCCACGATACGGCAGCTAACTAGTTAAAGTCGTATACAATTAATGTTTGGTTCCAGGACAGTGCGTGCAAACAAAACATTAATTAACTGTTTTGTTACCAAAAGGTGCAGGGCCTACGGCAGATGATAAATAATGCTGTCATCTTAACAAGTCAACGATTACAAACAAGTCTTAATGATTTATTTCATAGAAATCGGAGATATTTTTGAGAATCCTAATTCAACTTTAATATCTTTCAAAAAATATATACAGGAGGCTCGATAGACAGAGGACCCAACTCAGTCTTGATTGAACCCGTGCTGAATCAGAATTTTAATGTTTCATAAATCAATCTTGCAGTGATTAGTTGGCTGGTTCTAAGTCAAATTAGGTTGAAAGTATTTTGTTAAAGACCAACGTCCTGTATATTATAGAGTAACAAGACATTCCCCTCAACCGTTAAAGAGAGAACGATTAAATCTGACTGCATACGCCTCCCCTCTTGACTTTGAAGAACTACTTTTTTCATGCCCACTAGAGCTGTTCATTCATTTATTATGATAAAAGATAACAAACCTTTTCGTTGACAAAGATCCTTATCTCCAGGTATGTTTATCAGAACGGTAACAATTGATTAAATCCAAACTTAAATCGCTGAGAAGCACTTTTTCACTTTTTCAGAACTTTTGATTTTTACTTCCTTCCCTAATTACAAATCTTTTTTCTTACAAACAGTACTGTTTCAATTAATTTATTTTACAAAGTACCAGCTCTTCAACTATGTGCGCGTGGCTTTTTATTATCTTAATTCTATATCAAAATTGATCGAACTGCGTTTTTCTTTTAATTGAGTACGTTTAAAACTTGATCTTTGTTGTCGAGCTTGGTAATGTCTAATCTAACCCCCAAAAATACTAGAGAATAATAATGTTTAAATGTCTTATTTTTGTTTATCTTTTTTTTCTTTAAAACTAGTTCTAGTTTGTTACGAGACAATGCCAGACCACGAAAACTTGCTCTCTCGACACGCTGCCGCCACGTTCTCACTCTCTGTTCTATATCTATTGCCTTCACAGTGTCGTGCTATGACGACTGTGTGAGTGGTCATCCTCCATATTTCTACCTCCCACGCTTTAGCTGCCACCTCTCTCTCTCTCTCTCTCTCTCTCTCTCTCTCTCTCTCTCTCTCTCTCTCTCTCTCTCTCTATTTCTGTCTTTCTTTCTCTCTATTTTTCTTTATTGCGAGCTGTCTCTTTCTCCCTCTCCATCTCTCCACCTTTCTCTCTCTCTCTCTACTTCACATTCCCTTACTCTCCTCTCTCTCTCTCTCTCTCTCTCTCTCTCTCTCTCTCTCTCTCTCTCACTTTCTCCCTCTCTCTCTCTCTCTCTCTCTCTCTCTCTCTCTCTCTTGATCTTAATCTCTATCTTCCATTGATCATGTTTTATAAGCTTATAAAGAGGCAATAAGAATAGATGCGAAAAATATAGGTGAAGGGGATCAAAAATAAGATGAAGGGGGACAATGAATAGCTGGGGTGTTGAAGATAAAGGTTGAAAAAGAAAATAGAAAGACGAATAATGATAAAGTAGTAGCAGAAGAAGAAGAAGAAGAAGAAGAAGAAGAAGAAGAAGAAGAAGAAGAAGAAGAAGAAGAAGAAGAACAACAACAACAACAACAACAACAATAACAACAACAACATCATCATCATCAACAACAACAACAACAACATCATCATCAACAACAACAACAACAACAAAAAGAAGAAGAAGAAGAAGAAGAAGAAGAAGAAGAAGAAGAAGAAGAAGAAGAAGAAGAGAAGGAGGAGGTTTGCACTAAATATAGAAAACTTAGATATAATATTTATCCTTATAGGTTATGTCTATTTTTCGACTCATCAATCGATCTTACGTTACTCCGTCCCGTTATTCAATCTAAACGGATAAAACACCGTTAGTTTTTTTTTTTTTTGTTTGTTTGTTTGTTTTGTTGGGCATAAAATGTTAACTTTATAGACAGACCGATTAAAATTACTCCGGCCCCTAACATATCAAAAATTCTTAAATCCACAACTTGATTTACATTTTTGACATGGTGGGGGTTATTCTAATCGAGTGATGGATAAAGTTTAAAGTTTGTTGCCAAAATGTGAAAAGGTGTTTCTTCAGTGTATATACGGCAATATACGTCTACTTGTGAGAATATTTCCATCTACTCCCTGAAGAACTGGAATCAATTTCCAGACAATTGCATTTACCAGAAAGATTAATGGGAAAACCGAAATAGTCGACGTGCCCACATTATTCTTTCTTTGATTCCATCAACTCATTTTATCCTTATATGCAGGTCTGATAACCTAAATTGTTATGGTCTCCGTGTTGTAATGGGCTCGCAAACCAACTCAAAATATCGTCCATTACAACAATGTTAAATCAAGCCCATGATCATATGCAGTTATCACACCTTCAAATATGGGCATTTAGATTCTAGTCTTTTCCAAGTACGTAACTATGCGCCGCTCAGAACGGGATTCGAACCCTGAATCCTCCGACCTGAAGGAGAAATCCATTCCTCTAGACTCGACGTGTAATATATGCAGGTCGGACATTCGAACCCACCTATGGGCCTAGTTTAACATTGTTGTAATGGACAAAATCTTGCTTCATTTTTTAAATTATTTTTTTTTAGATTTCTAATACGAGTTCCCAATGTTGCTGCTTCCAGGGTTGATCAACGCCATCGGGAACTCGTTCGAAATTTCACAGGCTGGTGTTCAAGAATCGTATACTTACCCTGGTCAACGAAGATATTTATTTCTAGCTAGAGTTACGAAAGTTAACCTTCAATTTATATTATAAGTATCAGGTTTATTCCGATATAATACCTTTTGAGACGATTGGTTTCATATTATCCATAGTCTATCCTTGACATTATAACTTATGATTTATTATTAATGAACTTTCATAACATTTTATTTTAATTGCAATTGCTAATCTAAATGTATAATTAATTAGATGCTATCATCCGCGGTAGCTTATTAACATTGTATCAATACTTTGTAAGGTAATTAATTGCTCTCAATTTTTTTCCTTATTGGTGTGTGTAATATTAATTGAATGAACTTTCATCACATTTTATTCTAAGTGCAATTACTTATCTAAATGTGTAATTGGGTGCTAATGCCCATAGTGGTTTACTTTACAATACTTTGTTGGGTAATTAATTGCTTTCCATTTTTCCCCCTTATCGTTGCAAATATTCATAATGTTCTTCCTTGAAAACAATAGCTTCATATTGAACATTATATTAACACTATTTGTGTTGAACGTATGTTTCCTTCAAATAGGTAACTGACCTTGATTCTTGATCGTTTTTAAATACGCACACAAAAAAGAACATAAGAATATAAAAGAATATTCTAAACAAAATCACAAAAAAAATTCATGGGTGTAATGTTCAAAGGTAAATAAACAGTGTTATGTTTGTCTTGCTCATTATATATTGAGTTATGTCCCATGTTTATGTAAAAAAAATCTGATCGTCTGTCTTGGTACAGAATTCTGTTCGATGTGTTATTGATTATATAAGTTATATAACGCGTTAAATTGTATGCATAGACAAATATAGACACATGGGTATGTGCGTATGTCTGTTTATCTTTGTCTTTTTTTTCTCTTCTTTAACTCCTATTATTCTTCCGCCTCCTCCTCCTCCTCCTCCTCCTCCTCCTCCTCCTCCTCCTCCTCCTCCTCCTCCTCCTCCTCCTTTCCTCCTTTTTTTTTCTTCTTCTCTCTTCTTCTTCTTCTTCTTCTTCTCTTCTTCTTCTTCTTCTTCTCTTCTATCTCGTTCTTCTTCCTTCTTCTCTCTCTCTCTCTCCTTCTTCTTCTCTCTTCGTCTTTCTTCTTCTTCTCTCTCTTCTTCTCTTCTCTCTCTCCTCCTCCTCCTCCTCCTCCTCCTCCTCCCTCCTCCTCCTCCTCCTTCTTCTTCCTTCTTCTTCTTCTCTTCTTCTTCTTCTTCTTCTTCTTCTTCTTCTTCTTCTTCTTCTCTCTCTTCTCTCTCCTCCTCCTCCTCTCCTCCTCCTCCTCCTCTCTCCTCCTTCTCTCTCTCTTCTCTTCTTCTTCTCTTCTTCTTCTTCTTCTTCTTCTTCTTCTTCTTCTCTTCTTCTTCTCCTCCTCTCCTCCTCCTCTCTCTCCTTCTCTCTCTCCTCCTCTCTTCTTCTCTTCTTCTTCTTCTTCTTCTTCTTCTTCTTCTTCTTCTCTTCTTCTTCTTCTTCTTCTTCTTCCTCTCTTCTCTCCTTCTCTCCTTCCTCTCTCCTCTCTTCTCTCCTCTCCTTTCTTCTTCTTCTTCCTTCTTCTCTCTTCCTCCTTCTTCTTCTCTTCTCTTCCTCTTCTTCTTCTTCTTCTTCTTCTTCTTCTTCTTCTTCTTCTTCTTCTTCTTCTTCTTCTTCTTCTTCTACTACTACTACTACTACTACTACTACTACTACTACTTCTTCTTCTTCATCATATCGACTCCTTGAGATAAATGTATAACGTCAATTGGCATAATTATTTTTAATTGTATCCATGTTGTTTAACCATTGAAAATAGTGATTATTTTCCATTGTGTTTGTTTGTGTTTGTGTGTGTATGCATGTAAGTATGCATGTAAGTATGTATGTATGTATATGTGTATGTATGTATATTTGTATGTATGTATGTATGTATGTATGTATGTATGTATGTATGTATGTATGTATGATTGTACGTATGTATGTATGTATGTATGTATGTATGTATGCATGCATGTATGTATGTATGTATGTATGTATGTATGTATGTATGTATGTATGTATGTATGTATGTGTATGTGTTTGTATGCATGTTTGTATGTATTATGTATGTAGGTAGGTATGTAGATTGGTTGGTTGGTAGGTAGGTAGATAGGTAGGTATGTATTTATTTATGTATGAATGTAGTAGTAGTAGTAGTAGTAGTAGTAGTAGTAGTAGTAGTAGTAGTAGTAGTAGTAGTAGTAGTAGTAGTAGTAGTAGTAGTAGTAGCGTATGGCTACACCTCCAAAGTCATTTCAACCCAGCTTCGAAAGTCTTCCTCCGGGCTAAGGAAGCCACCTTCAAGTTAAGTTACTGGACAGTGGAGGACGATGTGATCGCTGGTCTCTGGAGCTGCCTGACATTTCCGGCAGGCATCACTGTTCCCAAGTTTCCATCTGCACATATTTGATGCAGTTGTGCCATTTGAGGAAACCCAGTATTTCATGGCGTTGTGGAATGCAGGTATTCTTTTAGTGTGATCTTTTATGATGTTTCCTCCTCTTGGTGTTTCCCTGTTCCACATTTCTCTCCAGTTCTCCTCCACGCTGAAGTCTGCCACTTTTGTTAGGTGGAAAGGTCTTCTCGATTTGAGACTTGTTGTTGAAGGTGCTCCCTTTATGATTATCTGTATGTATGAATGTAAGCATTTAAGTATATAAGCATATGTGTGTGCGTGTCTATGTCTGTGTGTGTGTGTTTGTTTGTGTGTGTGTGTGTGTGTGTGTGTGTGCGTGGTCGTATCCCCTGCGCCATCGTTGTTGGCTATTTTATGCCACCACTCATTCCTTTTGTTGTTTGATTTTGTTTGTTTTTTTTCCTCATTGTCCATATCCAATAAAGGTTTCCCTCTGCAGTTTCACGATGGGTTAGAATTGCTTTTATCGGTGTCCAATTGTATGGGTACAAAATTCATTATCTTCTTTAGGGACAAAATAAGGGTTATACACATATTTACTATTGTGAAGCATTGAAGTATTGTGGTGTGAAAATCGTCTTCGTTCCTGTAGGTTCCTGATTCGGCCCCCCCCCCCCCCCCCCCCCCCCCCCCATGTGCGGCATAAATGTGAGACTGGAAAAAGCTCTTTACTCGCATTCTCTCATCTGACTTCATTGTAAAAAGAGTACGGGCCTGGCCAATAAAAGCGTCGTCCCTCACGGAAAATAATATAATATCCTAATAGCGCTTTACATGCGTCGTGACTCATCTTACGTATTAAGTGTTGCTGTTTAGCTTTAAATCCCTTGTAAAGCGCATTAGTGAATGTTGCACTATATAGAAGGAACGAAATTGACTTCATTCAGCTCTTTGTTGCTGTTTTTTATAACCAGCCATTTTTTATGAGTAGTGCTCACTAAATTGTATCACTCAGACTATAAACGTTTAAGGTTACACACAGTTTTGTGAGGTGGTACGTTAAATCCGGCTGGCACATAGCTACAATAAGAATTCACGTTTTAGGGGGGAGGAGGAGGTAAAAGAAGGAAGGTGGAAAGTAAGGAACACAAGATAGATGATGATAATAAGGATAAAATGAAACTGATTGATTGAAATAAATTAGATATGCACCTATATTCGTAAAAGTAGATGTGATACAAATAAATCGGGGTAGAGAAATAAGATCAGGATGTACAATAATAAAATTTCGTTATGATAAAATAAAATCATAGTCATACATATATATTACAAATTATAATAATATGATTGTTATTAATTTCATATAATATATAATCATGGATATTGATAATATAGATAAAATAATAAAGAAGAATGCAATAATAAAAGTGAAGAAAAAGAAGAAGAAAATAAAGAAGAAAAGAAGAAAGAAAGAAGAGAAGAAGAAGAGAAGAAAAGAAGAAGAAGAAGAAGAAGAAGAGAAGAGAAGAAGAAGAAAGAAGAAGAAGAAGAAGAAGAAGAAGAAGAAGAAGAAGAAGAAGAAAGAAGAAGAAGAAGAAGAAGAAAGAAGAAGAAGAAAGAAGAAGAAGAAGAAGAAGAAAAAGAAGAAGAAGAAGAAGAAGAAGAAGAAGAAGAAGAAGAAGAAGAGAAGAAGAAGAAGAAGAAGAAGAAGAAGAAGAAGAAGAAGAAGAAGAAGAAGAAGAAGAAGAAGAAGAAGAGAGAAGAAGAAGAAGAAGAAGAGAAGAAGAAGAAGAGAAGAAGAAGAAGAAGAAGAAAAAAAGAAGAAGAAGAAGAAGAAGAGAAGAAGAAGAAGAAGAAGAAAGAAGAGAAGAAGAAGAAGAAGAAGAAGAAGAAGAAGAAGAAGAAGAAGAAGAAGAAGAAGAAGAAGAAGAAGAAGAAGAAGAAGAAGAAGAAGAAGAAGAAGAAGAAGAAGAAGAAGAAGAAGAAAGAAGAAAGAAGAAGAAGAAGAAGAAGAAGAAGAAGAAGAAGAAGAAGAAGAAGAAGAACAAGAAGAAGAAGAAGAACAAGAAGAAGAAGAAGAACAAGAAGAGGAAGAAGAAGAAGAAGAAGAAGAAGAAGAAGAAGAAGAAGAAGAATCACACACTCAGCCACACACTCACACACACACACACACACAATTGCATACACACATACACACACACATGAAAGCACACACTCTTGTAATAATATTCAATCAGGTTATAATTCTGAGCAGACCCTTGTATTTTATTCTCCCTAAATTACATATGACGTAATTTAGAGTTACTTTAACACAGATTCTAGTCTAGTTGTCTTTGCAATTTATGTGTAAAAATACGATTACTCAGAGGTTCAAATTGTTGTCTTATAGAAAAGGCAACAAAGGGTCCAATGTACCATATTCATTTCTTTTCCTTTTCGATTTGAAGTAAGCGTCGTGTGTGTGATTGCTGTATATATATTTATATATATATATATATATATATATATATATATATATATATATATATATATATATATATATATATATATATATACGTGGATTATTTATCCAAGCGTCGTATTTACTTTTTTATTTGAGATTCTTTAATATTTTCTATTCCACTCGTTCATGTTTACTTGGTCAATAAAAATGCTTAAACGTACCAGTAAGGATTAAACGCATTGAATATATTCTATATTGGTCAATATTGGTCCCCCTTTTTTTGAAAAGCAGAGCACTTCCAACAGCATGCTTTAAAAAGATGCTTATTACGAGACACACGTAAATAGGCAGCAACAGTTAATCCGTTTTGATAATTATCATTTCATCACGATATCAAGTTGCTAAAATTTATGGACTGTTATTGTGGTGTTATTGTACTGGGAAGAAATTGAAATGTACTTTTAAATAGCAATGTAACAAGAAGTACATTTCTTTATTTGTGAGTATTACGGCCCAAATAAAAAGCAAGAGACATCCGTCATAAAAATGTCACAATCCCGTTAAGCACCTGAGATACGTGACATGACATTAAAAAAAGATTAATTAACATAATAGTCAAAGCCCGCTTTTAGAGGAATGTATGTAGTGTACAGATTAATCCATCCTTCATCCGCTCACCCATACACAGACCCACAACACACACACACACACACACACGCACACACACACACAAACACACACACACACACACACACATAGACGTACACGCACATGGCGTCAATGATATGTTTAAGTGACACGTGTATACTTTTGGAATCACCTTGGTCCCTTCGCGAACCCCCTGAAAGACGACAATTTTTATTGAAATAAAACAGCTCATAGCTACATCAATATAATATTACGAATTATGATTTACGTAGACAGAAAATCAACATTTAGTATCCATACTCGCATAGACGTTGGAACTGTATTTGTCCCTCCTCCATAGCTTGAGACCATTGTAGAAAGTGATTGATTTTACTCTTGTCCATTTCATATTTTTTCACAAAATAATTCAACAACTTCACCCTCCTCATCTTCATTCTCTCCGGATCGTGAAGGTCGGTTCTATAGCGTCTGCTTTCCTCTGTCCTCCTCTGTTCATCGGTCATAATATCATTTGCCACAATGTCACTTTCAAACACTTGCCAAGCAGCTTCCCCGTCAACGTCTGTGATAAAGGGATTGCAAAGATCCACATTACTTCTTAAACAAACTTCAAAAATCTCTTGGGGATCTCCCAAGTCAATATTTTCAACCTCATACATAAACCATGGTCCTGTCTCCGGAATTTCTAAATCAAATTGTTCCCAACTTTCGATCCATCGCCTCAAACAATCTGGATTTTCGCGAATACCAACCGGGAGAGAAAATTCCATTACATTAGGATCACCCACTTGTTGTGACTGTGGTGGTGGGTTTTGATTGCGATACGTTTGAATCCATCTTTGAAGCTGCTCGAGAATGTCTTTGGTGTTTTCTGATAGTTCGTCTCTGAGGTCGGCACGAATAAGATCCTCAAGAATATTATCAACATCCTTGCGAAAAGAGTCCCAGTATTGAGAGGAAAAGTCGGCTTTAATCTTCCCTATTGCACATTGTGTTAAATGTTCTTCGATAACATGCTTGGGAATTCCGTCATTTAAAAGAATTTTTATAGCGAATCCTAACGAGCTAGTAGGATTTAGAATGTGTTTTGGATACACGGTATCGAATGGTTTTGGTCCGTTGTACCCGTCCTCGTCGTCGTCATCAGAATAACTATCTAAACTCTCATCATCTCTTGCCATCAAAGCCTCTTGTTTTCTCCTCTCATTTTCTGCTCTGCCATATTTGTCATGCATATCTTTAAAGACATTAATGACTTTGTTGGCATCGTATATCATGCCTTTATAAACTCCCCAAGAACTCCATCTGACATTTTGATTGTGGCGTAGCACTTCATCTGAATGATATTTTGGCAATACTTCTTTCGGTGGTTCTAGTTTGATTCTCGGTGTGACAACTTCGTCTAATATACTTCGAGGGGTAAATCCTCCCTCGCTTTCCTCTTTAATGACGTCGATGTTTTTTGGGTAGAGGGGAACAGGAAGAGGTTCAGCAGAAAATACCAACCTCGACGGTGTACTGCTCAATGGACGTGCTGACGGCGTGTTACTATGAGTGCGAGAGGGGGTGTTGCTGAATGTTCGGGACGGTGTATTGCTTAGTGTGCGATAATGCGGTTCTTCAAAGTCGTGAAGATCCTCTAGGGGCGTATCCAAATCCAGAGAAGCGTCCCCATTAGGTTGGGCCATGAAGTCGTCACTCATCGTCATAAAACTAGCGTTTAAGTCCCTAGCTGTAACAACAGATCCTGTAAGAACACTGTCTGGTCTCATTGTGACTGACGTTGCAACAGAATTCGTTTCCTCTCTGACACTGCTCTTTGCCCTCTCGGATGCCGCTGAATTGGCACGGTTACTATCGAAACCGCTGTCTCGATTAATAGGAAGTTCAGAGACAAACACGTGATCAGTTAAATCGAGAATGAGAGGTGGCTGTAGAACGACTAGATCTGAATCGGGTTCTCTGCTTGATGTATCGTCTAGTTCAGTTGTGACAGGTTTGATATCAGAACCTCGTCGTATTGCGGAGCGAAGTCTCGGTTTTGCGTTATAACAGCCTCTTAGTTGATCGCCGTTGTCTAGTGTGAGTTCAAAGACGTTGATTTCGTTTTCCTGGTTTTCAGTGTTGTTGCATCCATCACTAACAGAGGGCCTCTGGCTTGCTGCCCGGACTGCCACACTTTTGGAGCCGCCACAGCCCATTGTGATAAGGACAGTAAATCGGTACCTGTTTGGGAAGAAACAAATGTAAATCTTCATTTAAGAAAACATAAAACTGTTAAATGATCAGATAGCAAAGGCCACTGTTGCAATATTTTCCAAACAAATCTTTTGTTGCTACATATTTTAAAGTGCCAAATGATATCGTTGCAATAACAAATAGAAGACACTAATATCTTATAGCTGTCTTAATCAACAGCCGTTCCCTCGAATTATGGAATAAAACGGGATATGGCTTGAGGCGATAATTATTAATCTTTACCTAGATTCACCAACTACACAATGAACAATATTCCAGAGTTGTTACTAATTGGATTTGTTGAGAGTTAAGCGGATTCAATCTAACGTTTATTTAATAAGTACTGTCGTACACTGACAAACACTCATTTTCTCATTTTAGTCAGAAAATAGTTACTTCATGTATCGATAAATTATTATAACCCCAAACTTGACGAAACGTCTTTACTCGAAGACTTCTCTGAAGTCTCAGTTTTGGGACTTTTATGTTGGAGATCATCTGAATCTACAGATATACGAAGTATGTAAAACTATTCTAGCCGAGAAAGTGCAAGTCACTTAAATTGTGCGTTATGCGTAATTCTACAAGCAATCAAACTAGATTAGACCAAACTCAATTATATAATTAATTGCTTGATTCAATAAGGGCAATTAGCTAATTATTGGTAGGTTGTCCTATGAGTCGCACTGAGTTCAGGCAATACTGGTATATTGTATACCACTAATTCCATTGCAATTGAATGCACAGCCGCCGTACACTGACAAAATACAGTTTTACATTTCGGTAAATACTCTTTTTAACAGATCGATCGATTTTTTTTTAAGTTATCAGAAATTCTTAAACCAGAGACCTCTTTGAAGTGTCGGCTTTAAGACTTTACACAAGTCAGTGGTCATTTTAATTGATTGAGAGATGAAGTATGAGATCTTGGTCCAAAATAAAATAATTGACGTTTTGTCAAGTGAGGGGTGTCCCGATAGCTCAGTTGGTAGAGCACTCGCTTCACACGCAAAGGGACCAAGATCGATCCCGGGTGCAGTCGAGATTTTTTCTGACCCTTCTGTCAGTAGTAATATAAAAAGCATGAGAAGCCGTTGTTAAATTGTTAAATAAAAAATTGCATGATCAGCAGTTTATAACAATAGTGTGTAAGTGTGTTATAGTATTACACATGTGTAATAGGTGTGTCAATTGTATTATTGTTGTGTGTTGTACACACTTTGCAGTTATTTTTAATTGTATTATTGTGTGTTTTACACACTTTGTAATTATTAATGTCGTTAATATACATGTGTAGGAGAAACCGTTATTAAATTGTAAAATATGTATTATCATTTTATTATAGTAGTGTGTAAGTTTGTTATAGTATAAGATATATATGTAAAACCTGTGTTAATCTTATTATTGCCGTGTGTTTTACACACTTTGTAGTTATTTTTAAATTGTATTATTGTGTGTTTTTACTCTTTGTAATTATTTCTTAACATACATGCGCAGGAGAAAAATATGTATTATGATTATTTTATTATAGTGTAATTGTGTTATAGTATAAGATATATCTAATCCTTGTGTTGATTGTATTATTGTTGTGTGTTTTACACACTTTGTAATTATTGCCGTCTTAGATGTGCGATAGCTATATTGATAAGATTTAAAAAATAGATAACAAAAAGTCCATGTTTTAATGTCATTGTCCTAATGTAATGTCTGTGAATAGATACGAAGATGCACCGTCACTTAAGTTAATAACACTCACTTTAAATAATGTTGATATATTTTAGAATAATAATAATCATAGGTTCAAAATTACTCATAATAGATCTCGCATCTCTATTCGGATTTGAACTTGAGACATTTTCGTGCGATAGATAGACGCTTTACAATTTGATCAATAAAGAATCGGTATGTGATCACGACCACGACTCATGGTCGTGATCAACACAATTCGTCGTTTTCTTACGATTCCTGTCTTCTCTGAAAGCCCATAATCGCGCAGAAAGCTTACTCAGCGAAAAAAGATGAAACATAATCAATAGTATGAAAAAAAGACTTATTGCGTTGTATTGATTAAAGATCCATTTGTTCCTCACATATTTATTTCAACAGGCTGTTAAACTTTCATGAAACCGACACGGTTGTTGTATTGAATTTCACAATAAGTTAATAACACTCACTTTAAACAATGTTGATATATTTTAGAATAATAATAATCATAGGTTCAAAATTACTCATAATAGATCTCGCATCTCTATTCGGATTTGAACTTGAGACATTTTCGTGCGATAGATAGGCGCCTTACAATTTGATCAATAAAGAATCGTGTGTGAATACGACACATGGTCGAGAGCAAAACACTTCGTTGTTTTCTTGCTATCCTTGTCTTATGACACACTCGATACTCGTAAAAAACGACGGCAGGGGAATAATCTTCGGTCACTCGTCACGTCTTATTGGTACATCTATATTCCGTTCGTGTTATCACCTAATTGACAATGATGATTTGTTAACAATGATCATCTCCAAGTGTAACCCCCCCCCCCCTCCTTCTTCATATTTTACAGTCTAATTCAATAAATGGAATACAGCTGCTCTAAATAATTAGTTCGAGTTATTTAGTCATTCATCACAAGACTTCGCGAAAACGTTATAGAAAAAAAAATACTATACTATCAACTTAAGTAACTGTGACTGTAATTTTGATTATCTCGCCTCATTGGATACTTATCAACGAAAGGGATCACCATATGAAATCGACACATGGTTAATTGGTGAATTTAGCAACAAAGTGTCTGTTTGCTGTCACCCTTGTCGTCTCAAACAACCAATTTAAAGAATTATGTAGTTTTTCCAGTGATTTACTGTACTGGGATGGAAGAATTATCATGTATGGCTGTGTTGTTTTTTTTTTTTCTTGGGTCATTTTTCTAAAGCGGGTCTTGTAGTTTGTAATTTCTGTCTTAAATGCCATTTGCTTTATTTTCTTAAAAAGACGACGGAGAATTTTATATAATGCAATTAAAGTAGGTAGCGTTCTTGTCTAGGTCTGGTAAAATAAATGAGATGACGTCACACAATCCCCGTAGACAATGTTGATATTATAGAAACCTCCGGTATAGAGATTAGAACATGAATTCGAAATCAAGACGTTTTGGTATGGTAGTTAGACAATCTATCCATCGACAAATTAAAACCTCTTCACTATGTGAATACGACTAGTAGATGGGTGCAATCGGAGGTGAATGTTTTCATTAAATAGAAATACATAATGTCCATGTGTCTACACAAGTTAAACCCAATATCATGTTTTACAGTCATATTCTCTTTACCCAATATCATGTTTGGAAACACTTTGATTGGGTTAATGAAAAATTTACATCTGAATCAAAACTAAAAAGAATTGATGACAAAAGCTTTTGCAAAACTCCAAAAACTTTTAACACACGGACTTATTTAACTTGGCTGCTTTTTAATAAAAAATATTCTTGTCTGACATACTCGTACCCGTCATTTTCAACATGCGGCGAGTTTCGTGTTTTGTATCATGGACTTGAATTTTTTTTCGCAGCAAGAAATAAATAAATGAAACACAACAATCATTACAATACACAATATTGATTGATCAATTACTTAATACAATAACATGCCCTTGCCAAGTTACTCACGTCGTGAAATAGATTTTGATGGGAAAAAAAATGAAAAGACAATTCCATCACTTCATGTCCTATATTATGGTTATCATACCAAGACATAACCTAATTGAAAATGTAACAAAAATTTTGTGTAGGAATAGTAAATTTTATAAACCAGGTATACATTATCTCTATTTATGACATTAGACCATGAATGTTTTTAACGCACATTTTCAAGGTTTGACACTATATTTACTGTACTTCTCCAGTAACATTGTCGAAGTTTTTAAATATTTGATACCACAACACTTTTAGATAGCAGCAGGTGTTTTTTCCTCAAATTTTATCGATCTGAGCAGATAATATATTTTATCCAAGTGAAACGCTGTCCTAACAGCTGCTATATTTTTTTAAGATGATAACCCAAATGATCAGTAACACCCAATGTGTAAGACGTAGACGTGCAGTCTTTTAGGCGGTAGTGTAATATCATACAAAAACATCTGTCAAATGTGTAGTAATACCTAATGGCGATTTACAAGACGGTCAAAATTTATTAAATAAACGTTTTCAGGAAAGAATGTATCAATTGAACCTAAGAAATTAAATTTTTTCAAAGCCAAAATGTGTGTGATGTAATTGATTTTTTAAAGCTAAGATTTATAAGATATAAGCTTGATAGCAAAAATTTTCCTAACCAAAAATTTGAAGTAAAACACTGTTGGCTAAAAATGTGAAGTTAAAGTTTTTCTTACCAACATTTGGGAAGTAATCATTTTCAGGTCAAAGTTTATGAAATACAAACTGTATGACAAAACTAAAGTTTTTTGATAAAAATAGTGTCTGGTGAAGAAAAAAAAATAAAGTAAAATAAAAATTAAAAGTTTTGTGGTCAAAATGAGTGAAGCAAAACATTTTTTGACCAAAATTTATAAAATAAAGTATGCGTGTAAAAATGTATGAAATGAATACTTTCTATCCAAAATCTATGCAATGAAATGTTTTTAGACCAAAATGTTTGTAGTAGTAGTATCTTGATAAAATTTATGAATAAAGTATTATTTCTAACAAAAATATGTGAAGCAATAATTTTCCGACCAAATTGTCTGAAATGGACGTTTTCCAATCAAAATGTGAAAAGTAATAATGTTCTGACCCAATTATGAAATGAAAATTTTCTGTCAAAAATTGTATGAAATTAAATTTTTCTAGTCAAAATGTGTAAAGTAAAAGTTTTCTGACCAAAATATAATAATATTATGACCAACGGTTATGAGATCAGAATACATATTCTCTCCAAATTGTCATTCTATCAAAAAATTGTATGAAATTTAATTTGCTAATCAAAATGTGTGAGGTAAAAGTTTTCTGGTTAAAAATTGTATGAACGTTTGCCAGCAAAAATGTATGAATGTTTTCTGGCCAAATATATGGAGTAAACAATTTTTTAGGGGGTCAAAAATTATATATTTAGAATATTCTTTTGACAAAATTGTAGGAACGTCAAAACCACTGAAATAAAAGTTTTCAGGATAAATTGTATTAACGAAATTTTCCAGGCAAAATTTTGCGAAGTAACATTTGTCTGGCAAAAAATGTAAAGTATACTTTTTCTGACCAAAATGTGAGAAAATAAAATGTTTTCTACTAGAACTTCATAAGGTAAATGAAACTTTTTTTTGACAAAACGTGTGTAGTAATAGTTTTTCTGTAAATGTATTGTATCATAAATTATTGAAACCGTTACAAAATAAAAGACTTTTCCATGTCTTTCGCTTTTTGAGGCCTTCTCGAGGACTTGACAAAGGCAGAAAGTTTTGAATTTTCAAAGTGCTGACTACTTACCCTGCAGAATTACCATCGACAGAGTAGAGACATAGCAGATATGACTGGTGATCCTTTATTATTACAGACAGAAGCAGAGATGTCCTACAATTGTTGTAGAGGTGCGATGTCGGATACGACACCCAAAGTTTTGCCATAATTTTCAATTTTATTTTGTTACCATTAAAGTATAACGTTTTCAGTCGTCCTTCTAAAATTATCAATGACATGATTAATGTCGATCCCACAAAGGTTATGAGTAAACCTTTGTTCTTCTCCCCGGCAGGGACCAAATAGCCTCAACTACAGGCGTGCGGGCTATCATTGAACAAGACAGTTCAAACCCTAGTTCAACCTATTTTAAAAAAAAAAATACTCCTTACAAAACCTAAATGGTTTCGGAAGAGGTTATTCAAAACCTGCATTTGAAGTTCAATCCTCTCTGTTTCACTCTTTTAGCTCCAAAAGTCGATGGAATCACTTCGTAGTTTAGTAAACCAAAACCAAAATCAAAACCAAAACCAAGGTCAATGTCACCCAAAAGATAAGATAAGGGATATGAAATAGAAATCTCACCAAAACGTGTAAGATTCGAACTATTTCCAATGAAAAAACAGTTTACCAAACCTGCATTTGGATTGCAACCCTCTCTTTTACACTGTTATAGCTCCAAAGGTCGCTTGAATTACTTAGTAGTTTAGTAAACCAAAACAAAACCAACCCAGAAGATAAAATTAGGGTAATAAAGTGCTAGACGTCGACCCAAAATGAGTGAAGTAAAAATTTTCTCGCCAAATACAGGAAACAAAAGTGATCTGATAAAAATACCAAAATAGAAGTTTTCTAACCAATTACGTGTGAAGTAAAATTTTCGTGACTAGAAAATTGTAAAGTTAGAGTTTAAGGTTTCTGGTCAAAATTTATGAAATAAGGCTGTTCTGTTCAAAATCTATGAAATTTAGTTTTATAATGAAAAAGAATTAATGGAATGAAGGCTGTACACGCTATAATGTATGAGAAAAAATATTCTGATCAAAATGTTTGAAATGAAAGTTTTCAGGATAAATTTTATGGCGCAATATTTTATATCTGAATAATATCTATGTACATAACGTTTATAGCTAAATTTTATGAACTAGCTTTTTGTTGTTGCTTTTTTTTTATCCTAATGTGTGAAGTAAAAGTTTTGGGCCAAAAAAAATATTGTAAAGTAAAAGCAAAAGTTTTTCTGGCCAAATTGTGTACAATAAAAATTTCCTGGCCAAAATTGATGAAATGAAAATTTTCTGTCCATATAATGTATGAAACGTTATCTTTTTGGTCAAAATGTATGAAGTAACGGTTTTCCGGTAAAACACATGAATTAAAAGTTTGCTTGCAAAAATGTGTACAATAAAAGTTTTCTGGCTAAAGTATATAAAGTAACATTTTTCTGGCTAAAATGTACGATGTAGCGGTTTTCAGGCCAAAATGTGTGAAGTTAAAGTTTCATAGCCCGAAATGTGTTATATAAAATATCAGTCAAAAAACCTGTGAAATAAAAATTTTAGGGTCAAAATTTAGGAAATTAAATTTTTCTAGCCAAAATGTATGAAATTATAAGGTTTTTTTTTAACCAAAATGTGTATAGTAGAAATTTGTTGCTATGATAAAATCAATGTTTTGTGTGTGTCTCTGTGTGTGTGTGTGTGTGTGTGTGTGTGTTTCCCCCAAAAATTATGAAATGCACGTGTTCTCGTCCTCAACGCAAAACAATTTCTTGTCAAAATTATAAAATAACTGTTTTCAAGCCAAAATATATAAATTGAAAGTTTTCTGACCAATGTAGATACTTGAAGTAATATATTTTTGGTCAAAATAATTGAAGTAAAAGTTTTCTGGCAAAATATATATGAAATGAAAGTTTTCCGGTCGATATATGTGAGATAAAAGTTTTCTTGTCAATATGTCTTTAGTAATATTTTGATGACAAGATTAATGGGGTTTTTTTGTTTGTTTTTTACCCAAATTTATGAAAAGAAAGTTTTCTAACCCCAAAAGGCGAAGAGAAATCTTTTTCTGGTCAAATCGTATAACATCAGTTTTCTGACCAAAATGTTTGATATGAAAGTTTTCTAGTCAAAATATTTCAAGTCAAAGTCTGTTGGGGTTTTTTTTATTTCTTTCTTTTTGCTTTTTCATTATAAAACTAAATTTCATAGATTTTGAACAGAACAGCCTTATTTCATAAATTTTGACCAGAAACCTTAAACTCTAACTTTACAATTTTCTAGTCACGAAAATTTTACTTCACACGTAATTGGTTAGAAAACTTCTATTTTGGTATTTTTATCAGATCACTTTTGTTTCCTGTATTTGGCGAGAAAATTTTTACTTCACTCATTTTGGGTCGACGTCTAGCACTTTATTACCCTAATTTTATCTTCTGGGTTGGTTTTGGTTTTGGTTTACTAAACTACTAAGTAATTCAAGCGACCTTTGGAGCTATAACAGTGTAAAAGAGAGGGTTGCAATCCAAATGCAGGTTTGGTAAACTGTTTTTTCATTGGAAATAGTTCGAATCTTACACGTTTTGGTGAGATTTCTATTTCATATCCCTTATCTTATCTTTTGGGTGACATTGACCTTGGTTTTGGTTTTGATTTTGGTTTTGGTTTACTAAACTACGAAGTGATTCCATCGACTTTTGGAGCTAAAAGAGTGAAACAGAGAGGATTGAACTTCAAATGCAGGTTTTGAATAACCTCTTCCGAAACCATTTAGGTTTTCTAAGGAGTATTTTTTTTTAAAAAATAGGTTGAACTAGGGTTTGAACTGTCTTGTTCAATGATAGCCCGCACGCCTGTAGTTGAGGCTATTTGGTCCCTGCCGGGGAGAAGAACAAAGGTTTACTCATAACCTTTGTGGGATCGACATTAATCATGTCATTGATAATTTTAGAAGGACGACTGAAAACGTTATACTTTAATGGTAACAAAATAAAATTGAAAATTATGGCAAAACTTTGGGTGTCGTATCCGACATCGCACCTCTACAACAATTGTAGGACATCTCTGCTTCTGTCTGTAATAATAAAGGATCACCAGTCATATCTGCTATGTCTCTACTCTGCCGATGGTAATTCTGCAGGGTAAGTAGTCAGCACTTTGAAAATTCAAAACTTTCTGCCTTTGTCAAGTCCTCGAGAAGGCCTCAAAAAGCGAAAGACATGGAAAAGTCTTTTATTTTGTAACGGTTTCAATAATTTAT
>NC_088360.1:119835969-119840969 GCF_034508935.2 Berghia stephanieae
TTATATAAAATTCTCCGTCGTCTTTTTAAGAAAATAAAGCAAATGGCATTTAAGACAGAAATTACAAACTACAAGACCCGCTTTAGAAAAATGACCCAAGAAAAAAAAAACAACACAGCCATACATGATAATTCTTCCATCCCAGTACAGTAAATCACTGGAAAAACTACATAATTCTTTAAATTGGTTGTTTGAGACGACAAGGGTGACAGCAAACAGACACTTTGTTGCTAAATTCACCAATTAACCATGTGTCGATTTCATATGGTGATCCCTTTCGTTGATAAGTATCCAATGAGGCGAGATAATCAAAATTACAGTCACAGTTACTTAAGTTGATAGTATAGTATTTTTTTTCTATAACGTTTTCGCGAAGTCTTGTGATGAATGACTAAATAACTCGAACTAATTATTTAGAGCAGCTGTATTCCATTTATTGAATTAGACTGTAAAATATGAAGAAGGAGGGGGGGGGGTTACACTTGGAGATGATCATTGTTAACAAATCATCATTGTCAATTAGGTGATAACACGAACGGAATATAGATGTACCAATAAGACGTGACGAGTGACCGAAGATTATTCCCCTGCCGTCTGTTTTTACGAGTATCGAGTGTGTCATAAGACAAGGATAGCAAGAAAACAACGAAGTGTTTTGCTCTCAACCATGTGTCGTATTCACACAACGATTCTTTATTGATCAAATTGTAAGGCGCCTACTATCGCACGAAAATGTCTCAAGTTCAAATCCGAATAGAGATGCGAGATCTATTATGAGTAATTTTGAACCTATGATTATTATTATTCTAAAATATATCAACATTGTTTAAAGTGAGTGTTATTAACTTATTGTGAAATTCAATACAACAACCGTGTCGGTTTCATGAAAGTTTAACAGCCTGTTGAAATAAATATGTGAGGAACAAATGGATCTTTAATCAATACAACGCAATAAGTCTTTTTTTCATACTATTGATTATGTTTCATCTTTTTTCGCTGAGTAAGCTTTCTGCGCGATTATGGGCTTTCAGAGAAGACAGGAATCGTAAGAAAACGACGAATTGTGTTGATCACGACCATGAGTCGTGGTCGTGATCACATACCGATTCTTTATTGATCAAATTGTAAGGCGTCTATCTATCGCACGAAAATGTCTCAAGTTCAAATCCGAATAGAGATGCGAGATCTATTATGAGTAATTTTGAACCTATGATTATTATTATTCTAAAATATATCAACATTATTTAAAGTGAGTGTTATTAACTTAAGTGACGGTGCATCTTCGTATCTATTCACAGACATTACATTAGGACAATGACATTAAAACATGGACTTTTTGTTATCTATTTTTTAAATCTTATCAATATAGCTATCGCACATCTAAGACGGCAATAATTACAAAGTGTGTAAAACACACAACAATAATACAATCAACACAAGGATTAGATATATCTTATACTATAACACAATTACACTATAATAAAATAATCATAATACATATTTTTCTCCTGCGCATGTATGTTAAGAAATAATTACAAAGAGTAAAAACACACAATAATACAATTTAAAAATAACTACAAAGTGTGTAAAACACACGGCAATAATAAGATTAACACAGGTTTTACATATATATCTTATACTATAACAAACTTACACACTACTATAATAAAATGATAATACATATTTTACAATTTAATAACGGTTTCTCCTACACATGTATATTAACGACATTAATAATTACAAAGTGTGTAAAACACACAATAATACAATTAAAAATAACTGCAAAGTGTGTACAACACACAACAATAATACAATTGACACACCTATTACACATGTGTAATACTATAACACACTTACACACTATTGTTATAAACTGCTGATCATGCAATTTTTTATTTAACAATTTAACAACGGCTTCTCATGCTTTTTATATTACTACTTCTGTCCACCCAGCAGAAAATGGGTAGCTGAGTCTGTTAGATTTGTCGGAAAGTACTTTGCGATAGACTAGCGTCCTATCCAAAGGATAGTAATCAACTGCAATTGTCCGTTTCACGCTATATAAACCGGAATAAACTCCGGCTCCATGGGCCCAATGACTCTGAAGGACTACTTTTTTTTTGGCAGAGAGCACGTCGTTCGTTGATATATTTATATTTATATCAAAAAGAATGTGGTATAAAAAGTAAAGAACAATTTTGATCATGATTATCCAGTATACTAGATATCCGGAGAGAAACAGACGCTGAAAATTATACTCAACGCCCCAACATGAAATAGGACAATTCATTACTTCCATCGAAAAGAGTGAATACAAAGTTTCATAATTCTGATCATTTCAAAACTGAAAATTAATTCGGCTGGGTCAGCATGACATAAAAAACTGTCTCTTTAAGTAAATCAAAACGGCCCATTAATGTGTGACAAGTGTAATCAACCAGTTCATCATTGGATTAACGTCAAATTTCAAATATAAAATACTGTTTTGAGACGAATGTTATCGTGTGTGTGTGTGTGTGTGTGTGTGTGTGTGTGTATATGTGTGTGTGTCCTGGGTTTGAGCCTCGCTCGGCGCATAGTTGAGTCCTTGGAAAACCCTCTTTACTCATATTATCTCACCGTACTCAGATGTAAAATGATTACATGGCCGTTAACAGCGTTGTCTCTGCCGGGGAAAAAATTGTAATAGCTCTAACAGGCGTCATGTCTCGTTCTACTTGTTACGTGTTGCTGTTTGAGCACGTTTAGTGGATATTGCGCTATATAAAAGCTCAAGTTTGTGTGTGTGTGTGTATGTGTTTATATATATATATATATATATATATATATATATATATATATATATATATATATATATATATATATATATATATATATATATATATATATATATATAAGGAAAAGGTCATTAGCAGATTACTGTCATATTTTTCTTATATTAAAGAAGCCCATGTCCACCAGAACAGTGCGAGTCGTTCAATCGAGCGCGGAATAAATAAATAGAGTAAAGTGGCGGTGAAAGATGTGGGTTTGCCAGAAATCAATAAAAGAAATAAGTAGGCTGCGTCCTGTGAGCTGAGAGCAGGATGAAAATCTAGACTACCACAATGATGAAGACTGAAGGTTTGGTAATATTTTGTGTGTTTGATGTAGTCGCTTGTTTGCTTGTTTATTTGTGTGTTTGTTTGTTTGTAAATTGTTTATTCGTTTGCTTGTTTGAATTAAGGTCCAATTATGTTAATATCGGACACACGGATAGGACAGAGGCGATAACATTTGCCATTTAGATATGTGAAGAGGGATAACATGAGGGTGTGAAGTGGGAAGAAGAGAGGTTTGATGAAGACATAATAAAGTGAAGAAAAGGAAGGGGAGGCAAAGAGCTAGAGGATGGAGTGATATTAGTGTACTTAAAAGTATCTGTCAGTGTGAAACGAACATTGGGCTAGAGGTAGAAATAGAGAAAATAGGACGATGGGGCAATCGAGAGAAGAGGAGAGGAAGAGGAGCAGGCGGAAGAAGGAGGAGGAGGAGTCGGAGGGCAAGAGGAGGAGGAGGAGGGAGGAGGAGGAAGAAGCGGAAGAGGAGGAAAAGAAGCAGAAGAAGAAGAAGAAGAAGAGGAGGAGGAGGAGAAGGAGATAAATATAATAATATTCCACCCCTCCCACTCCTATCTTTTCTTAGAAAAAAATTTTTCAACAATTGCAGAATATATTTTCGCTCATTTTATTGGTTTAAACTAAGTTTTAAAAGTAAGCTGATTGACTTACTTGACTTGACTTAGATGCCTTTCGCGTCTCGACCGAAAGATCGGGTAGCCTTGGCTGTTTCCAGTATTTCCTGTGTGAGGTGTCTCCAATATTGCCGGTCCTCTGCTAGGGTTCTCAGATTTTCAAGGTCCCCTGCCGTTATGAGACTAATGCTTTGTCCAAGTGTTGTGAGGTTTTTGTTTAGGATCACAGGGAGTGTTGTGATCGGTCTTCCTCTGAAAAGGTTCCCGTGTTTTTGGAAGTATCCCGACATGGCTTGGTTAGCTGGTATGTTTTTGTCCCTGCGTAGTATGTGACCGAAAAGTTGCCATCGTTGTTGTAAAATGTCAAGGGAGATTGGTCTTTCTTTTGTGATCTTATAGAGTGATTCATTTGAGATCTTTTTTGGGTATTTGATGTCCAGTACCCTTCTTAGCTGTGTGCGATGGAAGGCATCCAGATGTTCTTCTTCGGATTTTGTCAACGCCCAAGTGCCGCAGTTATACAGAAGTACCGGTTTTACAAGAGCACGGTACAGTTTCAGTTTGGTTTTTCTCTTTATTTTGTCACCTCTAATCCATACATTGTTGAGTTTACTGAGTGCGGCGTTTGATAGCTGTTTTCTTCTTTGTACATCCTCGGTGTCTCCAATTAGTGAGCCGACTTTCTTTGTTCTTTTCCATTCCTCTTTGTTCCTCGATATTGTTGTAAATTCGGTTTTATTGGCATTGACTTGGAGGTTATATTTCATGAGGGTATTTTGTATGATGTCTATATTTGCTGGTGTTGATCCAATAAAGTCGACATCATCTGCATAGGCGATTTCTCTAGGGATTGCATTCTCAATATGAGTCGTTGGTTTTGGAATGACTTTTCGAACTTCTTTCAGAGCGTGCTCTAAGTATATTGTGAACAGAATCGGGCTCAGACTATCTCCTTGGGGTGTCCCGATGTTACTTTCGAACTGCGTCTGTTTTGTGGCCCCGTATATCCTTGGTTGTATCTTTGTGTTGCTGAGGAGAAATCGGATTATTCGGAGCTCGTCTTCGTCTACTATGTCTGTTAATATCTCCAAAAGTTTTCCTCTGTCGATCGTATCAAAGGCTGCGGACATATCGATTCCGGTTATTGTTATGGATATGTTTTCTTTGAGTGCCTTTGCTGCCAACCATTTATGTGTCCATACAACGTCCGATGTGCTTCGGTCTTGGCGAAACCCGCTTTGGCTATGTGATAGATATTTTTCTATTT
>NC_088360.1:119848469-119880969 GCF_034508935.2 Berghia stephanieae
CTCTCTCTCTCTCTCTCTCTCTCTCTCTCTCTCTCTCTCTCTCTCTCTCTCTCTCTCCCTCCTTTCTCCTTTTCCCCATCTAATTCCAGTACAAAATTGTATATTATAGACGTTTGATTTTGCCATTGGGCTAACCCCTCGATTGAGAAAATAATTTGGAATTGCCTTTTTCATGAATTGTAACTTAATAATAATAAATCTTTTAAAATTGTATTTTTAGTAATCTGACGTTTGATTTTGCGAATGGGCGTACCCCTCGATTGAGAAAATAATTAAGAATTGCCTTTTTCATGAATTGTTACTAAATAAGAATAAATCTTTTAATATTGTAGTTTGGCCTAGCCGAAAATGTCTGCCCTAAGCAAGGTAAGAACATTTTCCCTTCTACTTCTACTATTACATTGTTACGCTCAGCTGCACATTTTCTACATCCATTGAAGTCAATGCCTGACTGAGCCCTAGTTTATAGGTACCAACGCTGTCATCTGTTATGCTGAAAGCTTTTGTTTGTTTTTTTATTCGTGAATTTGTCATTTTCCAATCCCACTTGATTTACTCTTCAAGTTACGAGAGTATTCTTTAGGGCAATATAAAACAAATCGTCGAACAGCATTCAAATACGCATTTTTTAAAATATATTATCTTATGTTTTGTTTTTGTTTTTTTGTTCCGGCGTTTGTTTGTATTTTGTTTTTTGTTTTTTGTTATTTTTGTTGTTTGTTTAGATTTTGTTTGTTTGTTTGTTTGTTTGTTTGTTTGTTTATTGTTTGTTTATTGTTTGTTTGTTTTTTTGTTTTTTTTTGTTTTTTTGTTTGTTTTTTATGTCAGTGTATTTTTTCTATTATTTTGTAGACGATTACTTTCTTGAATTAAATTGTCGTCATTGTTATTGATATTGGGTTTGTTTTTCCTTCACCTTTTTCATCTTCATCTATAAGAAAATATGTCGGTTAACCCTCTCCTTACCACCTACAGCAAAAATCGATTTATTTTGTATCTACATCACAATGATCTTTGTTTAATTAATAAGAACATAAGATGTGTTGTAAAGAGATTGTTTGAGTTTTAAAAAAGCAATTTTACTGCTGGGAAAGCCTGTCATTTTTGGGGAAAATACTGAAAATGATGGGTAAGGAAAGAGTTAATGGTCCAACATTTCTTTCCAACTTTATATTTTCGACACACAAACATACACTCACACATACACAAACACACACAGACACACACACACACACACACACACACACACACACACACACACCAATAGCCGACAAAACAAAAATACCGAATCTATTTTAAGTAACACCGTCACGAATGACGTCAAGATATTCTTCGTTATCAATTTTGCAAAAAATGAAATAGAGAGAGAGGACCATTATAGCCGGTTGACAAATAATGGACAACGGCAGATTTAATAGTAACAATGATTGTGAAAATTGCTCTTATGTTATGTCAATAAAAGATTCATGACGCGCACAATGACAATACTGCCGTTTATTTTGAATGAACGTAATATTTTCGCAGTTCAATGTAGATCTAGTAGATTTGATCATATAAACTGTATCTATATTATAAGGCCTATATGAAGAAAACAAAAACAAAAAGAAAACAAAAGCACAAAATAAAAAACGTAAAATATAATGGCATGTACTTATGTGCAGGTCTGGTAACCAAAATTATTATGGGCTCGTTGTTGTAATGGATTACTCTCAAACAGACGCAAAATATTGTTCATTACAACAATGTTAAAACTAACTAGTGCACCTAATCGTATAAGCAATAATAATAATAATAATAATAATAATAATAATAATAATAATAATAATAATAATAATAATAATAATAATAATAATAATAATAGAATAATAATAATAATAATATATAAATAATAATAATAATAATAATAATAATAATAATATAATAATAATAATAATAATAATAATAATAATAATAAATAATAATAATAATAAATAATAATAATAATAATAATAATAATAATAATAATAATAATAATAATAATAATAATAATAATAATAAATAATAATAATAATAATAATAATAATAATAATAAATAACAATAATAATAATAATAATAATAATAATAAATAATAATAATAATAATAATAATAATAATAATAATAATAAATAATAATAATAATAATAATAATAATAATAATAATAATAATAATTTTATTGTTATTGTTGCCCTTGTATACAGATGTACTACTGCCATCTCGTACCTCTTGAATTCCTTACACAAACCGAATGCTTTAAAAAAAAAATCTGTCTTTGGCTATTTTCCAGCCGAGTGCTGGGCATCCCTTGACGGGCACGTTCTCTGCTTATTGGTTTACACAGCATCGGCCTTACAACAAGACCACATGACACATTGTATACATGTGTGTATTTTCAACACATACTTTATTGAAGTAAGATCAGATCTAACATGGGAAGAGAAACGTATTTTTTAATAAGTAAGGCTGTAAGGAGAAAACAATTTGCCAACCCAACCTACGATTCATAATCCACTAATTGACCAATCCTGTCTTCAAGCGGAGGTTACATAATTTAGTTTCTATCGTTTTTGTCTTGTTTTGTTTAATTGGTTTGTTTGTTTGTTTGTTTGTTTGTTTGGGGGGGGGTTGTTTGTTTTGTTTTGTTTTTTGTATGTTTGTTTATATTTGTATTTTAATTAATTGTTTTTTTTTGGTGGACCAGGGAAATGCTCTATTTGAATGTGCCTACATGTGTGTCATCATCTTCAATACCGTCACACCATCATCATCACTATCATCTCGATCGTCGTCATTATTATTATTATTATTATTATTATATTATATTATTATTATTATTATTATTATTATTATTATTATTATTATTATTATTATTATTATTATATTATTATTATTAATTATTATTATTATTATTATTATTATTATTATTATTATTATTATATTATTATTATTATTATTATTATTATTATTATTATTATTATTATTATTATTATTATTATTATTATTATTATTATTATTATTATTATTATTATTATATTATTATTATTATTATTATTATTATTATTATTATTATTATTATTATTATTATTATTATTATTATTATTATTATTATTATCATTATTATTATTATTATTATTATTATCATTATTATTATTATTATTATTATTTATTATTATTATTATTATTATTATTATTATATTAATTATTATTATTATTATTATTATTATTATTATTTATTATTATTATTTATTATATATTATTATTAATTATTATTATTATTATTATTATTATTATTATTATTATTATCATAATTATCATTACCATCATCATCATTATAATAAAAGTTTTTAAAATGAAAATCATTACCTATATGTTGATGCCGCCTTATGGTTACATTATCCAAATTAGAAATTTGTGGTGGTGTGTAATCTCCGTAGATAAGAACCCGTGTGGTTACAGGTCGACGTGCACACAATCAATTTGAATTAATGAATTAATATCGAAATACATATATATTACAAAATAATAATAATACTAATCAGAAATCTGAAAGTAGTATATAATTTTCTCCGAATCTTGGTCGAAATCGCTTACACCCTATGTAAATGTAAGAGAATTTTTAAAAATCAAATCAACTTCGTTTTCTTCTATATCAAGACCACAAAGGTTAGATTAATAAGCATGTACAACAGGTGGTCCCTACTTGGGTTAACTTATAAGATCGTTAATCTCGTATAAACGCCATTGAGGCGTGTGTAGTTATGCCCTGAATTTTTCACATGGCACCTACACAGGAGATTAGTAATGATTTAAGATCTAAATTGCATTGCCAACAGTAGCCGGCCAATGCTATCTAAAAGTATTTATTTATTTATTTTATTTATTTTAGTATGATTTCTTTGGTGGGATTTTTTCTTTCTTTTTGCTTTTGTTTCATGTTTGTTAGTGTTAGTTTTAATTGTATTTTTTCTTTCTGTTTTTGTAATTAGAATATCATCATTCATCATATTATGGTATGATTTTTGGATTAAATCAACAGGAAAAAAGAGGCGATTCCGATGTAAACGGATAATATGGCAAGGCTCATGACTCTCTCTTCCTTGTTTTATTTGTCTATTTAAGGGTATTATGACGCTTGCAACACTTGCAGGTCATTTCAACGCCAGTAAAAAGGAATGTTTGTTTTGTTTTTTTAGGAGTTTTACGGCTGGCGACACTATAAGCCTTATCAGCGTCTGTTAAAAGGATAATGATTTGGTAAAAGTAGATCAACGAAAAAGTCAAAGGGGACTAGTTAAAACAGAGAACAAAGGATTCTATAATGTGCCTATTTTGATATTACATAAAAGTTTCATCCAGGCACAAGCAAAGGATTCCCCTATGAACAATTAACTCAAATGTTTACTAAGTTCAAGATATTCAAAACTAAAATCTATAGTAGCAAATAACATAGAGAGGTGATTTACAAGGAGAGAAAATATCTATTTTTTTAAAAAAAAAGAAAGAAATTAAAGAACAATCTGACCGCTTCCCTCTCAGCTAAGGATTCCTGCCGGAACAAGGAAAAATACTCGAGCAATCTCAATTCAGAACAAAATCATGGAAAGGGAAAATGTATGTATAGGGGGATAGAGGACACAACTAAAATGACATCTCTATGAGAGTTCAGAAGACCCCACCCATTTGCCTTCTTACACCTGTGTTCGAGATTTTACCAAGCCAATAAAATGCTCCAGTTGCAAACCCTCTCCTCCTATTATCTGATGTACCTTTTCCATTTTCACTAACCTCCATTCCTTGGTATGTGTAAGTTTCCACATCTATCTCTCCTCCTTAAAACGTTCAGCTTTTCTTCTTTATTACTTTTTAATTTCATGCACTTACAATTGCTTGTGTTGGCTAAGTCCTGTCCAGCTCGCAGATTTTTCAAGCAGAGGTTTTGCTCTGCAAATACTAAAATTTTGAGAACCATGTGGTCAGTAGATTCAAGGTCCTCAAGGTTGTACTGAGATCCCATCTTATGGATTGTTTCCTATCTCTGCTGTCCTTTCCATTACCCAGTCTATGACCAGCAGAAACCAAAATCCTAACAGCAGCATCTCTGTATCACCCTACTGATCACAGAAAACCAATCTGTTGTTCCCCAATATTCTAACAACGACAGCACGCTCAAATGCCAATATACAGCTTTCACAATAGTTACATATTATCTTGAGAGGTATTCCGAATTTATTCATTATTCCATGAGCTTTCTCTGTATACTGAGCCGAACACGTTTTCAAATGTCCCTACTGACAATAAAAAATGGACACCCAAAGATGGCAACAACCGATTTACATCAAATTTGAACAGAAGTGGACAGATATATTCAGAATATAGAAAGGAAATGTAAACAATAAGATTCAATGTTGATAATACAAAGATGATTGGACAAAATAGACAATTTGTTTTATTTTTTGATTGTTTTTAAGGGTTTTACGGCGCTTGCAACACATTTATGTCATATCAATATCAGCGCCAGTAAAAAGGAAGAAAATGGGATAGTAAAAAGTTCTACAATTACGATTAAAGTATACAAGAAAAAGGAAGACAAAGGGAAATGAGTTCAAATAGGGAAAATATGTAGATTCCAAGAACAAACCATTAATGTACTTACTTTGAGATCACCTAAATGTCTCATCTTGACACAAGCACTTGTCCCCACTAAGAGGAACACGCTCAATTGTTTTCAAATCATATAGATATATATATATATATATATATATATATATATATATATATATATATATATATATATATATATATATGTAAAACTAAACAAAAATAATACAGTGCATAACAGAGAAATGACATACAAGACAAAAAGTATAATCTCCCAAAACTCTCACCATACATTTGACTGTTTCCCTCCCAGCCAGGGCCAGGACAAAAGCAAGTACAGTGGAACCTCCCGATTACGACACCTCCAAATAGCGACAACCTCCTGATAACGACATTGACCCGTGGTCCCGATTTTTTTTCTAGTTAAGATCAGTAAAAAAAAACCTCCGGATAACGACGCACTTTTTGATAAAACCTCCGAATAGCGACATCATTTTGGTGATTTTCAGCAGTTTTCGTAGATATCTGATAATAAAAATACCGAGTACGAGTACTCAAAGTTTATAAAAACGATTCCTGCTTGAACCAATGAGAACACAGCTTTTGAAACCAATGAGAACGCAGCTTTTATTTGACGAATCTTGGCTGATATGTATTAATAAAAACCAAGGTATAAATGTAAGTGTAAGCAAGTAAACACAAAATCTTAGAAAATGTGATATTATGTGGTGATAGTAGTAGTAGTAGTAGTAGTAGTAGTAGTAGTAGTAGTAGTAGTAGTAGTAGTAGTAGTGTAGTAGTAGTAGTAGTAGTAGTAGTATAATAATAGTAGTAGTAGTAGTAGTAGTAGTAGTAGTAGTAGTAGTAGTAGTAGTAGTAGAAGTAGTAGTAGAGTAGTAGTAGTAGTAGTAGTAGTAGTAGTAGTAGTAGTAGTAGTAGTAGTAGTAGTAGTAGTAGTAGTAGTGTTTTTGTGGGAGGAGGAGGAAGAGGATGAGGAATTTTATCTAACTCACTTGTTTTAAAGGGTTTTACAGCGCTTGTGAAACATCTATGTCAAATCAGCGCCAGTAAAAAGGAAGAAAATTGGAGAGTAAAAAACATTCTAGATTTACAATTGAAATGACATAAGAAAAAGTAAGACAAAGGGGAATGGTCTAAATAGGGAACAGATGTAGATTCCAGGAGCACACTATCAGTGTACTCAGTTCAGATCACCTAAAAGTCTCATCCAGACACACGCACAAGAACCCTCTCAGAGGAATACACTACAATGTTTTGTTTGTCTTGTCAATGTTAATAAAAACTGGTCCCGCGGGCCTTACCACGCCAACTTTGTCCGCCATCTTGGAAACCTCTAAATAACGACACCTCCGGATAACGACATAAAAACTCGGTCCCGTGGCATGTCGTTATCGGGAGGTTCCACTGTAATCTCATTCCAAGACAGAAAGCATGTTGGAAAATAGATAGAGGGGGATAGAAGACACAGTAAGTGCCTCCCTGCCCACTATGGGAGGTAAGGAACCCCACCCAGGAGTTGGTTTATTAGATATATGAAAGATGACAAAGCAAGAAAGAAAAATACAAGAAAAAAACATCCCAACAAATCAAATCTACTTCAACTGGGGATCGAACCTCAGACCTCCTGATTACCATTGTAAGCACATATCTTGAAACAAAATCAAGAAAACCCAACCTTATTAACTAAAAATGAACCCTCACACACACACACACACACACACACACTTCAAAGATGTTATTCAAATAGTCAACCATTGAAAGGGTCCAAGTAAGTTTAATACACAGGGATCGGTGTGAATTATGAATAAAAGATCTCCCTTCAAGGCACGGTGTAGTGGTCCTTCAAAGTCTCAAAGAACTGAAAAGATTGAGATCGTTGATCAGAGAACGAAACTCCCCAAATATCAATTCAACGAAGGTCTCTTGAGCTCAAAACATTCCTCGTGAGTCAGTAAAATAGTTATTTAGGGATGAACTTGTTTTTACATTTTTTTTAGGGTTTTACGGCGCTTGCAACACATTCAGGTCATATCAGCACCAGAAAAAAAAGGAAGAAAATTGGATGGTAAAGACATTCTAGTTCGATGTGCAATTAAAGGAAAAAATAAGACAAAGGGCAATTGTTCAAATCGGGAAAAGATGTAGATTCCAAGAGCACACTATCAGTGTACTACTTGGTATGAGATCACCTAAAAATCTCACAAAGACACCAGCACAAGATCCGACTAAGAGGAATACAATCAAATGTTTACAAATGAAAAAATAACAATACAGAACAGAGAGATGATTTACAGGGGAAAAAATATCATCTACCAAAACTATAACTATACATTCGACTGTTTCCCTCCCAGCCAAGGACTCCGGCCAGGGTCAGGACAAATCTAAGTAATCTCATTCCAAGACAAAGACAGACAGCAATTATAAAACAGATACAGGGGGATAGAATAAACAGCAAGTACCTTCCTGCCCACTATGGGAGGTCGGGAACCCCACCAAGAGGGATGAACTTAAGTTGAACTCCTATTGCAACATTCAAATGCATCACATCTTTACATCCATGCACAAGAAAGAATTGTACTGTGCCAATGGATGCTTGAGAAAATTGAAAGAGACAAAATGTTTTAAAGAACATCTTCAGATGAAGCCCGATTTTACTTAAACGTCTATAGAAACAGTAAATATTATATTTCTTGGGAGTTCTCAACCCGGTGATGTGATGGAAAGAAGTTAGCATGGTCTAAGAATATCAGGAGATAGCATGATCTAAGAACAACCCTTTGTCATCAACTATCTAGGTAGGCACAAACTACCATTCACAACTAACACGGATATTATCAGTATGTACTCTTCCATTGAAATAATACGACAACAGATCATTCTAAATTAACATTCTATAATTCGAATGAAAAAGCAACAATTTCTCTTTATAAACAAGACATACTTTCCTTTGTTTCATAGGTTATTCATTATACTATCTAGCGATTTGTTGTTGTTTTTTTCAATTTTGAAAAGTATCAAAAAAATCTCAAGGGTGGGGAACCAGGGAGGTTAAGGGCTAGGGTTGAGTTTTTTAACGAGTGACTGGGCCTTTTTTTTTTTTTTTTAATATATAATAAACCAGAAGACAGTAACTGAGCACAAAGTGGTTAAGCTGAAATATTTTAACAAATTATGGAGTTTTGCAGCAGTGTAGGCAGACTAATCATTGAAGAGGTTTCAATGAAACGGTATTATACTTGAATCACAAAAAAGGGTAGATATCCCTATAGCCCCCCTCCTTAACTGTTATCTTCAACCAACTAAAAACTTTTTTTAATAACAATTGAAGTCTCTAGCAAAAACAAAAACAAAAAAAAAAAAAAAGAGTCGGAAGATTTCAAAGGGCTGTTTTCCAGAATCTGAAAAAAGGCATCCCTGTTTTGTTTGTTTTTAAGGGTTTTACGGCGCTTGCAACACATTTAGGTTATATTAGCGCCAGTAAAAAGGAAGAAAATGGGATAGTAAAAAGTTCTAGAATTACTATTAAAGCACCCAAGAGAAAGTAAGTCAAAGGGGAACTGGGAACAAATAGAGATCAGATGTAGATTCCAAGAGCACACCACCAATGTACTTAAGTTTGAGATCACCCATAAGTCTCATACGGACACAAGCACAAAATCCAACAAAGAAGTATACACTCAAATGCTTATTTTGTTTGTTTGTTTGTTGCTTTAGGTCTCTTCCAACACAATTGAGGTTATATGAGAGACCGCTGAAACAAATAAACAAGCAATCTAACAAAAATAGTACAAATGTAAATCAAAATCATAACCTAAAGATATCATAAGCTAAATTATAAATAACCAAGAACAAACAGACAGAAGATTTACAGAAAAAAAAATATCCCCTGTCAAAAATACAATCACAAACCAAAGAAGCAGGATAGGCTAGTAAAGAGAAGAAGAAACGACATCACTATCGGATCGTACACCCATGCGAACATCATAGGTATATGATTCAAGGGTGATGCTCCCATCCAACCACCCGCCACTCAAATGCTTACATTATACATTGAAAATAACAAATAGAATAATACATAACAGAGAGATGATTTACAAGGAAAAAAAAATCATCTCCCAAAACAACAACTATGCACTTGACTGTTTCCCTCCCAGCCAGGACTCCGGCCAGGGCCGGGACAAAACCAAGTAATCTCATTTCAAGACAAAGACAGAAAGCATGTTGGAAAACAGATATAAGGGGATAGAAGTTTGTACCTCCCTGCCCACTATGGGAGAAAGATATCCCTGTTTTGACTGTTTCTCTCTCAGCCATGGACTCCAGCCGGGGCCAGGACAACCTAGTAATCTCATTGAAAGCAAAAGCAACTCGGAAAACAGATTAAAAAAGGGGGGGGGGGGGGGGGGGGGGGGGGAATAGAAGACACAGCAAGTGACCTCCTGCCCACCATGTGAAGTCAGAAGACCCCAACCAGGGTGATAAAAGGGATAGAAAGTCTGGACCGATGAAGAATTCATAGGCCCAAGGGTAGCCAATGTCCCCACCCTAGGGTGAATTCCACCCATTCAAACGACCCGTTGCAAATAAATCACATCGAACAAAATTTGAAATTCACATTTTCTCCATTTATTTCTTGACTACAGAGATGTAATTATTTAACAAATACTGATCATGGAAAAATAATATATATTCACTGTGAACAAACCTTTTTTTTATCTTCCAATAAACTTGTCTATTATAAATAGCCTCATACTTGTGAGGTTTATGGGCAGCAATGCCATTTTTGATATTAAACAATTTGACAGTATGAAACATACAAAAGTTTAGGTGTATTTAAGCAGAATATTACAAGCCAACTTCTATAGCAAATTTGTTTAGGAATCTGAAGAACAAAACAAGGATTGTGGAGACAGGAAATATAACTGATGTACCTCAAAATGAAATTAACACTAATTTGAATATGACTCATTTGCATGGCACAACATAAACCTCCCGAGGACAGTCTATTTATAATACATTATACATGACCATTGCTATTTACAAAAACAAATATACAGGGAGCTGGAAGGATAGGAGAAAGAAGAGAGAAAGAAAGAAAGAGAAAGAGAGAGAGTGAGAGAGAGAGAGAGAGAGAGAGAGGAGAGAGAGAGAGAGAGAGAGAGAGAGAGAGGGAGAGGAGAGAGAGAGGGAGGGAGAGAGAGAGAGAGGGAGAGAGAGAGAGCGAGACGGGGAAATAGTAGCACAACACAACATAGTCAAACTGATCCCTTGAAAAATAAACATTTTAATAAATTACAGAATTCATGAAGGAAAAGTAACATTTCAAGCTATTATTGTAACCATACCTATGTCAATCTATCGTTTTATATTGTAGTAATCATTATCATAAGAGTATAGCAGAGTATAATCACACATTGCAAACATCTTTAGATGTCATCAATATCAATGTCATCACCATCGTCATCCTCTACCATAGGCTTCCCATTGCCATTTACAGATGCAGCAGGCGGGGTGGTCGGGGATGTCGATTTAGCTGGCTCTGGTGTCTTAACCTCACCAACTTTTTCAGTAGTTGAGTAGATAATCTGAAAAGACAGTAATGACGAATAATCAAAATTAAGAGCATTCCTCCAGTCATTTCACAAACCACCATAAATCTAGATAATAGCGAACCAAAGAGTTACTAACAAAACATGAGGTCTCTATACCTTTGTTCCAAAAAAAGAAAAAAAGATGAATGACAATGTACTATGTTTGTTTTGTTTTTGAGGGTTTTACGGCGCTTGCAACACATGAAGGTCATATCAGCGCCAGTAAAAAGGAAGAAAATGGGATAGTAAAAAGCATGGGTGCCAGCAGGAAGAAGTGCTGAAACCTGAAACTAAAATCTCTACACTTTGCCAAACCTAAAAATGTTCCTACTGAAAATGCGGCCTAACCTTTACTCTTATTTCATCACCGTTCTTATACCATTATTAAATGATTACACAGCAAACATATTGACACAATGAGGAAATTAATTTGATTTTTTAACCAACTTATAATACGTAGTGAAATACCCACAGTGCAGTTGTCTCTCTCTAGGGGAGCCAAAGAACAGAGTGAAACAGAGAGAACCAGAGGTACTCCCTCAACATTTTTTTGAGAAATTAAGTGATGGACACCGGCTTGGGCCCATCACTCAGCTCCCACTGAAATCGGAGGTATTTGACTTCAAGATATCGCTAAACCGGAATTCAGTAAGACACAGTAAGTACCCCCCTGCCCACTATGGGAGGTCAGGAACCCCACCCAGACAATATATTATATCATTATCAACCCCCGCCCCTAACCATACACATACATACTTTAACAAAGCCATGGTTTGTTTTGATATACCATACAAGCAAATTTCTATCAAGAGGTACAAGGCAACGTTGTTTGTTCGTTTTGTTTTTAAGGGTTTTACGGCGCTTGCAACACATTTAGGTCATATAGGACCCGGTAAAAAGAAGAAAATGGAATTGAATAGTCAAAATATTCTAGATTTACAATCAAAGTACTCAAGAAAAAGTAATTGTTTTTAACTGTTTTTAAGGGTTTTACGGCGCTTGCAACACATTAAGGTCATATCAGCGCCAGTAAAAAGGAAGAAAATGGGATAGTAAAAAGTTCTAGAATTACAATTAAAGCACCAAAGAAAAGTTAAGACAAAGGGGAATTGGTTCAAATAGGAAACAAATGGATATTCCAAGAGCACACCATCAGTGTACTTAGTTTGAGATCACCTAAATTCTCATCCAGACACAAGCACAGGTCCCCACTAAGAGGAACACACTCAAATGTTTACAAATCATATATAATACATAAACAAAACATAAAATAGTGCATGACAGAGAGATGATTTACAAGGAAAAAAATATCATCTCCCAAAACTAACATTTGACTGTTTTCCTCCCAGCCAGGGCCAGGACAAAACCAAGTAATCTCATTCAAAGACAAAGAAAGAAAGCATGTTGGAAAATAGACATAGGGGGATAGAAGACAAGGTATGTACCTCCCTGCCCACTATGGGAGGTCAGGAACCCCACCCAGAAGAAAAAGTAAGACAAAGGGGAATTGATTCATATTGACAACAGATGTAGATTCCAAGAGCATACCATCAATGTACTTTGAGATCACTTAAAGTCTCATCCGGACACCAGTCCAGGATCCCACTAAGAGGAACACACTCAACTGTTTACAGAATACATAATAACAATAACAGAGAAATGATTTACAGGGAAAAATATATCATCTCGAATAGCTATAAATACATTTGACTGTTTCCCTCCAGGTCAAGAACTCCAGGGCTTGGACAAAACTAAGAAATCCCATTCAGAGACAAAGACAGAAAGCAACTCGGAAAAAAGATATAAAGGGATAAAAGACACAGCGTGACCTCCTACCCACTGTGGGAGGTCAAAAGGCAAAGTTGGATAAAGGCTTGTTGATAAATAATCCTTCGATGAGAGAAAAATAATTCACAGATGGAAAAGGACAGACCTATTCATGACTAACTTTGATGGGTGCTAGTGGATGGTATATAATAAATGACCTGAGAAAAAAAAAAAAAAAAAAAAAAAAAAACAATTCTAAGCTTGCTACAAAATTCCCCCAACAGTGACATTTATCTATAAAAACAAACCTGCCCCTGAGGGGAGGTCAAGATCATTAGTGCAAATGGTTGTCTGCTATTAGAGCTATAAGTCATTTCAGCATCACTGATTTAGAGCCCACTAGTGATGCAAACACATTTAGGTCATAATCACCCAAGACAAAATAAGTTTGCTGGAGGGGGGAAATGAAAAAAGATCAAAGCAGCAAATTCTTATCATATTCAAACTTACATCATTATCACCATCTTCTTCATCGTCGTCCTCTTCACTTTCCTCTTCAGCGTCTTTCAGCCATTGGATAAAAGCTTGGCCCTCCTTGTGAATCTGGGTGGTTTCCTCTTTGCCAATATACTTCTTGGATGGCTGTTAAATACAGATTTGAAAAAATAGACAATAATGTTGAGAGAACAATAAGCATACCCAATTACACTTTGAAAATAAACTGCAATATCGGCAAATATCAAATGACAAAAGAAATAATGAACCATTAGATCCACTAGAAACAATAGAAATTGTTTTACATCGCTTGCCAGGAACAAAGAAAATAATAGTATAGTCAAGTGAAGATCCCACTAATAAGCACCAAAGACTAAGTAAGGGCAAATTCAACAGAGATCAGAGGTAGAATCAATGGAATGTATCCTTGCAGCTGGTGACACAGTGACAGGATCTCTGCAAAAAGGAGCATGATAGACCACTTGAAATTTTTAAAATCTGTTCTCATTAGGGAAGTGGGGAAATACGTCTTTATAAACGAACATTTTGCCCTATGCAATAGCCCTTGATATTGAAAGTATGTGCTCAGGCTTAAAAGATGCTAATGTAATTCTGTGGTTCAACCCAAAAATATGTGCTTTTCCCCACTCTAATCAAATGAACCTGTTCATCCCAAAAGCACATTACGCTGTTGTGGTAGTTCTTCCTTGGCGAACTGGGTTTTTTTTTTTTTTTTTTAAGAGTTTTACGGCGCTTGCAACACATTTAGGTTATATCAGCACCAGTAAAAAGGAAGAAAATGGGATAGTAAAAAGTTCTATTACAATTAAAGCACCCAAGAAAAAGTAAGACATAATGGAACTTGGAGCAAATAAGGATCAGATGTAGATTCTAAGAGCATACCACCAATGTACTTTGTTTGAGATCACCTATAAGTCTCATCCGGACACAAGCACAAAATCCAACAGAGGAATACACTCAAATGCTTACATTATACATTCAAAATAACAAATATAGTAATTTAGAAGGAAAAAAATATCATCTCCCAAAACAATAACTATGCATTTGACTGTTTCCCTCCCAGCTAGGACTCCGGCCAGGACCAGGACAAAACCAAGTAATCTCATTTTAAGACAAAGACTGAAAGCATGTTGGAAAACAGATATAAGGGGATAGAAGACAAAGTATGTACCCCCCTGCCCACTATGGGAGGTAGGGACCCCACCCAGTTGGCGAACTGGCCTTCCACCAAGGCAATTAAAACCAAGCGCTTGTAAGTTCAAATAGTCAAAGAGCGACTGTTGCAATTTCAATTGGATCGAGTGTCGTCGGACTAGGTGACCAGAAATGAATAATGACCCTCAATGTCAAGCCAAAGTAAAGTATACAAAAATTAGCCGAAAGCATAAAAGGCAGTAGCAAAAGAGTCCAAAATCATGCTTTGTATAAAGCTTATAGATAGAATGCGCTTGGCCAAGAAGTTCACAACATTGTCATCCGGACGTATAACGGACCAACACACAAACTCTGTGTAACCATGAACTTTTATAGTCTGGTTAATACAGTTTAGTGAGAACAACTCACAAACGCGGATGGCAAAAACAAAACGCCTGAGTGACGTCATCTTCGAACTATCTATAGACAGATTTGGGACTCACTACCTCTGAAGAAGAGATTTGACTGGATCACATCAATTCAATCCAATGCGACATAGGAGTTTTAAAAAAGGACAAGCAGCCCAAATTGAATGTGTAAATCTCAATATGTTGACAAACTTGGGACTGGTTGGAAAAAGAAATGTCTCATGACCTTTCAAAGGAAAGCTTCCACATGTGTGGACTGCTTTTACAAACATAAAGAACGCATGTTACTGAACAAGTTTCCTATCAGAAAAAGCTGGCTTCAAGGATGAGAGATAAATAACTGAACAAGTTGTTAACCTTACATTGCATATTGAGGCAGGTTTCAAATGGAAGCTTAGAATATTACTGAATCTATCAGCAGCATAAGATATGGGTCCAGTGTGACAGGTTAATGGTGAAACAGATCATGAGGTGTAGAAAGACTTGAAACTGTTATACGTGTACCCGTATATAAAAGAGGAAAAACTATTACATGATGAGATTCCCAAGTAAAGTCAAGAAAAGAAGAATGACATCTATCTTGGACATGTTCTGTTATCCATTTATTCAATGTATACATTAGCAGTATGTTTAGCACTGCCTCCCTGATACTGGAATACAGGAAGGACAGGGCCTTTTGTTCACCAAAGCAAGAAATGGACCTGTCTCAGATGTTTACTCAGTGGAGATGTGATTTTAGACCATCCTATATTTTGTAGAATCTCAACAGACTAATCCAAAATAATATGAAAATAAAATTATTACCTTTCTATCCCAATCCAAAAGCACTGCTTCTTCTACAATGTCCTCGTCATACAGGAATTTCAGGATGTGAGACGTTTTTGCAAGAAGTACTTTCGGGTATTCCTTGGCAATAAGGATCTCAAGGCCACCCAGCATTGACTTCTGAGCTTTGATATTCTGATAACAAAACTGAAACAAAATACAAAGAAAACATCAGAGGAAATTGATAATTATTGGGTGAGAGGAAACAATAGCACATGAAATGAGTATGGAAGATAATTGACTCTACATCTGATCAACACGTTTATGCAAAAGATAAAAAAACGTAATTATGAGTGGGAAATTCCCACCAACAGGAAGGAAATCTTCAATTTCAAGCCTTCCTTTCTGAACTTCAGAATACTGGGCGCCCACCAAAGTCCACAACAAAAAATTCAGACCAAAGTTGTAAAAACCCGACCAAATTTTAGGCATATTTTTTCCCCCAAATTGAAACATTTTCCATAATAAATATAATTAAAAAACAAAAACAAAAATACAAAACATGCCTATTTGCCTTGCACAAGAACTGTTCGCTAATATTTCTCTACTGCAGCTCCTGATGTAAAAAAAAAGAAAAATAGTTTAATCCATTGATTTCCCAAGAGACCAGAAACCAGAACTGCCATTTCACTTTCAATTCAACTCAAACATAAATAATCTATCTCCATAAGAAAAGGTTAAATTTCACACATTTTCTAACACCCACAAGATCACCAAATATAAAAGTGACTTTAGTGGTTTATACAGCAGTGTTATTGTTGATGCTTCTCCCCCTCTCCCAGCCAGACTAATTTTTAAAAATATATTGCAAATCGCCTCTATTTTTATCTATGGCCAAGACAGTTTTTATTAATCCTCTTCAATAAAAAGATTGAGATGATAATTCTAAATATCTTTTCTTGGTGCAAAATACAATTTCATATGATTTATGATGACATTCCTCTAAAAGCAAGATGCTTTGGTATTGTTTTAATCATTAAAATTTTTTAAATTAAAATTTGTAATTTTGATGATCTGAGTAATTTGCCTGTTACCCTCACTAAAAAAAATGATGACATCCCCTGAATATCAATGCAAATGTCAAATTCATGAAAAATATTTAATTACAATGATATACACTTAAAATTATTCAAACTTACCAGTTTCTAAAAGATGAAAACTATTAAAATATACGACTCAAACTCAAACTCATCAAAACTAGTAAGATATAAATAATACTGTATGCAAATATATCAAAGATTGTTTTAAAATATAGATAACCTTACTATAAATATGTGAAAGTTAATGCAAAAATAAGGCCTGCTTCACATGGAATTTTGGTGGTGGTATTAGGAAGTAATAGCTGTAGTGGTGGTGACTGTGGTAGTAGTAAGAAATTTATTAATATTCTCATTTATCCAACCAATGTTCATTTTTACATACCACAGAGCTGCTCTACTGACCAAAAACCAACTTTTCCCACCTAGGCTTTAAAAAATTACTAAAATCAGACTTTCGTGGACACCCTGGAATAATATTTACTATCGTGCATATTCAAAATATAATTTACTTGGTGCAGGTTTCTTTATGTTAGAAAGCTAAGAAAAGTTATAAAAATAACTTACCCGCAAGAAAAGAGCTTTGAACTTCGGCAACTGAGCCAAGGCTTTGTCATTAAGCAAAAGCTCTACAAGAATCAACGGCACTTTATCCTTCACCTCCAAACGTTCAGCTTCATTGAAAATTTCTTTGATATCCCCAGGTTTGCCCAAAGCATCATCGTCACGCTTTATCTGCAATAAATATGTCACCAAAATATTACACCATAAACAAATCATTCTTTTGTTTGTTTGTTTGTTTTTAAGGGTTTTACAGCGCATACAACACATTAAGATCATATCAGCGCCAGTAAAAAGGAAGAAATTGGGATAGTAAAAAGTTCTAGAATTAAAATTAAAGCATCCAAGAAAACGTAAGACATAGGGGAATTGGTTCAAATAGAAAACAGATGTAGAATCCTAGAGCACACTATCAATGTGAATAGTTTGAGATTACCTAAATGTCTCATCCTGACACAAGCAGAGGTCCCAACTAAGAGAATGTATACACATCATATATAATATGTAAACAAAACATATTACAGTGCATAACAGACAGATGATTTGCAAGACAAAAAATATCATCTCCCAAAACTCTAACTATACATTTGACTGTTTCCCTCCCAGCTAGGGCCAGGACAAAACCAAGTAATCTCATCCCAAGACAAAGACAGAAAGCATGTTGGAAAACTTAAAGGTAATAGAAGACAGTAAGTGCCTCCCTGCCCACTAGGGGAGAAATCATTCTTTTAGGATAACTCTGAATTTCAAATCAAAATCTATCCAGATTCCAATCATGTGGTTGTAAATGGAGACCTAAATGTTGCTGTAAAATCAAAGCAGCTCCCACTTCAATAAGCCAAACATGCATTTTTGTAACTGTACTCTATGTCAAATCGTGAGACAAATACTTGACTTCTTTGAAATTAGACCCCAGCTGTAAAGGGTTAAAAAGCCTTTTTAAAAATTGTCATAGCTTGGAAATGAATCCACCGATTGTGACTCAGTCAGGTGGCAAAGATAATTTTTTTCATGATTTTCAAAAAAAAAGAGTTCCACAAAGAAAATATAATTAAATTAAAAAGGATGATTTTTGTTTACGCAGCTCACTAGTTTTGTTGTTCTTTCACACACTAAAAAAACCATGATTATTAAGCCATTTTTACAGACATTATTCATATAACATCTTTATTCAAACCACTGTTTAAGGTATAAAAGTATTTTGTGTAAAAACAGACCTTGATCTTTTCATATAACATATTGAGTCGTTCTTCTGAAGATTTCTCCAAATCATCAGTCATGGCCAATCCTTTTGCAGCATCAGAAAGCTCATTCATCCTTTCTTTGATGGCCTCTTCAGTAAAATCATCTCCCCAGTCATCATCATCGTCATCGTCTTTGGCCTGTTCAAACATGCAGTATAGATACTTGATTAGGTAAACAAGAATAAATCTTTTATGTTTCAAAGTTAGAGAAAAACATATGACAAAACTTACTAATGTGATCTCATGACTAAAATTTTAAAAGTAGTAAAGCTACAAACAATTGTCATTTATATTTATATGAATATCAAAGAGAAGAATATGATATGATTTAAATAAGAAAAAGATAATTATTTTGGTATCTGACCATGGATTGATTTAACAATGTTGAATTTTACATGCTATTTGCGTGACAGCCTATGAAAACCCAGTTAAAGTCGCACGAAGTGAAACTGGGATATGGGAGGAAAACGGGTGTAAACCTAACAACATGGGATTTGGGGATTTCAGTTGAAAACCATCTAATGATTGCCGATTAAAACTAAGAAAATCACCAAGAGCAAACTATAAATTTTTAAATACTACCAATGCAATTCTTTTACTTTCATTTTCATGCTGTTAAATTGATTTCATCAAACAAACATGTTCCCTGCTTACGATTGATGACATCTGAAACCAGGACTCCACATAGATATAGGAAAATGTCTTTTGATTTTTTCAAATATCTTATCAATGAAATGGATTTAGATGATCCAGATTAATCTACTTAATCATCGATATAACAATGATTCATATATTGATCATAACAATCGACATGGGCAAGGCTCTTCTAGTAGGGTCAGTGAAGGGTCCTAGAAGTGAAGCTGGGCCCTGGATTGATTAATGACAAGCTTTAGTACCAATGTTGGGGAATTTACAATTTTGGGCCCAATGAATTATCCTCAGCCAAATGACCTTTTCTTTTTATTTCCTTAACATTTTTGATGCTTAGAAATGATCCAATATGCGGAGTCAGTGGAACTATTTTGGCTGCAAAGAAGTTGGGGTCTGAACCCTTACTGGGAAACTTGTCCAAAGCTGGAATGTTTATTTTGTGGGACAACAGCAAATTGCAAAATATGTTTTATTTATTGATAATCCATTTAAGGTTACCTTAGGTATATCCATAGCAGTGCCGGATTCTCTCATGGCAGCCATTTGCTGTTGGGCAGTTGAGACATGGTTAGAATGAGCCTCCGGGCTAGAGCGATCTTTTTTTTCTTCATCTTCATCTTTTTTACCCTTTTTCTTCTTTTCATCTTTCTTGCTCTTACTTGGAGTTGTGGCATTAGGATCCTAGGGTGAGAAGAAAAAAAAAAAACATTTGTGAACTTAAAACCATTTCCCCCTCAACTCTTTAAAGATAGCATGATAGCAACTGTATTTACTATCTTTTTGTACCAGATGTATGTATGAACTGCACTATTTTGCTGGAGTGTAACAGCCAATAACACTGACAAATTCAAAAATTTGAGAAACTGCAAATACTTTTAAATAACAACTCAGGACTTGTTTTGTTGTCCAAATCACATCATTCCTCTACCCTTATATATGCCATAGTGCGATATCAGAAAAAGTGCAAAAACTTTTTTTTACATAGATTAAAACAGTCATCTGTGAAAAGATGAATTTTCATCGCAATTATTTTTCATTTAAACCATCTGGGATAAATTTTTGTGCTTGCTGTATGAACTGCACTATTTTACTGGTGGATTGCCTAGTGTTTACAACTACCAACCAAAGGATAGCTCTTATGAAGTCAACTTCTTACACATAAACTCAAAAATAACTAAAATCGTTGTATGCAACAGGCTACTCAATGAACAGGTAAAATTTGTTGAGGATTCATTGAAAAGTAGGCGTTGCCTGGTGGTATTATGACAGAAATGCCAACAGCTTTCATGAGAATTTAATTTTTTCATACTTTGACTCAAAACAAATTATATTTTTCATATCAAACAAAAATTCATATTTTCAATTCAAAAAGCATGATACAACTTAACAAAAATATCATGACCTGAGGAATGGATCAGATGAGCAAATAGGAGGCCATAGATACCAATTAACCTGTCATGTGGTCCAAAATACAAAATACATCATTTCTCTTCTAAATTTTCTCATATTTAAGTATTTTGGGCAAAATCGTTGATCGAAATATGCATTATGCTGGTGGCAAGAAGTCCGTGTAATTATTTTCTGCACAAACCTGATCAGGTGGATTCTTCACAATGAAAGTTGTCAATTTATGCCGCATATCAACAGAACCGTTATAACCACAAGCAATACAGCGCTGGTTGATGCTACCTTTTTTCACAGCCTGTAGAGTAAAAAAATATTTTAAAATAAAATAATGCCAGAAAAGATTATTCCGTGTCTTTACCATTCACATCAAGCATTTCAAAGTTCACAGTGAACTCTAAACACATTACACTCAAGATTCAAATAATTCTTGAAAATTTCAAACTATGAATGAAGCAGAGGATTCTTTATAATAAGAAAAGATTTTAATTTTTTTTTTAATCTAAAAATGCTACGATCTTCATGATGTATAGCACATTTAATGAAATAAGTAGCAGGTTAAGTCAAATGGCAATTGACTATTCAAGATTTGAAGTTGTATTTTTTATATGGGAAAAATCTATAAACAATAAAATTAAAAGGGTCTCACCAGATTTGTCTCTGGATTGGAACATCCTGGACAAAGGACAAACTTTTTGATGAAGCCATCCAATAACCCCTGCAATTTATCAGCGGTATGAGATCCATTCACAATGAAACGATCATGTTTCAGATCAAACTGAGTCTGGGCACCCAATTCACATCCAAAATACTTGGTTGGATCTGATGGAAAATAAATAAATATAAGAATAATAAATTAGACCAAAAAAAGGAGAGTGCATGTATGTGTAAAATTACTTTAACACTCTCCAAATCAACAATGCAAAGGGCAAAATGACAAACAAGATAATTAACAAAAAAACGAGTGGCGTGTTGCATTGCCCAAGAAGAAAAAAAGATTTGTGGGTTTTCTCACATAAGTTAAGCTTGGAGATGGGAAAATGAGCCCCTGAATGCTCTTTATTTTTAGTATCCCCACTTTTGTTATGTGGATTATACATTTCAAATTCTTTAACTGTTGCATCAAAGAGCTAATGGTGTTTGCAAAAATTTTTTAACGAAATTATCTTCATAGAAATCAAATTGCTTTTTAAAATTTGTTCATGTAAACAATATCCAAATCTATCTTTATGCGTAAAATGGTAATGTTTTAATGGGGAGAAACTACTTTAGTGCAACATATTTAAGTGCTTACTCCATTATGTGACAGATTGTCAATTATGCAGAATTATTAAAGTTAGTCACGTATTCATTCATATTAAACCAAAAACATAAAATATCTTACAAATTGTCCTTAAAATTTTGTCAAAACCCTAATCCAAAGAGAAAAATTAATTTTGCCAAATTTGACCATCTTAACAATCTGCATCATTGGCAGGTCAAGAGAAAAACAACTGTCCTGTCAGTGTACTCAAACCTCCATAATAATGCTTTTAAATATTTTCATCAAAACTTACTGTTTAAAAATAAATGTTCTCCACTCAAACGTCTAAAAAAATAAATAAATAAAATCGTAACAGAAGCTCTGTATTTGTAAAGCATGAGAAATAAAGAACTTGATTTTGTTCTCATTTTTCTTTTTATATCAAAGAAATCAAGATGAAGATGGCAACATGCAAACTACCAAATATCGCTTTTGGGTGGATAATAGCATTATTTATATCATTTAATGAACTTTACCAGAAAGAAACAGAAAGAGGAAAGAAAAAAAGATAAAAACAATTTTAATTAATCCATTACTCACATGTTGCAGGCCTTGCCAAAGCCTTGGCCACATCAGGCATGTTAACAATAACAGTTTTGATTCCATTACCTTTTCCTTCCACCTGAAATTGAATTTCGAAATCCATGACAAAAAAAGGAGAGTGCATGTATGTGTAAAATTACCTTTTAACTCTCCAAATCAACAATGCAAAGGGCAAAATGACAAACATTGAATTTTGTGCTCATTTTTCTTTTTATCAAAATAGAAAAAATTAAGATGAAATGCAAACAACCAAAATTTGTTTGGCTGCTATTATTTCATTTGAAAGAAATTGTAAAAGTTGACAATTTGTATGGGCTTAGTCTGGCAAATTTCTTATTTCTAACTTTTAAATTAAATTCTAATAACATAAAATTATTGTAGTTCCCAATCACTTATAGTTAGTTTGGTGAGAATTGATATATTATTAGACTCCTTGGGATCAGAAATAGTTAAATGTCCAGCAGCCTAATTTGTCCATAAAAATGGAGACGAGACGAGACACATTATCAATGATGCACACATAGCATATATATATTAATATATATATATATATATATATATATATATATATATATATATATATATATATATATATATATATATATATATATATATATATAATATATATATATAATATATATAATATAATATATATATTATATATATATATATAATAGAGAGAGAGAGAGAGAGAGAGAGAGAGAGAGAGAGAGAGAGAGAGAGAGAGAGAAAGGGGGGGGGGGGGGGCACTAATGACAGAGAACAGGACAGAACAGGACATTCTTATTTATTCAAAGAACGGACTTTGATCAGTTGACAGGACCGGACAAAAATTTCTTTAAAAAAAGATTTTTTCTGAAACTAATTTATAGCTCGACTCCTCTGTACTAGAGCGTTTGGTAATGTTTTCTAATTTTCAAAAAGAGGAAAAACAAAAAACAAAACAAAATTAAATAAAAGACTTACTTTGGCTATGAGCCGAGGCATCTTATAGCGGTAGAATGGATCCTCATTGCTTCTGTCGATGTTGAGAGCCATGGTTGATGTTTAGCTATGTGAATCGGTTTACGTTTTCTGTGAATACTGCTGTCAATTTTATTCAGATGTTTCTGAGTCGCTGTGAACTTCATAAACACGTTTGAAGCAAAATAGCTTCTACCTGTCAACTTTAACTCAATCTTGGCTGTTGGCCGCAATAAGGGCTCTGGGGATAAAAGATGCAAAGTAGCAATTAACCAAATAAACGGAACGTTTAACATAATGTAATATCTTACCAATTTTTTCAAAGAGAGTAAGAGCAGCATATGACTCGAAACTCAAAGTCAACATCGTGTCATTGTGCTCCTGGTGAGATCTGACAACGTTGGTCTTACAACCAAACAAAGAAATCATGCAGGTAATTCAAAATTCAGTTTTCAAATCTGGTTTTTAATGAAGCAGTTTAGCATCCAATTGATAAAACCCTTTGAATTTTGTATCAAAATATGGCTTCATTTCCTTGCCCACTAGAATTTAGCTACTTTTCCATAACAATATCTTCTAAATGTAAGTAATTTTGATATTTTTTCAAAAATAAAAATTAATAATTATTTTTTATATAGACAAATAGGTCTTTAAAAAACATTTAATATGATATCTTACTTTTAGATCTAGGATAAACGGTTCAAAGTTATCATGATTTTATTACTAAAACTTTACTATTGCAAAATGCTCAAAATCTGTGACTGGGAATTACCCCACTGGATAGCCTCTCGAGCTGACTACTGATCGAAACGGGACTTTAGCTTGAGAAAAGAGGGTTGATGGTAACTGGTGGCCAAAATTAAACATAACATGCTGCCTTTAATCTTGATGAAAGTTGGCATAGACATAGATAAATGAGTTATCTAGATGCCTTTTCTTTTATTTTTCTTTTGCTCTCTCATTTATTTTTTTAAATTACAAAAGTTATAAAATGACGCAATTTTTTACAAATAATATTTGACATTATGCGACCATATCCATTTCAATCACATTAAAAGCTTTATCTCTGCTCTTTAAAATGATACCAGAACCGTTCACACTGTGAAAAATAACGCAACAGTGGCTAATCGGCACCTGTCTATAGGCTGGAATCAGACTAAGCTAAATGAATTAAAAGATGAAAACGGGAATGGAGTGTCTACGTACACTGTAACCAAGCACCTAACATGAGCTTTTATATAGCGCAATATCCACTTAACGTGCTCAAAGCACTTTACAATGGGTCCCTGACCAACAGCAACACAACATTTAGGACGGTACATGATGCCTGTTAGGCAATATTACAATTTTTCAGACAGAGACAACGCTGTTAACGGGCAGGTAGTCATTTTACACCCGAGTACGGTGAGAGAATGTGAGTAAAGAGCCTTTTCCAAGGACTCAACTATGCGCCGAGCGAGGCTCGAACCCAGGACCTTCTGATCCGAAAACGAGTGTCATACCACTAGTCCACATAGCCTCAGGATCTACATACACAGAAACATACAAGGTCACCTTGTATCATGCTTTGGCAGGGAGGCGCTAGGGGGCATTGAGCTTGGTGCACGGTAACTTATGACCTTGATTTCTTTCGTTCCCACCCCCAACCCCCCTTTTTGTGTGTTATAAGGCAGAATGTTAGCAGGAGCTGGGCTGCCAGATGGCCACATGCCCGACTAACTGGCCAAACAGAGAATCTATAGTTTGGCATTAGACACCCAATGTCTTGGTTTTTAATCCATTAGCTTGTAAAAGAGACAAATCCTACATGTATTTGCAAACCGAGCAGAAAGATTTGCTTTTACCATTAGATGGGAAAGGGAAGGGATGACACTATGACTCAGGGCAGGGGGGCCATGCGGCCATGGGGAAAGATGAATGAAACTACTCAAAATGGGTTGCCTGGTGACATAGATCAAAGGCAATAAGGAGTAGGCTATTACGCAGGTGTCTTACAATCAGTGCGTGTTTCATGACCCCTTAACAGTGAGACTGATTTTTATTTTTTTCCAAGAGATTAGTAGTATAATAGTAGTAGTTTCCCTTGTTGCAGAATAAATGATACAGTGATAGTGATACAGTTTTAGTAGGCAGTTTAGTGAGCAGCAGCAGTGGCAGTCAAATTTTGACCCAACTCGCCCATAGGAAAGTTGTGACTGGAAATTGCCGTTCGCGTTTTGGGGGGTTCAATTAAAGATGCATAACTTCGTTATAAAGAGGAATATCGCAGATATTCTGGTATCATTATTTTCGTCTTTCAATTTCCTTTTAAATGGTGCCAATTAAGGAAAAATCCATTAATAATTCCAGAAGTTATATGAAGTTAAAATTTGGCAATTTTCAAATGCATTTATTTTTTTATTTACCGCGTGTGTTTTTAAAATTTAAACGTTTGTTTTTAGAATAATATCTAAACTTTATTCATGCCAAATTTCAGGGCTCTATATCGATGCGCAGACACCTTTTAACTCTGCGCCGAAATGCCTTGTTTACATTATCTTCTCATCATGGCTGACGGACGATATCGATATTCTTATCGATATTTTAAATTTAGTTATGTATTATGTTCAATTTAGTCCATATTATTTTCACTACTGTTATTTGCTATGTTTTTATTTTGAATACATACTTTCCAACTTTATTTATAGGCATTTTATAGTTTTTGTTTTAAAAGTTCGTATATTTCTTCTCTTTGTGAAATCCGATAATAATATCGATATTTTAAAAATACCAATTGCTTTAATTTAATTTTATTTTATTTGCCATCAAGTCATCAAGTTTCTTTCCCATATGTTTAGATATGTTTATCATTTGTATCCATATTCTAAAGGCCTTAGCCTTAATAATTATTATGGTAAGAAGTTCTATTAGTTTTGACACCCCCATACATTGAGAGAGAAGGGGGGAGGGGGTGGGGGGATAAAATTATATTAATTGTCAGTTCAAATGATGTAAAAGCAATAAACCCAAAGTGGTTCAGCAGAATTTATTAAAGTATTAAAAGCCAGAACTTTCCTTCTAATTAGGTATAATAGGGAATCTGTTTCAATTTATTTGAACTTTTTCAATCTACCAGTTTATTTATATGCAATTAAATTGCCATAAGTAAAAATAAACTCATTATGTCATTACACAACATGTTTATATCTTTTCATTTAAATACTCTCAAATCCTTTTTTATTCTCTATGTATTAATTAGAAGAGGGGAATTATTTGCAATTGTTTCAGTGAGATATTGGGGATAAATCCAAAAGTGATAGAGCAAATTGTTTCTTACGTCTAGCCGAGTTTTTGATTATGTAACATTTGCGTCATATTATGTAATAATGTGTTAATTTGAAGTGTTTATCTTCCTCTTTATTAATGTAAATGCATTGTCCTCGATGAGACGAACATTTTGGTATACAATATATGATAAGAACTCCATATTGACTGCTTTAACCATTTTTTATTAACATCACGCGATTTCGGTCACAACCTTGCAATGGTAATTTTGGGGTAAAAATCGGTCTGAAATTTCAGACTTTGAACTGCCGTAACTAGAGAGCTGAGCCGGTGTTACCAATACTTAGCTTCTATACCAGGACAAATCATTCGTTTGGACAGAAAAATAAATAAAAACTTACCGCTTACCGTCAAAAGCAGTTTAGATTTGAAGATGCATTTGTTTTCTATCAAAAAACATTCGGTAATGGACAATCCTTGATGAATTTCAAAAGTTGTGTTGAAATTATATCCTAATTGTTTTCATGAGTTAATTCCTCGCGAAATCGTGTGGGCCCCGTTTCTGTTATCAAGGTTCCGCCTAGCCAGGCAGGGTTGCCAGATCATTTTTGAGTAAGAGACCAAACTAGCTATAGCAAGAAGCCAGATTCCTCGGCAGGAGCCCAAATACCACCAAACCCACCTTAGCCTCGCGAAAACTCTTTAGATTTGTTAAACAATTTAGATAGGATAAGGAAAATTCGTATATATAGAAGCATTAGCAAATGCAATCTGTGGCGTTAGCACGTGTTGCATTTAGATATTTAGATTGCCAAATAAAATAAGTTTTACCGGTACCAGAGTAAAACGATATAACGGGGAAAGTCAGAGGAAGCCAAAAAGTTGGTTACAGGAGGCCAAGTGGCCAAACCAAATTTTGGGAGGCCAAATGGCTTGGGAAAAGGCCAAATTTCTCAAATTTGGCCACCAGGAGGCCAAACTAGCAACCCTGGCCCCAGGTTTTTAAAAAAGTTTATTGGGAAAAAGAAACGGAACAAAGTGTCCATAGATAGGTATGCAATTTGGTGCATTAGTGCAGTAAAAAGGCCTTTTTTTCTTTTATTCAATAAACTTGACTGCTGGTGGACCCTAGACCTCTCTACAAGTCCAAGAAATAATACTCACTTTTTCTCTGCTCCAACGAAAATATCTACCCCCTACCGGTCTAATTATTTGTAGCAGACGACAAATTTCTCAAAACGGTCACGTGACACTGTAAAAACAACACAGGAAGTCCATGAAAGCTTATTTACGGCATTTCCTTTGAACCGTGTAAACAACAAAATTTCGTTTTCATTCGACTCAACGGGTCAGATTGGCCGGTATTTTTTAACGAACTAAAGTTCTGAAAAATCAAAATGTTTCTTAGAAAGTTGAAAGATGCTAGTTTTTGAAACAGAGGTAGGTTTAAAAAAAAAATCTTTCTATTTTACGTGAATGCATGCTCAAGGCGAGTTGGACGTGCAGCGGAGGTTGGTAGGCCGGTACTACCGCAAACTCGGGGACCCGAGTCTCTCTTGCTTAGTTTACCCTAGATACGGTCTGCCGCCTGGAATGATGACACCGGATGTTGCTATTGTTGTATGCCAGATTCTTATCGTTGTATGCCAGACTGGCATTTTCTTTTTTATGTGTTTTATTATTATGTGCGAATTTAATGTATAATGTTTTTATACGTTTTGAACCCGTTTTTGAACAAATAAACGTATATTTGAAAATGGGTAATAAAAACAGTAAAACATTTTGACGTGTTCAATCATTTGGATTTCACGTGGGGTTCTTTGCCGTTTTTTTTTGTCTGGTGTGTTTGTGTTTTTCACGCCGCGGCATTTCGATTCTCATCGTTGTATGCCAGATTGGCATTTTCTTTTTTTCGTGACCAGCATTTTTCTACAAAATTATGTGTTTTATTATTATTATGTATGTACATGAATATAATATGTATTATATGCGAATTTAATGTCTAATGTTTTTATACGTTTTTGAACCCGTTTTTGAACAAATAAACGTATATTTGAAAATGGGTATTAAAACCAGTAAAACATTTTTTGACGTGTTCAATCATTTGGATTTCACGTGGGGTTTTTTGCCGTTTTTTTTTTTTTTTTTTGTCTGGTGTGTTTGTGTTTTTCGCGCCGCGGCATTTCGATTCTCGTAATGGCGTTACAATTATTATATGCTCATGCGAGGACAGAAGAAGACGCTATTCTCTTTCTCCAGACTAACGGGTTATTAACAAGAAATCCACCAAATTGTGCGACTTGCAACCGAGTCACCACTCTTATAAAGAAAAGTGCCACAAGTGACAACAGGTACTGGCGTTGCCCTACCCACAAGAGTGTCAAAGTTCCCTTAAGGAGAGGATCGTTCTTTGAACATCAGTGTCTTCCTCTGAGGAAAATTGTTGAGCTGCTCCTTTTGTGGCTTTCAAGGAGCCGATTCTAAACAGTACAGGGCTCACTGGAGTGAGTGAAAATTCTGTTTTACAGTGGTATGGTTTTTTTCGAGACATTTGTTCGTGGTGGCTTTTGAACAACCCGTACCAAATAGGTGGTCCAGGCCTCACAGTCGAGATCGACGAAAGTCTAGTGGCCAAAAGAAAAAACAACGTGGGCCGAGTTGCTGAGCAACGGTGGGTGTTTGGTGGTGTGTGTAGGGAGACGGGACAGGGATTTTTAGTGGTCGTGGATAACGACAGATCAGCGGCTAGACTGTTGCCACTTATTCAGGAGCACATCGCCCCTGGTTCCACTATACACAGTGACGGCTGGGCTGCATACAACGGGATAGCCAACCTCCCAGTCCAACCTCCATATCAACACCTGGTGGTGAACCACACAGCTAACTTTGTTGACCCCCAGACAGGCGCATGCACCAACACTATTGAGTGCTATTGGAAGAACTGCAAACGCAGGTTCAAATCTATGCTGGGTGTCCACAGTAGTCAACTGGAATCTCATTTGGATGAATTTATGTGGAGGGAGCTATACGGGAAGACTCACCAAGAAGCCCTTCGACATATTATTCTCCATCTTTCGCAGTGGTATCCAGTATAGGGTGAGTTATAAATACTGTTTACTACTAGTATATGAAAAAAAAAAACCCAACAAAACAAAACAAAATCCAGTCCAGATCTAATTATCTACTATGAATCTAGAAACAGATATATTTAGATCTCGAAGCGATCTAAATTTTATATTTTAAAAGATATTAGATCTAAAAAAAAATTAATTAAAAAAATAAAAATTTTGGCCAAAAAATAATTTGGCCAGAAATTATTTGGGGGTCCCCGAGTTTGCGTAAAAAAATAAATAAGATTTGGCCAGCAATTTTTTGGGACCCCGAATTTGCGTAAAAATATATAAAAAATTTGGCCAGAAATTATTGGGGAAATTTTTGGGTCCCCGAGTTTGCGGTAGTACCTGGTAGGCCAAAGGCCCACCTCTCTACATTTCTAATCAAGATAGAAACAAAATTCAAACTGTTTTGTAATCTGTGTTGCCAGCTCTTTCATATGACATTGGTTTCAAGTGTGTGAGGTACATTTAGAATTTCTATTAAACTCCCTAGTTTTAGCCCACCATCATTGACATTGACATTGTCATTTGCCTGTCGTTGTTCGTAAAAGGTAACTTTTTCCAGTCACCCAAAATAACGTAAAACCGAGGATTACGTTGAAGTCCTCTTGTACAACACAACATTTTACAACATAGATACTTACTTTTCCAAGACAATAACGTCATAAAACTGACGTTAGTAATGTCGCTCTTGGTCGAAGAGATGGTGGCAGGAAACTGGACAGGGTAACAATCCCTGCGTTGATTGAAAAGAAACGATAAAAGGGGGTCGGGTGTCTTCGCACAATCTGCAAGATAGAAGTAAATAGTTTGATTCATAAAAGAAAATACATTTAAACACATAATAACTATACAAATGATGTTGCCGAGACAATATTATAATCACTATAAAGAGAACGAGCTTACCAGATGGTTGCTTCTCTTTGGAGTGATGACTTCGTGCGTTGTCTTGCCCGGATGTTGCGAAAGACAAAATTACCTATTCTGTGACGCATTTCCGACGAAAAAATACAATATTTTCGAATGGTAAATTTACTGAAAATCACTTAAAGATACATGTTGCATGTACTACTCTGATTTACAGGGTAATTTTTTTCACTAATAAGTTCTGTCACAAAATGCTGCAATGCTAATAACGGCGAGGTTCCACTACATCTTTAAGATTAGGAATGTGTCAAGGAACAGTTTGAGGAACGTTGCTTTTCCTAATTACAAATTACATTAAATTACATCAATTGTAGATCTCTAACAAATGACATGCCATTTAACTTTATTTTTAAAATGGTCAGAAGCTGAGTATTATTTGTTTCTAATCCCTTCATATTTTGTCTCTTTTGGTTTCCCGTATACAATCAAGCCGACGTGCACTTATATACACGTCGAATAAAACCTAATTATTATTTTTTTTTTTTACAGAATTTTATTTTAAATTCTAAATTTTAAATTTTTCTAATTCATTTTCCTATCCAATTTGGACTAACTGGGCGTACCAAAGTTTTCAAACTTTATATATATATATATATATATATATATTATATATATATATATATATATATATATATATAATATATATATATATAATATATATATATATATATATATATATATATATATATATAATATATATATATGCCAGTCATCGCTTCAAAATGATATAATGTAGGGAAGAACTAAATGCTAAAAATTGAATGTTTAATAAAGATTGCGAGATTTATGGTAAGTTTATGTTGTTTTTTTTGTGGACGATGCATAAAGATTTTTTAAGTTCTTACATTTCTTGTCATTAAAAATGTTAAGCACTTTATAGACATGTGATTCAACCCAACATAATTCCGTTTTGAGACGATAGTGTGCCACATTTATGAGTTGCCCGTCGCACGGGAAGAAGATTGTGTCACCTACATTTAAAAAAACCCCAAAAAAAAGAAAAAAAAAAGCTAACAATACCCAAAAATTGAAATAAAACAAAAATGAATATAACAGCTTCAAAAAAAAAAGAAAAAAGAACAAGATACCAAATACGGAACGTTTCGGATTCAAACTCCTTCATTCAACAGCAATAAAAATAAAACAATGAAAACTAGACATTGCTAAAAAAAAAATCCCCCCCCCCCCCAAAAAAAAATTCTAAAATTAAAAATTTTTAAAAACAGATCGACGTATTTATGTTTTCATTGTTTATTTTTTGTTGTTGGCTGAAGAAGGGTTTTAAGCCAGAAGCGTTCCGTGGATGATAATTTGTTGTTTTTTAAGATGTTATATTCATGTTTGTTCATTACTTTTACAATCCGCAGCTTCTAGCAATTTAGTATCACTTCTTATTTTTTAATTTATAAAATTGATTTTCCTACCCGTGATTCAAGGGTCTGCTCTATCACTCTCTAATGAGTTTACTAAACAAAATATATGTAACCAAACTATCGAAAGGGTGAAATCTGGTCTCAGAGACCTGGTGGAGGTATTTTTAAAAAAATAATATTGATATAATTACGCTGTTTTCTATTAATGTTCACTTGT
>NC_088360.1:119883469-119890969 GCF_034508935.2 Berghia stephanieae
AGTAGCAACAACAATAATAACGTCAATTCTCAGTTGCCAAAGACTTGGCCTTTTTGTATTACACAATATGTAAAGTTTACACTGGATTGATTCTGGTCAATCATGGAAAGGTTTGAATCTCCACTCGTCGGCATTTGTTTAAAATTTTTAAATGTCTTTTCACAAAGTCCAAGACGAGTTAAAATCATATCAAAACAAAAATTACTGTTATTTTGGGAGTCAGCGAAAAACACAAACAGAAGAATAAAAATGAAGTGGGGCAAATCCCTCCAAGTCAAGTATGAATCATAAATTAATAGTATTAATTACTATCTAGTATTAGTAAATAAATAGTTGAAAATTTACCAACTGGCATGGTCCATGACAAAAATAGGAAATAAAGAGAGAGAATAAAATAAATAAATGAAAGAGATTGAGATAGAGGAGAAAATCTGAGAAAATGAGAGTACTATCTAGTACTACTACTACTACTACAGTACTAGTGTACTACTAATATATTAACGTATCACTCCATAGTCTGTGGCAGTTAAGAGTTGACGATTTACCAATTACCAACTGGCACGGTCCGAGGGTAAAGAGAGGAAATGAGAGAGAGAAAAAAGAAAGTAATAAAATCTAAGAAATAAAGAAAATAAGACAGAGAGAGAGAAGGGAAAATAAAAGAGTATCAACATTATTAATTGACGTCACTCCGTGGCAATTAATAGTAGGTAGTTGACGATTTACCAACTGGCAAGTTATGTGGCTAAAACAGGAAATGAGAGAGAAAATGGGAGAGGAAAAAGAAAAGGAAAGGAGAGCATTTATAATATCAATATAACAATGTCAAAGAGAGAGAGAGAGAGAGAGAGAGAGAGAGGAGAGACAGAGAGAGAACTTAAAGGAGAAAATTACAGAGAGAGAGAAGAGAAAATGCGAGTAGAAATTAAAATTAATAACATCACTCCGTGGCAATAACTTGTAACACTAACGTTACTCCGTGGCCGTTAAAATTAAAAGTAGACATGAGTAGTTGATTAACGAACTGACATGGTCCTTGGCAAGTGACGATTTGTCAATTGTCAAGGTTGGTAGTTTGATAATTTTTTTCAAAAATAAAAACGAATATTTTTGTTTCACATAGACAGATAGGCCTTTAAAAACCATTTAATGTGATACCTTACTTTTAATCCTAGGATAAACGCTTCCAAAGTTATGATGATTTTATGAAATTAAACTTGACAGCAACTTTAGAGCAGTGTTGGAGTTTAAAATTGTCATACTGTTGGGTTTGTCAGCAAAATTCACTTTAAAAAAAATATTTTAGGATTTCTAACTTAATAGCTGTGAACCCATAACTCAGAATTCCATTTTTTATTTTCTAATTTAAAGACATAATTAGCATGCATTCAATAACAATTGCTCATTTTATTACCTCTCCTCTTTTGATGAAAGCGATCAGATGGGGAACAACATGGGAGCAGAGAATCAAGTCCTGCTGGTAGCAACAGGAGTGGAAGTCCAGCAAGCAACAGATCCGAAAGTCTGCCTGGCAGTCCCATGAGTGGAAGTCCAGCAGGAAGTGAAAGGAGTGGGAGTCCCCCTGGAAGTCCAGCTGGCAGTCATGCCAGTGGCAGTCCTGCAAGAAGTCAACATGGTAGCCCTGCAAGAAGTCTACAAGGTAGCCCTGCAACCAGTCACAGGAGCAGCAGTCATCCTGGAAGTCCAGCTACAAGTCACAAAAGTATTGATAGTCAACCGGGCAGCCCTGCTAGAAGTGAGACGAGTCATCACAGTGAACCGGGGAGCCCTGCTAGAAGTGAGACGAGTCATCACAGTGAACCGGGGAGTCCCTCTGCTAGCATTAAAAGTAAGAGTAGGAGCAGAAGCCGCTCGGGTTCTCCAGGAGAGAAAGCATCACCAAAAAGTCCAGAGGGAAGTCACAGAAGCAGAAGCCGCAGTGGTAGTCCAGCAAAGAGTGATGCCAGTGGCAAGAGCCCAGCAAAGAGTGACAAGAGTCACAGTAGAAGCAGAAGTAGAAGTCATAGTCCAGCTGGTAGTCATCACAGTGGTGGCTCTGCAGCGCAGAGGAGCAGAAGTGGAAGCCCAGCTGGAAGCGAAAAAAGTGATCGATCCAGAAGAAGCAGTAGATCAGGTAATTTCAATACAATGATAAAACCTATAAAATTTCTGACAATATCGCCACAATTTTTTTGCTCTTTGCATCACCATTTTACACTTTATGTAAGCATATGGATTTAAATCATAGGGGCTGTACTTTCTAAGAATTTTTTTCAGAACATTTAGTTGACTAGCACTTACAGTTCTAAATTGAATTTATTATGAACGAATCATAGACAGTGTTTTTGTTAATCTTAGTATATTGACCAAATTATTTTTGAGGGTTGATATCAGAGCCAAAGACCAGTTGACTATTTGAGAGTTATTGTAGAATTTTGTAAACCATCCAATGTATGAGAAATAACATAGACTTAGGCTAGGCGAAGGTTGAGTTGTATATCTCTTCTTTTTCTTACTCTTCTTCTTCTTCTTCTTCTTCTTCTTCTTCTTCTTCTTCTTCTTCTTCTTCTTCTTCTTCTTCTTCTTCTACTTCTTCTTCTTCTTCTTCTTCTTCTTCTTCTTCTTCTTCTTCTTCTTCTTCTTCTTCTTCTTCTTCTTCTTCTTAGCGGGTGGCTGGATGGGAGCATCACCCTTGAATCATATACCTATGATGTTCGCATGGGTGTACGATCCGATAGTGATGTCGTTTCTTCTTCTCTTTACTAGCCTATCCTGCTTCTTTGGTTTGTGATTGTATTTTTGACAGGGGATATTTTTTTTTCTTTAAATCTTCTGCCTGTTTGTTCTTTGTTTTTTATAATTTAGCTTATGATATCTTTAGGTTATGATTTTGATTTACATTTGTACTATTTTTGTTAGATTGCTTGTTTTTTTGTTTCAGCGGTCTCTCATATAACCTCAATTGTGTTGGAAGAGACCTAAAGCAACAAACAAACAAAAAAAAATCTTCTTCTTCTTCTTCTTCTTCTTCTTCTTCTTCTTCTTCTTCTTCTTCTTCTTCTTCTTCTTCTTCTTCTTTTTCTTCTCCTCCTTTGCTTCTTCTCCTCCCATGGTGGGAAGGCAGTCACAATGTGTCTTCTATCCCCATATATCTGTTTTCCGAGTTGCTTTCTGTCTTTGTCGTGGAATGGGATTACTTAGTCTTGTCACAGACCTGGCTGGAGTCCTTGACTGGGAGGGAAACAGTTAAATGTATAGTTATAGTTTTTGGAGATGATAGTTTTTTTCCTTGCAAATCATCTCTCTGTTATATTATTAGTTATGTATTCTGTGTAAACATTTGAGTGTGTTCCTCTTAGTGGGATCCTGTGCTGGGCTGGTGTCTGGATGAGACTTTAAGGTGATCTTAAACTAAGCACATTGGTGGTATGCTCTTGGAATCTACGTCTGTTCCTATTTGAACCAATTCCCCTTTGTCTTACTTTTTCTTGAGTGCTTTAATTGTACATCTAAAATATTTAGACTATTCCATTTTCTTCTTTTTACTGGTACTGATATGACCTCTGTATGTCGCAAGCGCCGTAAAACCCTTAAAAACAAAAACAAGCAAACCTTCCCTTTTTCTCCTCTTCTTCTCCTCCTCCTTCTGCTTCTTCTTATTTATTTATAAGCTGACTCACTCAGTCAGTTAGGCTATTTCATTTACAATACAATATATCATTAGTATAGGATCTATTTATTCATATATTAAGGCTGTATTGATCATATCATATAATATACCATAGTTTTGAGAGATAGATAGGGCGTGAAAGTGCCTTTGTGTGTGTGTGTCTCTGTGTGAGATAGAGAGAGAGAGAGAGAGAGAGAGAGAGAGAGAGAGAGAGAGAGAGAGAGAGAGAGAGAGAGAGAGTGTGTGTGTGTGTGTGTGTGTTTCTATAACCTTCTATAACCTCTTGCCTGTTTTTTATTCCAAAGGAAGTAGAGCAAGTTCAAGAGCAGGAAGTGAAGACAGCAGACATTCTTCCCCTGGTAATTTGAGTTTTTTTCACATGATAAAAGCTTCGAAGAATTTGTCAGAAGGCTTGGTAGAAAAGTTTATTATATATAAAGTAGCTGAAGTGTAATGTTAGTTTGTTTGTCATTAAAAAAAAAAAATTGAAATATGATGTTCTCTCAATAATTAGTAGTTTACTTGATTATAAAACTTGTACCGATTTGCATAGTGAAAATTTTTACCATTTTCCATGTTAAATATTGGGTTGATGATAGAGGTAAAGGTATAGCAGTGGTATATTGTATTGTATATGTAACCCAATCTTTCTAGGCAAGCATTTGATAAAGATTGCTCTCCATTTTCAGGCCGAGATAAGTCAGGCTCTGGATCAGGATCAGGATCTGACTCTGACAGTGATGTACCAAGAAAGAAAAAGCGTCAGGCTGTGAGTGATGATGATGAGGATGATGATGATGATGAAGGACATGATGAAATGGATGAAATTGATCAAGCAGAAAAAGATGCTCTTATGAAAGAAGGTACATCTTTTACTTAACACCCCAATTTTTATTTAATGATCCCAAGCTTATTGAACATGTTGTTATCTATGAAATTAAGTTTAATCGATGTTCTTGTACTGGCTTCTTTTATCTTCCCAGCAAATCCATTTAAACTCTGCTTTCAAAAAGATCTCAATATTTCACTATATAACAGAAATCCGCTATCCCAATTTTCTTCACTGTCGCTGTTTTGACCTCCAGTGATTTGGTCAAGGAGTGATTTGGTCAAGGAGTGCCTCCTCATAACTCTACCCCCTCCCATCCCCTTCCCCCCGCTTACCCTTACCCTCCCTTCTCAACCTCTGGTGTTTTGTAATAATTTGGTCAGTGTCTTTTTATTTGACATTTTTTTCAAACTTTATGTAAACAGTGAACATATATTATAGGGTTTCCTTATGTTGAAACTTTTGGGTAAGATTTGTTATACCAACTCTTTAGTCGGCACTGCACATAAAATTCCTACTTTTTCAAATTTTGAGTTGAGACCTATGATATATTTATGCAAATTGCTGAAATTATAGAATTGGTTAAAATGTTCTAAGCATTGATCTCTGTTTTATTTGCACTTTGATTTATGTGCAAAGAGCTATTGCTGCTAGGTCTTTCACTTTTGAACATTTATTTTAATATGGCCAACAATTTATTGATGTTAAATGCTACATGAACTACTTGTCAATTATTTAGGATTCAAATTATGATTCTTTTCAAGTTGTGAGGTGGACATTCTCATCTCTGTTCTTATTCAAATTATATTTATCATTTATTTTTTGATTGTCGTGAAAATATATCCTCTTCTGAAACTTTCATAAAATGTTTAAAATTGCATAAATTTATATACTGCACAATTTGCTCACAGGTTAATCATTGCATAAAGATTTATATAATGAATTATCTTTTGAAATTGGATTTTTACATATGATTATGAAATGCATGAAAAATTATTGTTGTTTTTTTTTTTTAAATACAGCTGAGATGGACTTGACAGATCTGAATGCGATGGAATTGTTTGGTAATACTGGGGATATAAGTTCAGATGAAGAAGACAAGATATTGGGCGATGGTGGTGATGAAGAACAAACAGTTAGACGGGTGAGTTAATTCTTTTATTTAATCATTGCTGTCTCACTGCTAATGTGACCAATTTGTGTTTACTTTTTTTTTTTGATGATCCTTTTGTGAAAACGAAGTTTGTGGGTGGTTGGATGGGAGCATCACCCTTGAATCATATACCTATGATGTTCGCATGGGTGTACGATCCGATAGTGATGTCGTTTCTTCTTCTCTTTACTAGCCTATCCTGCTTCTTTGGTTTGTGATTGTATTTTTGACAGGGGATATTTTTTTTTCTGTAAATCTTCTGCCTGTTTGTTCTTGGTTATTTATAATTGAGCTTATGATATCTTTAGGTTATGATTTTGATTTACATTTGTACTATTTTTGTTAGATTGCTTGTTTTTTTGTTTCAGCGGTCTCTCATATAACCTCAATTGTGTTGGAAGAGACCTAAAGCAACAAACAAACAAACAAACAAAAAAACGAAGTTTTTATGTTTAAAAAAAAAAAAGAAAAGAAAAAGCTTGACCTTGACAGTAATATTTACTTTACACGTTCAAGACAGCACTCTGTATCTGTTCCAAATTCCATACAGACTTCCACTCAAACAGCTTTAATAGGTTTATACAGACTTTGCTGGGGTTACTTTTCTGACTCAAAACTAGTTAGATTTTGATTTTCTTTTTGCTGTTGTTGTTTAAAGTTATGTTTGAGATTCAAAACTATTGAAAAATGTGATTAATTAACTCAGAAATGGATATGTGTCTAAATTGAACTATGCTAGACCTATTCTAAAGTATTATATTATAAGGAGACAATTTATATGGATATAGTGAAGATCATGCTTTTCGGATTGATAATTTTTCGGTATTTTTATTTTTCAAATTCAAATTTTTTCACTGAAATATACAGTGGCAGTTTTCTGCATTATATAAAATTCTCACCAATCTTATCATTGCAAGGTGGAGAAGGATGGTGAAAAGAAACTAGAATGTAACATTTGAGTCTAGCAAGTGTCAATATATATTAGATGTTATACCATATTTGCCATTCAGTACCAGGGCTTGTCTGATAAAGTGAAAAAATAAGTTTTCAGTTACTGGAACTAAATCAATTTTTCCTGTTTGTTTGCTACAATAGGCTGGTGTCATTGACGATGATGATGAAAATGAAGAAAACAAAGTTGAGGAGCCACCTGAAAACAGAATTGAGGTTGAAATTCCACGGATAGTAACTAATTTGGGCCATTCTTTACATTATGTCAAATTGCCAAACTTTTTGAGTGTGGAAACAAGGTAAACTTCAATTTATGTTATGTTTAATTAGTTGATTATTTCAGTTATTTATTCATTCAAGTCCCTTTCATTGAATAATTGTCAGCCATTTTCAACCTGGCTCATTATATTTTCCCCTTATAATGAATTTCCATTTCTTTCTTTGTCCTATTTCAGTAGTGAAATATTCTTTTGAAGTATTGTTTTTGAATTGAATTGTGACTAAAGGTGATTTTGGTTTCTCACTTAATAATTATACTTTTGGACATGATTGCAAAATGTGACATCAAATCCATATAAAATTGTTCAGAGCCATGATGAAATACATCGCACTGCCCATCTCCGAAATGTGGTCGTCAGCTAAAGAGGGAGAATAGAAATTATGCTCATGCTACTAAAAGTAGTTGTGTTTGAAACTAAATACTTATCCAAAAAGAAAGCAATGGTTTTTCCTTTACCCAAGAATCCCAAGTCCAATCAAACTTCTAATTAGGATCATTTGAAGATAAGATCACTAGTACTATGGACAGCCAGTAATATTTATCCCCTTTTTGGATCTGTCATAATATAACTTCGTCCCAAAGTGAATACTAACATATATTTTACAAACTGAACAGTC
>NC_088360.1:119895969-119950969 GCF_034508935.2 Berghia stephanieae
AAAGCTCATTTTTTAAAAAAAAATTCAGGGCTACATAAACAATTGATCTGCATTTGAATAAGATATTTATTTTTATTTTTTTAAATTCATCCTTTTGTTTCCTTCTAAAATCAAACTTCTCTCTATTTTTTGTCATAACACTAAACCATTAGACAGCAATTTATTTTCTCTTTTTCTTAACAGGATTCAGATGACGAGGGACCTGCTATTAAAAAGAAGAAAGCTAAAGTTGTGGACAGTGAAAGTGAAGATGATAATGCTTCAGGAGGAGGAGGAGGAGGAGGTGGGGATGATGGATCTGATGAAGGAAATCCTCCATCTGACCGTGACGATGAAGAGATGAATAGTGACTGATGGAATTGAATGTGAAAGGGTTACAATGTGTTGTAACTCATCATGATGAATGAGTGGTTGAATGTCATAAAGAATGAAGGAGAGGCGTCTATGTAGCTACATGTGAGAACATTTACTGACTGCTGTCATGCAACATGTATCTTGTATTGAAAGTTGTTCTGTACAGTGTACAAAGTGATGCTTATCAGCATTCTTGTTATTTGTAAATAAATTTTATGGATACACCTTTTGAGATCTGGCGTAACTGATTTATATTGTTTTCTTACAATTTCATTAATTAAAAAAATAAAATAATTCTTTTCTTTAAAAAGACTTAAGTAAAAAAATTTTGACCATTCAATTACATCTTGGGACGGTGAATCGAGTTAGTCCTGTCATACCCCAGTTTTCACTTCGAAATCTTCTGACATGAGCTACCTTGCATGATCTTATTTTGTACTTCTTAATGATCACAATTTGCACTGTCCAGACTGTCAATTATTTTACGTAGTCAATGCAATCTATGTGCAATGGAATGCTCCATTCTCATTGACTGTTCAATGATGATTTGTATCAAAGAGAAACTATTTGATCTGTATTTAGGGAACCCAGTCTGTAGATTCCTGATTAGTGAGTCAAGAGCTTCTTTCATCAGCAATCTGTTTATAGAGAATTTTTATGAGCAATATAGCTTTTTTTTCTCTTATCTTTTCTTTCTCTTTTTTTAAAACTAGTGGAGAACCTGTAATATTTGCAGAGAAATAAAGTCTATTACGAACAGGCAGTCATATATCATGCTTATTACACTACTGTATTGTGGAAATTATGATCGATCGAGACTAACCTTTTGAGCCACCAATGATAAAAAAAACTGGTAGTAATGTCTGTAGGTGCACGCAAATGAATCTGGTAATAGGGCAGCCAGACAGCGATTCTCAATGTCAATTGACCGATCCTAAATCCCTAATGTACTCTCATGAGATGCGATGCCTATTGTATAATTTCATATAAGGGCACGTAGACAATACCCTCTACTTTATCTATTCTTATAATAAATATATGAAATGTATGAAGACAATGTCAATAAATGTAGTGATTTTAGATTTAAAATTAGTAAATAATTTAAAGAATGCAAATCAAATTGAAAAATATAGAAAAGATTTTTATTTTTAAGATATAAATATAATTTTTAATGCTAAATCACCGTAGATCATATTTCAAGGATCAGAATCGATTTTTTAATGATTTTTTTACTATCACTCATGTGATTGTACATCGGTGACTGGTTAAGTTTAATAAATGGAGATATAAATAAAGCAGCCACTCATCTATTTTGATTATTACACTACCTTACTGTGGAAATTAACATGGATCGAGACGAATCTTTTGAGCCATCAGCTTTGATCGGTCCGGAAGGGCATACTAATTATGGCCATTCCCAAGGACAAAGGTCGAATTAACCCATTGCCGCCCAAATCGCCCGTAATCGCCCGCTAATAAAACATCTCAAACAGTCCAAATCGCCCGAAATCGCCCACCAGGTACCCGGCATCTTTGAACCCGTAAACTAAAAACGTGTGTAGAACCACTTCTTTTTATTTAGAAAACGAAAGTAGAGAAAGAGTGAAAGTGAAACTAGAAATTTCCCGATCGTTTTTTATCTCAATTCGTTTGTCTGCTGTGATTTTTTGAAGTTTGTCGACCAAATCGGTTGTGGTAACGTCCTTTTTTTTTTTTTTTTTTTTTTTTTTTGCTGGAATGACGTTTGAATTCCTCAATTCTCGGGCGTGATCAACGTTTTTTAATGGATAGTGATGATGATAGTACTCATTCAGACACTGAATCAGACATTGAGGTTGAGTTGGATGCGCATTTTGATGACATTGACAATGGGTTTCATGTGTTTTAATATTATTACATATTTTTCAACTTTAACATTTTTTTTTCAAATCAAAATATGAATCAATAGTCCAAAACAATACATCAAATTAAAGGCCATTCATTCTTCTTTCCAAAACAGCTTTTATTTTGTTTCTAGCATGCCTCACATTCTTGCAATTAATTTTTTAATGAAGTGTACTATGACATTTGGAAGAGTTATCTCCCCTCGCATGGTCTGTGAGAGACATTTTTTCAGATTATGCCCGGGCAGCAATGGGTTCGAGAATTACACTCCAGCAGATTTTCAAAATATTCATTTGAGTCACAGGTAATAGAAGGTCGGCAAGTTACTCTATATCAATCTGTAAAAAATAGATTTATAATTTTTAGATTTGCCAGTAATTCTGTGTTTAATGATAGAAAATTATCATTGGCTGTACATGCCCTAATGAAGCACATTTCGGATTCAAGCGCGCCAATTGTCTCTTACCGAATTTTTGCTATATAAACTACACATCTTTAAACATGGTAGCTCCGGCTTCAGGCACCCTTTATTACAAGACTGCAGCTGATTCTGATTGCAAATTGTTGTTGTTATCATTCCCTTTCATGGCTATTAACAAACGAGTCATTACAGCTTAAGTGTGAGATAGAGAGATGGAAAGAAGGTAAGTGAGGGATAGAGAGAAAGGCAGAGGCATATATGCACACACGACAAACACAGACACACACACACAGGCATACAAAAAACAAAAAGAGAGTGTTACAATTATGCCTTAATGCTGGCTGCAATCCAAGCCCAATTACTGAATTCTTTTCATCAAAATCGGAAGGACCCTCCTCAACACCAACATTCTCCCATATGACATATTATTCCATTTTTACCTGATGGATTACTATAATAAAAATAGATGAAATGAAAGAAAAAAAACAAACACCGCAACGACGGGTAGCGATGCAGCATGACGGGTAACGATGCAGCATCGCGTGTGTGTTTTGTGACTTACCAATAAAGGGAAATAACTCCTGAAATTTAATTCATGGAAATCTTTGGATAATAATCTGTTTCTAACTCAGGCATACTTCGGCATTAAACACGCCTAAGCCTCCTCCCAATGACCATGCTTAAAGGTGGTATGGACTGAATTAAATGTTGACCCCCTATTTAAAAAAATAGATAACAGACCACAGAGGACGTAATAAAACTTATAAGTAACAGTAACAGAACTTCAGGAGAGGCTCTAAATTAATTCCTGTCTTTCAAACAAGACCCAAACCGTAAGAGTAAGAGTAAATGAAACAAAGTCAAATGAAATAACAGAATGGGTAGGGATACCTCAGGTAGCACTTTTAGTTTCGGACCATTTCTTTTTCTAATTTATATCAACGACATTGATTAATATTTGATTCCAGTTCCAGTGAGTTGTATTCATTAGTGCAACCAATGGGATCATACTTGAGCGCTACTAATAACTCACTTTTCACTTACTCTTGATGATTTTCATCTTGTATTGTGATGTATTTTTTAGCAAATTGTCAGGCTAAGTTCACGAAGGCTACACTGTCAGTTTATGAAGGCTATGTATTGAACGAGTTTCCTTTTCAACTGACGTGCCATCTGGTAAATGTAACTGATTCATCCTTTTTTGGAACATTTAGTCATTGTAATTAAATGAGATGATTTGGATTGCCTGGAACTATCTGGCTCCCTTGGGATCAGAAGCCAGATGTGAGCGTGTTCTCTATAAATATGTAAATAAATCGTTGGTTGTTTGTGTATTGATAACCATCTGAGTGTCTTCCGTTTAGTGTAGATCTAGTGCCTGAGTGTACAGGATGACACCAAGCTAAGCACACGGCTACATTACTTCTGCTCTTTTCTTGAACAAATCTCCTACCTCTTCTCTTACTTTTTATTGGGTGCTAGAAACCCATATTTTAAGAATGCCCCCTTTCCTCCTTCCAACCCCCAACCCTCAAAAATAAGTGTAGAGAATTTGTTAAGAACTGAAGAAAAAATGCGATGATGGAACACTTTGTCCAATCTGTTTGAATCTAGATAGAGGTTATTCTGGTGAGATATCAGAAGGGACAGAAATAGAGAATTTGGGTTCATTCCGCCCGCCAATGGGTAAATAAACAAAGCTCATTGAGCAAGATGAAAGATTATTTTTTAGTCCTTCAGAGCCATAGGGCCCAAAGAGCGTGAAACGGAAATAGCAATTGCTTGCTTCCCTTTGGATAAGACGCTAGTCTATCGCAAAGTATTTTCCATCGGATCTAACAGAGCCAGCTATCCAATTACTGCTGGGTGGACAGGGGCTTGAGAAAAACTTGACTTCATCCGGGATCGAACTCGGCCCTTTGTGAAGCGATTGCTCTACCATCTGAGCTGTTGGGACTCTCAAGGTGAAAGAGATTGGGGAAAAAAAAATTAACGCCCTTCTATACGGCATCGTGAGATGTCATCGGCTTGGCATTCCATAAAGGGGCATAGAATAGATAATCCACCAAACAAACATCTGATGTCAACAGTAAGTAATCTCTCATACTCATGTTGTCTGAGCGGGTTAGGTGTTAATAGTTTTGGAACTGCTCTACCGAGGTACGTATATATTTACATTTACTTATAATTTATTGAATTTATAATAATAGTTGCAGAGGTTGACATAATAATAATAATAATAATAATTAATATATATATATATATATATATATATATATATATATATATATATATATATATATATATAATATGAGTAAAAGTTTCTAAAGATTAAAAACTTGTCAAGAATTTATTGCCATGACATCTTGATTGTCAGGGAAGTGAAACTAGAGATCTTGTCTTCAATATAATAACAATGTACTAAATAGGCAAGCCAGAAGTATTATAACTACAACAATACCACAAACTACACTGGTTGATTTGCTGATTAATAATAATTACAATTCTCTTCTTTCTATCTACAATCCGAATCGCTCTCTCCGCTCATCTACTTCCCTGTACTTGAACCGTTTGATTCCTAAACCGATTTTTTCACGTTGTGCTTTCACACATTCTGTTCCCTCTGTGTGGACAGCAGACACTAGACACCGTAATTCTCTGTTCTCCTTTAAGGCCTCTTTGAAGACCAGAGTATTTCCTTTCAGTTTTCTGTGAGAGATTTTATTCAATGATATGATCTGATATGCATGTGCATATATCTATAAGCACTTCCGAGCACTTTTGGTGGAAAGGGCACTCTAGAAATTACACATTGATAATGATAATAATAATAATAATAATAATAATAATAATAATAATAATAATAATAATAATAATAATAATAATAATAATAATAATAACAACTACTACTACTACTACTACTACTACTACTACTACTACTACTACTACTACTACTACTACTACTACTACTACTACTACCACTACTACTACTACTACTACTACTACTACTACTACTACTACTACTTCTACTACTACTACTACTATTACTCCTGCTACTACTATTACTACTACTACTACTACTACTACTACTACTACTACTACTACTACTACTACTACTACTACTACTACTACTACTATTGATAATAATGATGATGCTGATAATAATAATAATAATAATAATAATAATAATAATAATAATAATAGTAATAATAAACAACAATAATAATATTGCATTTCTATAGAGCATATCCATGACGATGTCGTGCTTTATGCGTTTTACTTTGGCAATACCACTATGACATTCAATCAAAAGTATGTTGTTACAAAATCTAATAACACACCTACTATCAATTGACACTTACAAATAAAACCGATATAATACAATACAATACAATAAAGGTAAATGGCTTTATGCAAGATTATGTAGCTACTCAAGAGTAAGTGGAAAGAAGCGACAGATGTTGGCTGGAAGGCGATTGATGAATAATGAATCACACCCCACATTCTTGGAAACGTTGGGCGAGGACGGATTGATTAGCTCTAACTCGCCTCAAAATCACTACGATTGCCCTCTGGTAATATCAACACATAGCAGTTGAAACAATAACAAGAAAGAAAGAAAAAAGGCATGTGCATTTAAAATAACCTTTTACAGTTTTGTAATGCTTCAATTATTGTCTCAACAGGTCACAAGGAATAGTCTATTACAGTAAAATCGCCTGTTATATGACCCCTTTTTGTACACAGCACTCCTACTTAACATTATCTGTTGTAGCTTTAACCACTCACGTAGAGTGAAGTAAGGTGTATGAAGTGCCCCAAACTCAAACCTGACACGACGCTGGGCATAGATTAGTAGATTGCAGTCAATGCCATCATCTGATCTCTGACCACTCCACGCTCTGCTGCTGCCTGTCTTGAAACAAGACGCAATGGATTAAAATCACCGAATCGTCTTGCTTCCAAGTGAATTCAACGTACAGAGAGAAGATCAACTAGATTTAATGATTTTATATTGTAAAGCGCTTTGATCACGTTTAGTTGATATTGCGCTCTATAAAAACTTAAGTTGTTTTATTATTAAAACATTTAAAAAAAACTTAGTGACAAATTGATCGAAATTGGATTTTATTTAGGATTTATTTTGTGTGTATGTGTGCGGGTTTTTTTTTTTTTTGGGGGGGGGGGGGAGGGGGGGGGTTATTTTATTTTTTTGGAGGGGTGTGTGTGTGGGGGGGGGGGGTATTGACCTACTGGCAGAACCAGAACTACAAGACTTAACAAACAGCCTAGCTGAATGTGCATCGCAATACGAAATGGAAATAAGTACCGAAAAATCACAAATCTTGGTGAACAGCAACGCAGAAAGCAACACAAACATCACAGTGGGAAATTAAAAGCTAAAAGAGGTCACGACATTCAAATATCTAGGTGTGACACTAGGTGTGGGACTAGCACAAAATTAAAATTCGAAAGAGAATTGCAATGGCAACATCAGTGATGACTCAATTAACAAAGATTTGGAAAAGTAGCATGACTCTTAATGTAAAGGTCAAACTGTATAAATCACTGGTGTTTTCAGCCTTGTTGTACTGATGAGAAGCCTGGGCACTTACAATGGATGCACAACGGCGCATAAGGGCGTTTGAAAGCAAGTGCTATAGAAGACTGCTACGCGTGTCATATACGGAGCATCGCACAAACGAAGACCTCCTGGATGAAATAGAAGCTCGGGCAGGCCCACAAGAACCTCTTCTAGTGACTGTGAAGCGCAGAAAACTGTCTTGGTTTGGACACCATACTCGACACGATAGCCTGAGCAGGACAGTCCTACAGGGCACAGTCGAAGGTCAACGCATAAGAGGGCGCCAAAGGAAGATGTGGCTGCACAATATAAAAGAATGGACAGAGATGTCGGCTCCGGAGCTGCTACATAGGGGTAGCAACAGGCAGGCATGGAGGAAGACTATAACTTCTGCTTCACGCAAGTCCCCCCGACGACCATCCGGTCACTGGATTGAGTGAGTTAGTGAGTGTGTGTGTGTGTGTGGGGGGGGGGGGTGTGTTCTTCTGACATCTGCCACTATAAAACTGAAAATATTTTTAATATTTGACTAATAAAGTGCCGGAGAAAGCACCCCCCCCCCCCCAAAAAAAAAAAACATCAAAAAAAAAAACAAAAAAAAAACAACAAAAACAAAAAAAAACCCCAACAAATTATGAGAAAAAAATGGAGATATTTTCTTTTGTTATTTATAAACTAAATCTTTTACAAAGCGCATTATTTCCTTTATGCCAAGCCTATTTTAAAAATAAATACCGATTCATTTAATCATTTACATATATTTATTATTAAAAGCTGATCCTGTCATAACAATACATACACCTACTAGCTGCCATCGATGATCAATCTTTTTTCATCACTTGCATTTAAATGTGTGGTGGGTCGTAAGAACCATCTGTGATAAATTATTGGGGTCAATGAACCGTATCCACTATGATCGTAATAAGCTATTCCTAATCCTGTTTTACTCACAATAACTAATGTGATATTATCTATTTTACATTGCACGTACACAGACGTGTAATAATAATAATAATAATAATAATGCTGAAAACTTATATAGCGCTATAACTCAGAGACACCAGACTCTAAGCGCTTAAATTACAAATTACTTTGGCTGAAACATACTCATTCACACACACAAGCACACACACACACACACACACACACACACAACACAACACACAACACAAACCAAACCTATCTTGCTTCTCATACCATCTACTAAAATCGAAACAAATATGTTTTAAGCGAACGTTTAAAAATAGACAAAGATTCTTTTTCACGAATGCTCTGCGGTAAGGCGTTCCAAATAGAGGGTCCGAAATGAGAAAAGGATCTCATTCCAGCATTTTTCCGAATTCGAGGGACAACTAGTTTTGTGGAATCACTGGCCGAACGTAAGGGGCGGGGTTTTGAATATCTTTCAATTAGTTCTGAAAGGTAGGAAGGGGCAGTACCTTCAAGACAACGATACACTAAAACACAAGCTTTGAATTTAATTCTTTTCCCAACAGGCAGCCAATGCAGGTCATGAAGTAGAGGTCCGGCAGAGTCGCACCTACGCTTCATGAATACTAGTCTGGCAGCGCTGTTTTGGACAATCTGAAGACGTTTCAGATTGTATTGCGAAACGCCAAACAACAGAGCATTACAATAATCCAATTTCGATAGTACGAGGGACATGAGAGGGTGTATGCGAATATATATATATATATATATATATATATATATATATATATATATATATATACACACATACACACACACACAGAGAGAGAGAGAGAGAGAGAGAGAGGGAGAGAGAGAGAGAGAGAGAGAGAGAGAGAGAGAGAGAGAGAGAGCGAGAATGTATTTATCATACATTTATAATAAAACAGAGATGTCCGTTTAATGAACGGTTCGCTTTTAATTAGAACTTCAAGAAAGATTTGAAAGATATTTTCTGCATTTAATATTTTATATATTTCGCTAAGTTACCGTAGAATTCATTGGTATAAAATTTGAGAAATTGTATTCAAAATAATGAGAGGAATCAATACCTAGTATCAATTCATTGCAAGTACTCCCACCTCATTGCCATACTCGCAAACCGGAAGCCCACGTGCTAAAAATGATTTCTATGGGATTTGACGAAACAAATTTGATTCTTAAATAAAATCATCACGATGCTTAATCAATCTTTTCCTACACGCAAACCATCTTCATGTCAATTGTAATCACCATGCAAAATTTGTTGACGATCGGACCGGAGTTTTTGGAGCCTTAGATATTATTAAAAATCCAATTTGCCAATATATATATATATATATAATATATATATATATATATTATATATATATACATAATACATAATCATACATACATACATACATACATACATACATACATACATACATACATACATACATACATACATACATACATACATACATATTATATATAATTTAGAAAAACATGAAATAATAGTGCTCAACTTTTTGATAAGATGAGCTATTTATAAGATATTTAAAGTATAATTATGATCAACTTCTACAATATTGTTTCGAGCATTCGCTCTCATCAGGATCATAATTATATTTGAAATATATAATAAATATATATATATATAATGCAAATTTTCACTCACATTTTTTTGGCCACATCAACACTATAATATATATATATATATATATTATATATATATATATATATATATATATATATATATATTAAATATATATATATATATATATATATAAACATGCCGCTCGGATCCTTTAATCGGGAATATAGATTATCTAAATTATCATTCTTTTTGCAAACTAACTTTATCAACATACAAAGTTCATTCATGCGTGACAGCTTGGTCAACATCGCATTTTATATCACGATGCTAGTTTTGATATCTCTCAATACAAAACAGAGGGGAAAGAAAGGGACAATTGATACCGGTTACTCGTGGTTGTCGGTGACTGTCGACAAAATATAATTCACTATTATTTTGATTAGACATATATATTATTACAATGTGTCTGCTACTAAAGCTCAGTCATGGTTGTGACTGTAACATCTGTTGGAGAATCTGGTCTTGATAATATAACAGTGATCCGCCTTGGCTGCTCATACTAATATTAAGCACACTGTGTTGAGTGAAGTATAAATGGCAGTAGGATATTTCCTATTTGTCACAGTTGTTGAATGGGTCGATATGTTAGTAGATGCCCACCCTAAGACGTAGTTCACACCAATAGGGTGGAGGGACTGATCTAGGAAATTATTTATGATGGTGGCACGGGAGCCGATGAATTCACCTCCATGCTTCTGCTTATACCATGTGGATTGCTTTAAAAAAATCTCAAGTGTGGTGTATGTCATTTTCGTGGATTATTTTGCTATCGGAATCTTGATGTAAATTATCTTTTGTCCGCAGGCTTTTAGTTCTATGGTGTATATGATATTATGAATTCGCGGCTCTTATTCCTGGAGTAATGTATTGCATTAAAAGGAACTGTTACATTGAAGTATGATAACAGTTTCTTGGAAATTTACATATTGGGACACCATGGATTTAAAGTGTATTCACCAAAACCCGACCCATAACGCGTTTCGTCTAAAATGTTATTTCCAATAACTATGAAGCCTTCCGTTATAGTTACATTGGTGTAAATATTTCTAACGGTAGTCGTCTACTTCGATTGACCTCAAAAGATTTTTATGTTTTAAACGTCCAGCAGTCCGCTATGGGAATTCCTGGCTCTAACGATGAGTAACGTGAATTCGCAATGTGTGTTCATGACATAAAACAACTAATAAAACAGGTAAGGTGCGTGCATAATGAGTATTGTGTCATGTAGGGTGGGTATTAATGACATACTGTGTTGTGTAAAGCACAACCGTAAGTATAATTTACGAAATAATACAATATCGATCGTTTGTTGTGTTTGAATGTCGTCGGAATGTAGATGAGACTAATTTATTCACATATATTGGTTCCAATTACATAAGTCATAAAATGTATCATGCGTTTTTGTTTTTGTATGAATGGGGTCGCGCTTTCGAATGGGTGATTAAACATCGCTTGAATTATTTTTGCTAACACACAATTGGCTTTCGACATAGGAAAAAAATATATTTGAAAAGTAAAAAAGTTGTTTTAAGTACATCTCTCTACATCTCTCTCTCTCTCTCTCTCTCTCTCTCTCTCTCTCTCTCTCTCTCTCTCTCTCTCTTTCTCTCTCTCTCTCTCTCTCTCTCTCTCTCTCTCTCTCTCTTCTTTCTTCTTTCTTCTCTCTCCTTCACACACACACACACACACACACACAAACACAAACACATACAAACACCCCCCTCTCTCTCTCTCCCTCTCTCTCTCTCTCTCTCTCTCTCTCTCTCTCTCTCTCTCTCTCTCCTCTTTTCCCTCATATCTCTCTCGTTGAAAATTGTTAAGGTGACGTATTCAATTAACATAACATTTCTAAAAATAATATTTTGAATGACCATCCTAAATCTATTCCACTCGGACGACATAGAAGTAACTGATTTCTCTTTCTTCCTCAACTCTCAACTCGCCATTTAATCCAATAGATAACCTGAAAAATACATTGGTTGACATGGCCAGCTCTCTTTCTGAACCTAATTTATTTTTTTAAATAGAGCTTTTATATAGGGCAATATCCATTAGATGTGCCCAACGTGCTTTACATATGGTCCTTGACCAACAGCAACACGTAACGTGTAGAAAGAGACATGACGCCTGTTAGGCGATATTACAATTTTTCAGACAGAGACAACGTTGTTGACGGCCAGGTACTCATTTTACACCTGGGTACGGTGAGAGAATGTGAGTAAAGATCTTTTCTAAGGACTCAACTATGCGCCGAGCGAGGCTCGAACCCAGGACCTTCCGATCCGTAAGCGAGTGTCATAACACTAGACCACAAAGCCGCACCTAACCTAACGGATTTGAAATTAATTAAAGCCCACCTTTTCACGTTGTTTGGTTCGATATTTACACATGAACACTCTTTTATTTTCATTGGTGTAAGCACATGGTTTCAACATAACGCTTTATATTGTTATGAAATAGCAATCTTAGAATGTAGTTACCTGGCCTAAACAAATAGCTTCCGTTATGCACATTTTCACACGCTCAGGGGTTAAGCTGTCTTACATTTGTCTTATTTGTTATTATGTAATCTTTGATTTTAAATTAATCTTTATTTGACAAGTGCTAGAAGTTGAAAACGTGTATAATATTGTGACAAAATATAGAATGAAAAATAAATAAGTTATTGAATATGTATAGGCCATATTGGTGAAAGGGGATTGGGGGGGGGGGGGGGGGGGGGGACCGACAAGTTTGTTTTTAGAGCGCTTGCTTCATATGCAAATGGACCGAGATCGTTTCCAGGTGAAGTCGAAATAATATTTTCTGATCCCATGTCCACCCAGCAGTGATTGGATAGCTGGGTCTATTAGATCCTGCGGAAATAACTTTGCGATAGACCGGCGTCCAATCCAAAAGGTAGCAACCAATATTTTTGTCAGTTTCTCGCTATTGAAACCGGGATAAACTTTGGCTCCGTGAGCCTAATAGCTCTGAAGGACTACAAATTGGTAGGGGACAATTTGACCCAAGAATGGGGGTGTAATTATAAAGGTAAAGTGTAATATCTGTTGCGTACGTCTAGTAAATTATACTTATCAAACCATACCATGTCGTTGGTGAAAGACTAATAGGAATAATATTTTATTTACATAATTTGATAAAAACAAGTATTATGTTTGATTTAAAACAGTCACCAATGTTTTACATTTCATAGCATCGAATGATCCAAACTGATTTATCAAACGATACTTATTACCATTATCATTTCATTAAAAGAGAAATAATAACTTTAACTCAATCAGTCCTAGATTTTTGTTTGTTTTCAAAATTTGAAAAAAAATGTATTGAGAATGAGCATGTGCATATATATTTTTATTCATCTACCATCAACTGTAAAAATTAAAAACATTAGCTTTGATCTAAACTCTAAACCTATAATTTGTCTCAGAAAAATGTAATAAATAGGCATGGGGTAATTGCAACCCCTTTGGTCGTTGTTAGGGTTGAGTGAGTTAAAACTACCAAGAGAGCCACGAGTTTTTATTCTCAAACTCTATACGGGGTGGTATTCAAGATCACAAACTTTCAAATTAAGTTTACCATAGATTGTTATCATGTCTAGCTACATTCATGATTTTAAATCTATATCCTGTAATGAATATCATATTTAAAATTGATGCTACTACTTAAGCTCTTTTCCCTTCAATTCGACCATTAAAGGACCCCGTCTTTAGTTTTGCATTTTGCGCTGAGCATCATTGTGTGGATATATATATATATATATATATATATATATATATATATATATATATATATATATTATATATATATTATATATGTATGTATGTATATGTGTGTGTGGGGGGAGGGGGGGTATTATTAAATACCTACTGTTCAAGGAGAAAAAGCAATTTATAAAATCAAATACTCTTTTTTTTAAATTTAAAAAATTGATTTCAATCTCATTTTCAACAAGCACGATGGCTTTTAATAGATTGTATTGACACGCGTATAGTGTGTATGCGCGCGCGCGTATGTGTGTCTGTGTATGCATGCGTGTATTCCTATTTTGGTAAGTATGTGTCTATTTGTACATGTTCGTGTTTTGACTGGTGCCTATTCCCCTAGAAATAGGAGAGCTAACGTCGCTCCTATTTCTAAGCTATTCCATTCTTCTTAATTCTAATAAAAGGGTCGTACCAGCTGTTACTGGCGTGTTGATGGACGCCCTTAATAAAGTGCTACAGTATGTAATTGATTAAACATGATTTAATCGTTTATCGCGTGTTCAAGTATTATTGGGAACAACAATATATTGACATCGTTATTATGATGGTCTGTCTTTAATCCAAAGAATAGTGAAACTATTAGACTCCTATTAATTTAGTGGATGCTGAGGGTTTTAGTGTTAGAAGTGATTAATAAGGCAATACTGCCCCAATTAACATTGTTTTACGGTCTTTGAGGCAGGCCACCGCATCCGTCCATTAATTACCTACAACATCCATAACAACCTCTTCCCTCCTTTTCCTCCTCCTCCTCCTCCTCCTCCTCCTCCTCCTCCTTCTGAAAAAAAAACATGAGCATTTATATAGTGTGGTATCCAGTAAACGTGCTCAAAGCGCTTTACAACGGGTGCTTGCCCAACAGCAACACGTAACGTGCAGGAGAGACTTGACAATATTACACTTTTCTTTCGGATAGAGACAATGCTGTTAACGGCTAGGTACTGATTTTACACCCGACTACACTCAGAGAATGTGAATAAAGGGCCTTTTCGAATGACTCAACTATGTGCCGCTCTTAGCGGGAATCGAACCCTTGACTTTCCGATCTGAAGGCGAGTGTCATACCACTAGACCACATAGCCTCCTCCTCCTCCTCCTCCTCCTCCTCCTCCTCCTCCTCCTCCTCCTCCTCATTCTGTCCTCTTTCTCTCAGTTCTCTTCCTTCTATTACTCACTCTGCTCCATCGCCTCCTTTTCCACTTCTCGTGGCTCATTTCCACTTTTCTGCTCCATGCTCACTACCCATGTATAAACTAGCATAGTACTACCACCAACAACAACTTCAATGGATGATCAGATCTAAAACCTTCACTACAATTTCCAACCCAAATATGATTCCCTTGATCACCGCCTAATAATCTACTTTTAAAACATATCTCTACAGGAAACTCACCACATAAAATGCATCGATAGATCCCGACCAGGGAAAAATCGACTCAACAATTCTGCAGTGAGAAATTGTTCACCAGAGAAAATGCTCCTCTGGAAGCCAACATTTCCGTCTTCAATCTTCCTGACGTCCGTAGCTCTAACATTTTTCATACTTTCGCTTCCACAACCCATCAATGGTCAAGGCTCTTTCCCACCGTTATTTAATGCCGCTTTAAAGAAAGTGGTGTCCACGAACCCGACAGACAGTACATGTGGCATACCTTTGAGGAACGCCTACTGTCTCAGTTCTACGAATGGAGAATCTGTAGATTCCGGGGGTTGTGTTCAAGGTTACTGTGTTCAAACATGCCCTGGTCGAACATCTCTTCCGAAAAAGTACAGTCTTCTTGTAGGTAAGATCTGGGATTTTTTTTCTCCAACCACTGGTACTTAAATTTTAGAAAAAAACAAAACAAACCTAAAGTAAGAATTAAGAAAAGATAAAAATAAAATAAAATAAAATAAACAAATAATCAAAAACACAGCGCCATTCTTGAATTAGATAATCCAACACATTGATTTTTAAACAATTTATCTTTGCATACAAATAATGCTAATGATGATGATTATGATGATGATGATGATGATGATGATGATGATGATGATGATGATAATGATGATGATGATGATGATGATGATGATGATGATGGTGGTGGTGGTGGTGGTGGTGGTGGCCGTTATGGTGATGATGATGATGTTGATGTTGATGTTGTTGTTGTTGTTGTTGTTGATGATGATGATGATGATGATGATGATGATGATGATAATGATGATGATAAGAACCACATTTATTTTCTCAGCTACAAGTCCTGGCTCTGGCGAGTGTGTTCTGGCAGACACTGTCAACGTTAGACCTAGATCAATAAGCGGGACTTATTCAACAGTTCTCATACAGAATGGATCTACCTGCTATTTGGCTTCAATAGTATCGCCTCGTCTGGACACCGAGGGTATCTCATCTTTCACCATCACGGCATGGATATGGCTGGATACGATAGACAAAGGGTATGGGATAGTGTGTCTACTCTATAAAATAATATAGCAAGCTATTTCACCCCTTTCAGCCATCAGCCATCCTCTTCCTCTACTTGCCCCATCTCTTACTTCCATTTATACAGTTTCCCTCTACACCTCTTTTATCTTACTGATACAAACCTAACCCTTCTCTTTCTTGTTCCCTTTTTTTCGCAATATTGATACTAGGGTTGTTATAAAATAATATATTATATCCTCAGGAAAATAGAATGACTCGAGTTCTTAACACTACAAATAAAAGGAACTTTTATGGGCCAAATTTTCGTCAGCAAAAAGAAAAAAATCACGAGAAAGAAACAACAACAAAAATGAATTGTAGTCTCGTCAATGACGGTTCATTAGGTTCTGCTTTTCAAGACTTCGTGCAAAAAAAAGTTTGTTGTGTAAAGTTACAGAGGTAGATTCAACACTATCTGCTCCAGTGCCTTATCTTACAGACAATTTAAGTTATTCGGTCTTACTTGTTATTGCTATCATTTTTCTTTCCATAGAACAAATTCTGCAAAAATGACAAGTTATGCAAAATGGACTGTCTTCTTTCAAGCCGACACGTTTCTTCTTTTTTCCCCAGGTTTTTAGAATTGTTGTTCATGTTTATTTTTTAATTGGTTTTTTTTCTCTCTCAACCCCCCAATCAGAACACTTATACAGAAAATAAGCAGTAGCAACGAGGTATTATTCACCCTTGAGGTTGGGACCGCAGGATTTACTTTGACATACAAGAGCCAAGGAGTCGTCCTCATCGTCCCAATGGACGCCGACATTTCCATTCGGGAATGGGCGCACATTGCTTTCCAGGCACGTCATTATTATAATGTATTCTTTATTCAAACTCTCCCTCACGCGTTTCCTTCTCATCCTTCTCTTCTATTGATGCTGCTGCTGCTTATGCTACTGCGGTTGCTGTTGATCTTCTTCTTCTTCTTCTTCTTCTTCTTCTTCTTCTTCTTCTTCTTCTTCTTCTTCTTCTTCATCTTCTTCTTCTTCTTCTTCTTCTTCTTCTTCTTCTTCTTCTTCTTCTTCTTCTTCTTCTTCTTCTTCTTCTTCTTCTTCTTCTTCTTCTTCGTCCCCCATTCCGTCCACCTCACCTTCCGTTATCTCCCCCCTGCTCCTCACAATGGTTCTCTTCCTCTTTCTCTCTCTTCCCCCCCCCCCCTTCTTCCTCTTCGTCATCATCATCCTTTCATCGTCGTTGATTGATAAGTGTATTCATTTCTCTCATTTAAGGCTACATCATATTTACACACACACACACACACACACACACACACACACACACATACACATACAACACAATACAACACACACATACACACAGACAAATATAAACTCAATATGTTTACGAAATAAAACTTGTGAGTCACCCAGTCATCAACAACACCATATTATAGACCTACCCTAAAGACGTGCAACTGTTAGGGCGGGGTCATATTTCATTAAAGATGGGGGATTATTTATTTAGAGAAATATTGATGGATTTTGGAGTCAAGAAAGATAACCATAGAGAGGGGGGAGTATAACCTATGGAAATTGCGTGATGAGAAGGAGCTTCCAATCAAGAGAGGACATCTATTATGCATGCTGTAAGAAGGCAAAGCCAGCAAAGGAATCTCCATCGCACTGCACTCCTTGATCTAAACCCACCAAAGGGAACATGCCAAGATCATATAAAAACTTCAACAAAAATAAACTGAATCATCGTCACTTTTGCGTCAAAGCATATCAAAGTAAATAAAAGGGCAATAAGAGATTCTTCCTTACAAGGCTCGTTTTTCTCCCTCTTAGATAACTCGGATGGTCTTGTCATTCTAAGAAAGCCGAGTTCCTTGATTCCTTTATTCACCTTTCATTCAGTAAAGCATTTTGAAAAAAAAAAAAAGGGGGGGGGGGGGGTATAAATATAGAAGATTATTGCCTTTCTTCATAAATACATCCCTAAATATCTTGCTAGCCTAAGATTGAGTTTACTCGTCCACCCGTCAGTGTGTTTTTCTATCACAATCAGTGTGTGTAATCAAGAGTAATCTATTCACCTGATATCTGCCTACCCACATACCATCTATCTATCTACCCAATTATCTATATTTCTATATGTTTATTAATTAATACCAACCTTCGTTCTTTCCTCTCTAACTTAGATCATATCTGTCTGAGTATCTGTCGTATCTTTTTCATATTTTCTATCTATCTATCTGTCTATCTATCTATCTATCTATCTATCTATCTATCTATCTATCTATCTATCTATCTATCTATCTATCTACTATCTATCCGTTTATTTATCCTCCTTTTAATCCTGTTATACTTACCCTATCTGTCTATCTATCTATCTATCTATCTATCTATCTATCTATCTATCTATCTATCTATCTATCTATCTATCTATCTATCCTTTTAACCATGTTATCCTTACCCTATCTATCTATCTATCTATCTATCTATCTATCTATCTATCTATCTATCTATCTATCTATCTATCTATTTATATTTCTATCTATTTATATATCTATCATTCTATCTATCCACGTATCTATCTATCCATCTATCTATCTATCTATCTATCTATCTATCTATATATCTATCTATCTATCTATCTATATTTCTATCTATCTATTTATATATCAATCTATCCATCTAACTATCTATCCGTTTATTTATCCTCCTTTTAATCCTGTTGTTATCCTTATCCTCTAAGATGGCCGAGTGTACGACCCATCTAGATTTCACCTATGACAAAGCGGTGTAATTCTATCCCTCACACTGACGTGCAGACGACACAGTTGTTGGGTGGTTCCATAGAATAGAGCAGCATTGTTAATCTTCTCAAATAATGTCGTTTGGTGATAAATAGTGAGTTGTTTTTTACAAAAAAGTGAATGTCATAAATTACTGAGACAAACTTCATGAGGTAAATAATGATGTAGGTGGATTAGCCCAGGGACGGCTGGTAATAATGGGCAGGGTGGGCAAATACCAGCCTGTTTTTTCAAGTTATATGCTGTATTACCAGGTCCGAAATAATCAAATCTAAATTAGATAATTTCAAAAGTTACTACTTAAAATTGATACTTTGTACTGAAATCAATTTGTGTGTATTTTTGATAGATTGCGAATCACCATGCATCCCGTAATACATAAACCAGGATACGCTCCTGTTCTTTTTATCACCCCCCCCCCCCCCCCCCAACCACTCCACTCCACTCCGCCCACATCGTCATCTCATCGTCACGTCGCCTGACGGTGATTTTGCTGTCTGGCCTCTCTAGTACTAGGTCGGGCTAATTCAAATGAGCCCACCTTATTAACCAGTGTACACTAAATAGAGATTTTGGCAAACGAACTTTTTCTTATTTATTGCCTTACTTGTGCTGGGAAGGTTCCAGTATTGAATTAAATTTATTAATTTACTAATATTATATCAATTTAGTATTAGTTTGTGTTGTTTTAATATATTTGTTTATCCATTTAAATTATTTCTTTTTTTTCCCCTCGTTTTCTTTAGTGTTTCTCAAAACTCATTTATTTAAATTGTTTTCTTATTTGTTTGTTGTTGTTGTTGTTGTTTTTTGTTGTTGTTTTTTGTTTTGTTTTTTAACAAATTAATTTGTTAATTCTTTTTTTTTTTATTATTCTTAAAGTAATTACCGCTGTATTTTTATTGCCAGACTAAATATTTTTGCAAAACAATGTAATTTTCTATTGTATTCCCTCTAATAAAATAAAACACTTTTATTCAAAAGTCACGACTAAATAAATATATAAAATATAACCACCATTTTGGTTTTCTCAACAATTGAATTAGTATACGAGAAATACTCTTCTGAGTAAGGAGATAGTTGAATTCTAAGTTATAGAGGAAATACGGAAGGGTGGGCAGATTCCGTACTTGCCCGTCCTGAAGCTAATACATACATAAGATGGTTCGCGATGAAGAGGCGGGAAGCAAGGGATTGGTTGGGTAAGGAGCAAAGATAACACGGTAATTATTGTGACGATAGTCAAACGAATACACGAGGAGAGATTGGTAACATTATTTTGTCTTAATTATATTGTATGAAGTATTGGCGAAAGCCTAATATTAAATAAACGTTGTTTTTGTTTGTCTTATTTTGACTATGGAACTGATACTGATACTTGTCATAGCAGACCTGCCTACTTTAGATAGGAAAATAAAAATCGTAGTTTTCAGGGCTAATAAAATCGTAGATATTTTAACTACCCTTTAAAAAAATCACCGGAATTTTCGTCTGTTTTGATAGATATCAAATTTTAAAAAACGAGAAAAAATAATTGGAAACGTAATAATGATGGTGATGGTGGTATAGTGGTAGCGGTGGTGGTAGTAGTAATGATGATGGTAATATTATTATTATTATTATTATTATTATTATTATTATTATTATTATTATTATTATTATTATTATTATTATTATTATTAATATTATTATTATTATTATTATTATTGTTATTATTATTATTATTATTATTATTATTATTATTATTATTATTATTATCATTGTTATTATTATTGTACGTATTGGTGGTATTACTATTGTTGTATTTTTTTTTTGGTGGTTATTAATGGTATCAGTTTATTGTTTGGTCCCATTTGCCATTATTTTCCACTTTCATGTATGTGGTCATCAAATTGTATGATTAATTGGCGAAAGCCTAAGATTGAATAAATTTTGTAATATCGTATGGTAACCATCATTGTCGACGACATCGTCGTTGTCATCATAATCATCATCATCATCATCATCATCATCATCATCATCATCATCATCATCATCATCATCATCATCATCATTAACAACAACAACAACAATATTAACAACAAGTACAACAATAGAAATAAAAACAATATCAACATCACCATACAATTTCCGTCATCGTCTCCACAACTATCATTCTAACCAACAGCACCACCAAAACCACTACCATAATTACCCCTCACCGCCTCGTCTTCCTCCTCCTCCTCCACCACCACCACCACCGCTACCACTATTCCAACCACTACCACCACCGGCACAATCATTCTGACCACCAAGACAGCAGTAAAAATTATGCAATTTGAGCTCTGAATGAAACTCGAGTCTTATCGCTGTTGTTGCTTCTCCATGAAAACTTTAAGGTTACTACGTACTAAAACCAGAAATATGTAAAAGCAATATTAATATCGCCGTTGAGGGATTAAAGCATCTCTTTAATTTTTCGAGTGAAGGAAATGGACTTGTATTGTCAAGGTGTCGTCGCATTATGTCTCGTCGCTTTATTTTTTTGTTGTATTCTCTTTCGTGATTCATTTTTGATTACGTTTGGAAGAATTAAAATCTACTGGTATTGTCATTTCATTGTGAATGTGATTATTGGTGGTTGAAATATTTTTTGTTTAAAGGCGAAAAAAAAAATCAAAAAAAAATTTTATTAAAAAAAAAAACAAAAAAAAAAAAAAAAATAAAAAAAAAAAAATAATAAAAAAAAAAAATATATATATATATATATGACCGAATCCTCTTTGCCCACCCACTGTAAATAGGCTAGAACCGCCACTGGATTAGCCTTCATATTACAGGAGTTATCATGAGGTAAGAGAGTAAAGCAACAATAAATGAAACCAAAAGAGGAAAGTTTTAGAGAGAAAAAAAAGAATACCAACTTAGATGTTTAGAAACCAACATAAGATGGTTTAAGCATCTAAATTTAGTGAAGATAGAATATCAAAAGCACTGCATAATGAGGAATGTTTTTGAAAGAGTGGCTTAAAAATAAAACGGATATGTTAGGTGGTTCTAGTTTTCATACGAAGATAATCCAAACAAACAAAATAATAATAATAATAATAATAATAATAATAATAATAATAATAATAATAATAATAATAATAATAATAATAATAATAATAATGTATCCCGCCACCATGAACAATATATTATGATGAGGGAATATTGAAAGCTAACAAGGTTGATTTTCTTGTTTTAGTGAATTGAATAAATAAAATGATTCATAAGTCCGATACTTTCATTTTCCCCCACTCAATTTAGCATAAATATGATATCAAGGGTCAAAAAGTTGATAAGGGATTTGTTTTTGGTGATAGGAGTCACACGAAATCACTATTAAATAATAAATACATCCTTCTTTTTCTTGTTGTACTAAGCGCCTTATATTGCCTCAATTAAAATATTATCTATATTATGTAACAGGTTCATGACGTAAGTGTCAGTTTCTTTGTGAACGGCACTGGAATTGACTTTGCATCAACTGGTACCAGAACTTTAGTAAGCCCCATTCCTGACCGAGATGGAAATTACCGAATCGGCCAAAGTATAGACGGTAAGAGGGATGTTTTGATGTCATGGCAAATGTTCTTTCAAATGAGTCATGATTGATAAGTATTGAAGATCTGTAATAAATATTGATCTCATGCTACTAAATGCTCACAGCCCGCCATATCAATCGTGCCCAAACACAAAATTATTTGTTCAGTCTGACAGAGAGAATTTACTGACAGTCTAAAATCAATAGCAAATAGCTGAGTGAGGCTATTTTATTGCATTCTAACGGACGTGCGTCTATGTGGTCTAGTGGCATGACACTCGCTATCGGATTGGAAGGTCCTGGGTTCGAGCCTCGCTCGGCGCATAGTTGAGTCCTTGGAAAAGACTCTTTACTCACATTCTCTCACCGTAGTCAGGTGTAAAATGATTACCTGGCCGTCAACAGCGTTGTCTCTGTCGGAAAAAAAATGTAATATCGCCTAACAGGCGTTGTGTCTCGTTCTACATGTTACGTGTTGCTGTTGGTCAGGGACCCTTTGTAAAGCGCTTTGAGCACATTTAATGGCTATTGCGCTATATCAAAGCTCTATTTTTTTGTTTAAAAAAATGTAAATGAGCAATTGAATGATAATTGTTGAAGATAATTTTACAAAGAAAGCCATCATTTGAAGACAACTGAGTTTGACTTTGAACGGTCGTTGTCAACAAAAATCCACGTGGCTACTTTACTGTTGTTTTTTTTTAATCTTACAGATGGGATTTCTTTGGAACAATAGGATAAATCTTAATTATTGAGCGACATTAGACTCTGGACTCGACACGTGGTATTTTAAAAATGTAATTGATATTTAGACAAATTGATTTAGTAATTGGGATTAATGTATTATGATAACAATGTCTACATCTAGTTTACCATTTATTATTTTTGTCTTCCCTTTTCCTTCTCCGTCATGATGCTTTAAGCTCTCTATAATTGCCAGGTTCCTCTCAATTCATCGGTAAACTTCAAGATCTTGACGTCTATGGCCTCGCAATATCAAACAGGTAGGTATTATAGATAACTATGAAGTGTATCGAGCATGATCTAGTCATAGCTATGCGCTACACAAATGCTATCTATCTATCTATATATCTATATATTTATCTATTATTATTATTATTATTAATATTTTTATTATTATTATTATTATTATTATTATTATTATTATTATTATTATTATTATTATTATTATTATTATTATTATTATTATTATTATTATTATTATTATTATCACCACCACCACAGCATCATTATTTTCTTTTGCTAGGCTCTACCACACTCACCTTTATCCATCTCCACATCAACATCGTCATCAATAATCACCACAATCATCATCATCAGTCATATTACAGCATTATTATTGGCATCACTATTATCACATCACTCATCATCATCATCATCATCATCATCAGCATCATATCATCATCCATCATCATCATCATCATCATCATCATCCACCACACCACTACTATCACCACCATTAGTCTTAGTATCATCTTAACCCACACAATGACCATCGTTACCGTCAATATCTTTACTAATTACTAACAACAACACCATATTGAAATTTATTTTTATGTGAGTTAATTTCATTGTAGTGTTTAATAATTTTAACACAACTAAGGGAAATAATCTATTTTCCTATTTCTTTAAAAATATTTTTATTTAAAAAAACGTTTTTATTCATCTCATTATATGCCGACAACAGAAAATGCTGAAACAGCGCTGTCAGTATATGGTGGGGTGAGAAACATATAATCGTTTGGGCTCCTTTAAATAGTCGATCACTCTAAAGATCTGCGCAAAACTAATAGAATTTTATGTCCTTCTTTTGATGAATAGGGAAGTTGAAGAGATCTATACAGGCCAGTTACCTTCTGTCAGGGTTCAAACTGACTGTCGGTGCCAGGGACTTTTCCCAAGAGTCAAACCAAACCAACATAACTACTGTATCAAGAATGGAGCACGTGATGATACAACCGATTCCACTATTCGAATTTCTAGAGATGCGCATCCCTTAGAGTACATTAACGATGGAAACAGTAACAGTATGTGGATTTCCAAGTTTCAGAATGAAGTGGAGATTGAAGTTGACTTAGGGGATGATTTTCAGGTGAAAAGGGATTTAATATCTATTATATCTATGTATAAATAATTTCCAATAATAAATCAATAATTTTCAATAATATTTTATGAGTGAAGATAAAAACCTCTCTTATAAATTCATTGCTGTGATGTTTCGCATCAACATTAATTTTCATTTTAAAAAAATAATTTTATTGGTTAATCTTAATTTTAAACATGTGGATATTTTCTTTTGTTCAAGCTTATTCTACACCATTTAACATACTTTCTTTTAAGTACTATTTCTTGTTTTTGACCTTTCTGTGGTTTTCAGTAATACTAATTTGTATTTTTACTCCTAATTCAACTTAGGTTTTCTATGTGGTAATTCAGTTTTACAGTCCTTTACCCAAAGCTGTAACAATTCTAAGACAAAAGGATGACAACAGTGACTTCACTGTATGGCAATACTATGCTGATGACTGTGGTAGATTTGGATTGCCAAACAACAGCGCCTACCCCAGCCCTGATAGCGTCAATTGTCTGCAGTTTGGAACGTATGAATATATCATTTTGTTATTACAAAACCATATATTGACAGTCGTTTTCATACAATCCTTTAGATTTCGTGTATTTTATGTATATAACATTTGACTTTGCTTGATTTCAATTGTCCATTGCAATCCCTGTTTGATGCCAACTTATACTATGGAGTAGAAGTTACACATCTCACTTGATTTAATGGCCTTTTTACGACTATACTGAAGAGCTAAGTGCATTGCAGCTTAAATCAGGCGATGCTTCGGATTCATTCAATACTATTCATTTTAGCAATGGTTCTGATTTATTTAAATAGATCCACAGCATTTTTACAAAATCCAAAAGTTTTGAGAATGGGTAGAGTGATTTTTAGTTGATTTTAAACTGGTCTATGATTTTTTTTATATCTGCCAATATGTTGTAATTTCTACGTCTCCTTTTAGGCAGGGTTGGAATGGTTCCGTCTATATTTTAGAACTTTGAAGGATATTAGTCTTTTTTTCTCTTTTCCGCTCATTCAGGAATTAATCTTTAATCATAGTTTGGTATCTTCTGTTGATAACTTCCTTCAACTGTTGATGATGGAATTTATCAAGCCTTATATGTTCTTTGGTTAAGCGCGTTTTACAAATACTTTACATATGTCAAAAATATATTTATGTGGATTTAATTATTTCTAATTTATAAGTTATCAAACAACAATCATTAAAATACTTTTGAGACTCAATTGAATCCTGAATACGTGAATTTCAGAACAGTTATTAAGATGTCTCTTTCAACTTTAGAATTAAAATGGAACTAGAATTGAGAGGAGACTGTAAAATGATCTTTTCAAAATATAATTGGCATTTTGTTGTCTGCTTTGAGAACAACCATTTTCGTAGTTACCTGTGGAATTTGTCAACAGTGAACACAATGAAATCTTGCACAACGTTTTCCCCTTTCTTTGAATATAGATAGAGTTGATTCAAAAACTTACACACTGGCGACACATTTTGGCGCGAAGTGTTTGAATTTACAAAATGGAGAATGATGTCGTTGTCCTTCAACTCCAAACCTTTATCTCTCCATCGGTTCTATAATGAACCCATGGCTTTGCTCTAGTGACAATACGTTCGTATCATTGTAAGTGTTCTGTTTTGTAGTTGTGAACATGAGAAGAAACATGTCTTTACTGTCATGAAAGTTAGAGGTGGAATTTTATTTGGACATGTATTGTGAAATATTACATATTGAAAAGGCTGTAAAGAAAACAAAGGATTCGAAGAAAATTGGATGACCATTCATTTGATAAATGATACAACAGATCCTCATAGAAACTAGGAAGTTATTCAGGAATGTGCACTTCTTATCAGTCAGCCGGCATCAGTAAAATATTCTCTTAACAGCGGCATTATGTATTTTGGAATTTGTTAACAGTTAACTTAATATTATAGAAATTTCGTTCATTTTTATTTTGTTCAACAATTTTGAATGTTTTCTTTAAAATTTGATCTTCCAAATGTTAGGAGTCGATGGTGTATTCAGACAAAATAATTTATCTTGGATTATTAGTTTCAGTAGAAAAAAAAACTTTCAATCTATACGTTGGTTTGCTGGTAATATTATATGGATGTTTCGGATTACATTGTTGTTGTTTGTTTTGTTTTTCTCTCTTTTTTATACAATAAATTCAGTGTTCACTTTTTTCTCGTAATAATTTTTTTTTGAAATGTTTATAAAATTAAATCAACGTCGGTTCTATATCTACATATGTATCATTTTGCATTTAGACATAATAAAGTTTATGCAAGAGCAGTAATCTTCATGTAATAGTACATAATCTAAGAAGAAATGGGCTCGCCTAAGGGGATACTGTTTAATGTGAATTAAAGAGAAGCACTCACGCACACGAATTATTGATTTCAGTGTTCCTATACTTGTGCCACCCTCCTCTATATAAATATTTCCCTCACAGTCCCCAAGATAATATATACATTTGCTACATGTTACGGGCATTCTTGTTGGACAGAGATAATTTTAGCATAAATTTATTTTATACGAATATTTCAAATCTAACTGTTTATATTCCTATAGAAATGGAGCTCAAGTTCCTTACTCCCTTGGCAACATCACATTCAATCTATTGGCACCTGGGCCAGTAGCCCGCCCTGGTAGCAATGATTTCTACAATACTCCTGTCTTGCATGATTTTGTGAGGGCTAGAAAAGTCAAACTGCGATTTAAAGACCATTACTATGTTAAAAACATAAGACATCAGTACTATGGTGTTTTTGAATATATCACAACAGCATGGTGAGTCCTTTACATTATTATGTGAATAATATAATGCTTTAATATTTAATTTAAAGTATTTTATTCAGTACATTTCACTTTGTTGACAAAAAAAATTATTTCAGAATCCATTCAGATACTTAAATAAGATGATTCAGATCCTGATCTGTTTGGAATGTTATATGAAACATAATGTAATCATACTTCAGTTAGTCATCCCTTTTCAAAGGACTAAATTTGATCAATGTTATTTTTATGAAAATTAAAGTTAAGTCACTTTATATTCTAGCGCTATATTCTGTCATCCTCGAGCTTTATTGAATTGTTTTGAATTTGTTACTTTCCAATCATAGAAATGCATTAGGTAAAAGATTATTTTTAGCAGACTCATATTATAGGCTTGCTTTTAGCATCTCAATTTTCCTTGAATAAGAAATTTCAGCCCCGTTGTTCCCCTTGCCAACTACACGGTGACTGATGCTTGGGCTACTTTGATCTTTCTCTGAAAAAGACCTGAAAGAAAATTTTCTCCATGGGGTTGTTAGGAAAAAAATTCATTTTATGAATTCGATGTATTTTTTACTTTGTATATTATGGAACTAATAATTAATTGAATATGATATGCCTGCAGGTGTGATTGCAATGGCCATTCATCTGTTTGTGATACCATTGAATTGCCCTACAAATGCAGGTGCTTGCAAAGCAGTAATACAGAAGGATTGAGAGTGAGTTATATAAATACATCATATCAAACGTCGAGAAAAAAATGCGATTTGATAAATTCTTTTTGAGAGATACAATGCAAATGGTCATTACACCTTAGTAGATTTATTGTAACCTTTAAAACCAATAACAGAAAAGGATTTTTCACTATGCTTGTATTCAAGATCAGGCCTCAATTTAATCAAATATGTCACAGAGAGCACAATGGATAAATAGAATCCATGGTTAATTTGATTGTTATACTCTTTTGTTTAGCATTGTATATTCGTTTTATTTTAATCATACTTATATTTATAGTTATAGATCAAAGTGCAAAAATGTAAATGTATGCCTCTTATAGTATAATTATCATCTTCCCACGCTTTTTAGTTATGTACTCTTGCTTCCAATTAACACCAACTTTGCACTCACCATTAACATTTTTGCCTTTAAAATATGTTTATATTCATTTTTTTTCCAACAGTGTAACAAATGTAAACCAATGTTCAATAATAAACCATTTCACAAAGGCGACAACAAAAATGCCTTTGCTTGTGTCGAATGTCAATGTTATGGCCATGCCGACAGCTGTGTGTACAACTCTGCTATCGACCCCTTCCCAGACAGCCACAGTGATGGTGGCGGAGGTGTCTGTGTTGATTGTCAGGATTTTACCACTGGTATCAATTGTAATACCTGTATAGAGAAATATTACAGACCTACTGGGGTCAGTTTGTATGACAAGGACGTTTGCCAATCTTGTGATTGCCATTTGCCAGGAGTTATGGATGGTCAGGAAACATGTGAAAAGGTATTGTGGATTTAAGAATTTTTATAACATCGTTAGTCACCATTACAAATTTGATTTTCAAAATCCAATTGTCAAAATTATCACCATAAGAACAGGTTTGCCATGTTTGTGAACAAAGAATCAAATGATAAAATCAAAACATCAGGTGAAAACTTGTTAACTGCAAGGGTATATTGAATGCAAAATTAAATAACAATAACAAGATCTGCAAATCCGAAATATAGACAAAATAATAAGCAGTCAAGTCATCCGATACTGCTCCTATAAATATATATATATATATATATATATATATATATATATATATATATATATATATATATATATATATATATATCCTCTACAGTCTCTTTATTAACTCACTTTAAAATCTAAATATCACTAAGATATTAGTCGTTCCCGTGAGCAAACAAGATGTGATTTAAAGTCATGGTTATTCTTAAATAGTTTATAAGAATTATATATAGGTATATCTATATACTTTTTACTTCCCAGGAAGGTGGGCAGTGTTCGTGCAAGTCAAACGTTAAAGGTAGAAAATGTGATGAATGCCAAGACGGCTTCTATAACCTGCAATTGGATAATATCAATGGATGTCAGCCTTGTTTCTGTAATGAGCTCGGCGTAGAAAATGGAGACATGTCTTGCAATGCAACCACTGGGCAATGTAATTGTAAGGCCAATGTAAGAGGTAAGTACATTTGAATAAAAGAAGATAAAATGATTTAATTTGTAAAATTATTCAATGAGAAAAGAACTTTGAATTCGTTATGATCGATAGACTTCTAAACATAGGCTTGGATAAAGAACATTTCTTTCTTTCTATTTTGTGTCATTTTAAAATTTGGCAATGGGACATTGATTTTATAATTTTTAAAACTGTGTTATTCAATACTTTACGGTGGGTCTCCTCATTCTTAATATTGAAAAAATCAAAACAATCTAAACGTATCTGTAAAGAAGGAGTAAATATGAAACTTAACACTAAAATTATTATTATTGGGAGTATGGTATTTGCATTGCCTTCTAAGTAATCTAATTTACCAAGTACAACAAAACTACAAGTACAACTGTAATTGGTCTTCTACTTTGCTCAAAGATCTGTTGGTTGAAAATTAATACATACCGTATTTGTTGTGAAATTAGATTATAACATTACGTTATATTGAATTTCACTATATTGCCATCAGGCTTAAGATGTGACGAGTGTGCCTTTGGATACTTCGATCTTTCTGCCATCCACCCTTTGGGTTGCATTGCTTGTAACTGTAATCCCTTTGGTGCAAAGTCAATTTATTGCAACCCATCAAGTGGACAATGCCAGTGCAAGGACAAAGTTCAGGGCATGAAATGTAATGAATGTATGGACAACTACTACAATTTCACATCCGGATGCGATAACTGCAACTGTGATTCTCTTGGTACTGAGGAAAATACCGTGTGCAACAAACAGTCTGGTCAATGCGTTTGCAAGGGAAATGTTCAAGGTAAATTCAAAATATCTATTGTATTTCAATTTATGACAACAATGAATTTTGACCCAATTTTTCATTTTTAAGACCATGTTTTCTCGTACTAAATTGTTAGATCGTGCTTAAACTGCTTTTTTCAAATGTGAAACCAACATTTAGTTACTTTATACCATATACTTTGCCCCCCCCCCCCCCCTTCCCCGGGGCTAGGAACAGAATTCTCCTAAGAGCACAATATTGAAATAATGAAATAATCTTTTTCTATCATTAATTATGCAATACTTCTTCACATATACATCAATAAACATCGTATTCAAAATCATTTCAACACTTATTACGCCATCCACATCTACAAATAAGGTTGGTACCTAAAAGTAATGAAAATTATGAGATTTTGTCTGTGTATATAAGGATATATGTGATTGGCAAATACGGTCCCTATACCGAATTGTCACATTTGTCATCTTATGATGATGATGATGATAATAATAATAATAATAATAATAATAATAACAATAATAATAATAATAATAATAATAATAATAATAATAATAATAATGATAATAATAATAATATAATAACAATAACCACCACAACAACAATAATAATAATAACAGTAATAATATATATATAATAATAATAATAATAATAATAATAATAATAATAATAATAATAATATAATAATAATATTAATAATAATAATAATAATATACAGTTTTTATGTAACGCTTTACTCCTTATCTCAACAAGCTCAGAGCGCTTAACAATAACGTTAGTTAAGAAAACAATAAAAACTGTTAAGTAAAATAACCAGTAGATTTCAGCGACAAAGCAACAGGTTCATGACAGATATGGCCGTATGTAGTTTAAAGAAGTGACAATGATTTCATGGATACCACTGCAAGCACAAGATGTTTGATATATTATGTGTGCAATCAAGTGATATAAAATCAAAACTAAGAGGGAAATTATTTACACTGAATTGTGTACATATTAATTTAACTTTTTGTAATGGCGGCCAGACTGGCCTAAATCTTAGAGCATTAAAATCAGATTTGTAGATTTGTTGACCATGGCATAAGGGGTCAGAATAAAATCAAACCTAAGAGTTAGTCGGACAAAGTGCACACTTTTCTTGTATAATTTGACTAAATATATATAGCTCTTTAATGGCAGTTTTAAAGTAAATAATTAGGCACCGTGATATACTAACCTTCCATAAAATTCATTATACCTTTCTTCTATGCTTTTATTCTTGAAGGCAGAACCCTCATATGGATTTTCTTCAAAGTCACTTTTAACCTTTTCCTAGTGACCTTATTAAATTCTTTAAAAATAAAGCCACTCTTTTATTGATTCACCCAGGTATTAATTGTGACAGCTGCAAAAAGGGATCTTATGACTTTGGTAAATCTGAAAAACTGGGATGCCCTAACTGCTTCTGTTTCCTGGAAGGAACTGTGAATGGAACAGGATCTTGTAATTCTACGTCAGGCGAATGCTTTTGTAAAGAGAATGTAGAAGGTCAAAGCTGCAATCGTTGTAAACCTTCCACCTGGGGATTGAATGGTACCGATGATTTGGGTTGCCAACCCTGTAATTGTGATGTAACAGGTGACCAGAAAATTTGTATTTATTTCATGTTCAAGACAAAAAAAACAAAAAACAAACAAACTAGAGCTTTTATATAGCATAATATCCACTAAATGTGCTCAAAGCGCTTTACAAAGGATCCCTGACCAACAGCAACAAACACATGATATGTAGAATGAGACATGACACCTGTAAGGCGATATTACAATTTTTCCGACAGAGACAGGTACTCATTTTACACCTGAGTACGGTGAGAGAATGTTAGTAAAGAGTTTTTCCAAGGACTCAACTATGCGCCGAGCGAGGCTCGAACCCATGACCTTCCGATCCGAAAGCGAGTGTCATGCCACAAGACCACATAGCCGCACAAGTTAAGATAAGTTACATTTAAAAGAAATGTTATTAAAAAACAAACTGTGTCATGTGCATTCTTGACTGGAAGTGATTTCCCAATGCCTAAATAAAACATTGAAATTTATTTAGATAATGTTGGCAGAGGTCTGACACTGTAGTTTTGTCCTTGGGTAAGGTTCTTTTAAAATGAGCATTTATATAGCGCAATATCCACTTAACGTGCTCAATGCGCTTTACAAGGGGTCCCTGGTCAACAGCAACATTTAACATGTAGGACGAGACATGGCGCCTGTTAGGCGATATTACAATTTTTCGGACAAAGACAACGCTGTTAACGACCAGGTACTCATTTTACACCTGAGTACGGCGAGAGAATGTAAGTAAAGAGTCTTTTCCAAGGACTCAACTATGCGCCGAGCGAGGCTCGAACCCAGGACCTTCCGATCCGAAAGCGAGTGTCATACCACTAGACCACATAGCCGCACTCTTTACAAAGAGTCTTCCATTCGATTACAATGAAAACAAGTCTTCGTGGAATCATACATCATTTTCATTTCATCCCCAGTCACAAATTATACACCTATTTTATTAAAACACTGTTGAGAAAAAATTCAACCACATCTCCTCTTTAGAGAACCCTGATGGATGAATATATTTTTATTCATTGAAATCATTTGTTGCATAACATTCATTATTTATCATAGATTTTAAATTACATATGAGACACTTTCCAAATTACAGGCACTTTGGTCGATACTCAAGCAGTTTGTGACCAAAACACGGGTCAATGTTCATGTCTCAGCAACCGTGAGGGCAGACTGTGTGATACATGCACAGAAGGTATTGTATAATTTTATCGAAAATAAAAGGATTTTTTGGCATGAATATTATGTGTTATGGGAATAACTAACTTCCATACTTAAGATATAGACAATAGAAATTTAACAGCTATATTGTGACCATTATTTGAAGCAACAACATTTCGGTGATGCACTGCTACAGTTTTAATTGATTTATTATATAAATGACTTTCATTATCTGAAGGGTTTTATATCAACCCACTTGGAGGCTGTCTGGCCTGTGATTGTGACAGGAAAGGGACTCTGCAAGGGACCTTTTGTGACCCACAGACAGGGCAATGTGAGTGTAAAACTGGTGATTTCGGTGTTGCAGGACTGAAATGTGACGAGTGTCAACCCACCTTTTACAGTTTTAATACAAGAATAGGAAGGTAGATCTATATTCATTCCTCCTCAATGTTTGTATTTGTCTTGAAATTCCAGTTCCTTATAAGTGTATTCTAAAAATCGTCTTACTAAATCTTAATCATCTTGGTCCCTGTTGATACATTATGGGGATGCAACTGTGTTCCTCCTGAGCACTTGGTTCTGGGCCATCTTCCTCAATTAGGGCAATGACAGTCTTGCCTATCTCACTTCTCTGTCCGCCGATCATCTCTATGTTTCTTTGGTCTCCCGACATTTCTTCTACATTGAAGGTTCCAATTAAGAGCCTATCGCGGCTATGTGGTCTAGTGGTATGACACTCGCTTTCGGAACGGAAGGTCCTTGGTTCGAGCCTCGCTCGGCGCATTGTTGAGTTTTTGGAGAAGGCTCTTTACTCACATTCTCTCACCGCACTCAGGTGTAAAATGAGTATCTGGCCGTTAACAGCGTTTTCTCTGTCCGAAAAAAATGTAATATTGCCTAACAGGCATCATGTAGCGTCCTACATGTGAAATGTTGCTGTTGGCCAAGGACCCGTTGCAAAGTGCTTTGACCACGTTTAGTGGATATTGCGCTATATAAAAAAAGCTCAATTTTATCAGGTACTACAACTAGTAGTAAAAGTAGTAGTAGTAGTAGTAGTAGTAGTAGTAGTAGTAGTAGTAGTAGTAGTAGTAGTAGTAGTAGTAGTAGTAGTAGTAGTAGCAGTAGTAGTAGTAGAAGTAGTAGTAGTAGTAGTAGCATAGAAGTAGTAATTGTATTAGTAGAAGTTATTGCAATAACAGTTGTTGGAGCAGAATATCAGCAACACCTATTTTTATTTGTATTTCTTAGCATGAATTGCTTTGCCTTCATAATGTAAGTTTTAATAACACTTCTCCTCGCGGCGAATGGAAATATGAAAATGCGTATTGGAAAAATGTTAATTTAACATAATTAATCTTGCTTCCTTTTATTGTTGACCACTAAAGTGATGCCGTTTTTGTGAAACTAGTCTTTAGAGCCACGAGGACATCATTGGATCTAAGGTTTGTCCTGCTATTTATAGAGTAAAAAGGGCAACAGCAATTGCTTTCTATCCTTTTGATGTCAGTCTATTGCAAAGTACTTTCCACCAGATCTAACTGACCCAGCTACCAATCACTGATTGTTAGACAGGAAAGGATTTTGGCAAGGATTTTGATACATGAAAGTTTAATTGATCCTTCGTCTTAAAAAACATTGGTCGGCTCTGATGTTTTAGATTGAATAAATGTGGAAAACTTCTTCCTTGAACTAATCTCATTTTATTTTTTTTTTAAACTCATAACATGTTTACAAGGATTAGTCTTGCAATCAAATCATCATTATTACTTTTATTTCATTTTGCAGGTGCACACCTTGCAACTGCCTAAAAGCTGGAAGCGTGGGCAGTATTTGTGACTCAAAGACAGGCCAATGCCCATGCAAGGAGCTGGTTGAGGATCTTCAGTGTAAGACGTGCGTAGAAGGAGCCAGTCATTTGGAGGCAAATAACACATATGGGTGTAGTAAAGGCATGTTGTTCTTCGAAATTCATTTGAGTTTAAATTTAATTCGTTTTTAGATTCGACGTCACTGACAATTGTTTTCTTTTGAATTAAATCCAAATGTGTGTGTAAAAATACTATCAACATACGAGTCAAGAATGCATAAATATAGTTAAAATTTTGCACTGAAAAGATTCAGAGGAGTAGAAAAAAAATCAAAGTTGTGAAAAGTCCCATTTTTGTATTATATTTAAAAGAAGTGACAAAAGTTTAATGCAACCAAAGCAAAAAGATTTATTCACTAATTTTATCGTTTATATCTTCACTGAAAATGATTCTATCCACATTTATTATACCATTGAAGTCCATTGACTTCGCTTGACACTCGGAGTCGTTTATGATCTCACTAGTGCTTTTTTCATCATGCACTAGTAAGCACAATCATCAAGTCCATCTTGCCTTCCCGCTATCAATATTGACTTATAAATAAAGGATGATAATTTTGTAATAAGTATGAATTTTACTTTTCAGCTCCATTTCAACAACCGCCTCCTCAATTCAATGAGACAACACCTACCTCACTCTTCTTATTTTGGAGTCCACCTGATAGTCCCAATGGAATAATTTCATACTATATGGTTTTCAGGAATGATACTCTTATATACAACCATTCATCCAATGGTAAGTTTACTGAGACACTCCTTGATTATTTATAAACAATGTAGTCCAGGAAACGCCACCTTGCTTGATGTCGACTTTTGCATGCTGTCAATATCCAAGAAGTTCTCATTTGTTTCCTTTTTTACTATTGGGTCACTAGCATTTTAAGTCAATTCTTAATGACTAGCCAACATTGAGGAAGGAAAAGATTTTCATTTCAAATTTCAAAGTTCAAATATAAAAATCAATTAACGTCCCAATTTACATTTGTGCTTTTATATATATTATTATTAACAATCCGTTACCACACGCATTACGTTTCCTTCCGTGCGTTCACCAACGCAGACCACATGACATGCATTTCAATTTCATACAATACAAGTCTCTTATTAGTTACATTGTTTTATCAACAGTATTGCCTTTAATCAGGAACTCAGTCACACCTGTGTCCTGTAGGGTTATGTGTTTAAAGGGCTTTACTCAAGGGCAACATACACGAGAAAGCTTCTGATTTTTATCACTCATCCAACCACTGATCAAGTTCAATGTCACCTGATTTTATTGACAGGATAAGCTGCACTGCAACCGGCGCCACAAAATTAATAAGATACTCATATTTTAAATTCTGGTTCATTTATAAAGGATTGTAAAATAATTTAACTATTCACTCATGAATATATGTAGATGTCACAAACATTCATTCATACATACATACATACATACATACATACATACATACATACATACATACATACATACATACATACATACATACATACACAAACATACAAACAAACACACACATACACACACATGCACACACACAAATAACTTACACAATGCTTAATACTTATTCCATTTTAATTGAAATTGTAGATAGACATGTTACATTTCCCACGTTTTTTTCTCTTTGTTTCAGTTCAACATTTCCGAGATATTTCTCTCATTCCTTACTCATACTACAGTTATGTCATTGAGGCGGTGAATATAGCCGGCACTGCCAGAAGCACACCGGTGGTTTTTCAGACCCTTGCTGGCAAGCCTTCAAATGATATACTGTTGACTGTTGAAGACATCAGAGCCAAAAGTGTGCTCTGTACTTGGACGCCTCCCGTAAATATGAATGGGCCCTTGCTTAAATATGTAATTATATCAAACAAGAACGGAGATTTTGATCAAAGCAAAGAGGAATGGGAAGGCAAAGACACATCGGTGAGCAATTTTCAATTCAATTATTTTTATCTTCGCTTCAGTTTATCCATGGCGATTTGCTCCATTCTCTACATATTTAAAAAAATGTTATTTGAAATATTCATCTCTGCATTTTTTCCCACTCATATATCGATCCCTGGAAAAATAATTCCTTGGAAAATTCAGAACTTAATAGTTTAATATTATTTAGAAAAAGACTCTTCACATATAATTAGGTTATGCAAACTCTTGACAAAAAATGTAAAATGTGAAAAGTCACCATCTTCTTTAAGTCATGAAACATCAAAGCGTTTCGTTTCGAAGCATACAAGTAAAACGGCACTAACCCCACCAGGGCACGGTAAAAAAAACTCACCTACCTTAAACATATACACTGAAAACTAAGAAAATTTTGTGACAAGAATTGTGCTGTAATTCTACTAACTTAAGCTGTCTTTTTATTAAAAACTTAAGGTATCGTTGCTGAAATGAAAGGGCCCCAGATTTGTTATCAAAGGGACCAGTCTCAGTCCCAGGTTCACAGACAGATTTTCTGAAACCTTTGTCAACCCAGCAGTGATTTTGTTATTGATCTGTTAGATTCGTTAGAAAGTACTTTCTGATAAACTCAACTTACTTTAAGTGTGCAATAATGTATCTGTCCAATAAATGCTGGAGAAACCAAGATAAATTATGACTCCATGGTCGTTATGTCATTAAAGGACTACTTGTTCTAAAAATGGATTTTCATTGAAAATAGCCTACATGATGCTAAATTATCACTTATTTGCTAATCAACAATCACTATTTCAACTTTCAGGCCACATTGACAGATTTAACTCCTTACACCCAATACACGTTGAAAGTGAGAGCCTGTACTGTAGGGGGTTGCTCAGACAGTGAAGTAAAAAACTTTTTAACGCAGTCAGCTCCACCAGCCAATCAAAAGCCTCCTACTATTGTTGATGTTAATAGCACTGCACTGGAAGTCTCTTGGAATCCCCCTGTGGAACCCAATGGTACGTGAAGTTTTACAACCTTCCCCCCCCCCCCCCCCTCCAATAAAAAGAAAACAACGCCCCCCCCCCCCTCCCCAACAAACACCCAAACAAACCAAAAAAAAAAGAAAAAAGAAAAGAAAAGCAGGGACCCGACGCGAATATATTTTAGATGCTGAAATGAACGAAAGTATGCATTATAATGCTAGGTTTGCTGTAATGATTTACACACATGATGTAAATGTATTTGTTAGAGTATAAATTAAACACATCTAATATTTAGGAATTCATTAACTTTTTATCAGTAAATATAAATTATTTTTGATTTCAGGAATAATCAGTTTCTACGAGCTTTGGTTTAGAGGTCCTAAAGGTTTAGATGGGAGACATGAACCACAGCCTTCCAGAATCTTTCATCCAAGTGGTCAATATGATCCATTGAATCCTGGGAAGAGTCCGCTCAGCCCTCCAAAAACATCCTACATTATTGGTAGCCTCAAACCTTACACGAGCTATGAATTCCAAGTCTTTGCTGAAAATGATGCCGGTAAAGTCTCTAGTGAATGGGCCATACATACTACAGAGGAAGCTTGTAAGTTATGACTATATATAGTCATAGTATACGATTTTGTAATGTTATATGATTTGGAAAAAAACAATTGCTAGATAGTCTCTTGCCGTAAACGAGATATTGATTTTTCACTTAAAGCAGTTATACAAATTGTGTTATGCTGAAATACCAATATTCAATAATAATAAACACATTTTTTTAAAAAGAAGAAAGGAACAAAACATTTTTGCCATATTCATTTTATAACCAAACTCTTTAAATGATACAAAAGCAAATTTATCTTGTCAGTTTTTTAGAATTTACGTTAAAACTTATAATGAGATAAAACTTTTTGTGATGCATGTAACTATAAAAAATCCCAATGAAATAAGACTGTTTGTAACACCTGAACTGACAATGTTCTCGGAGTTTAACATGGGAGTATATCAGTGTTATTTGATTTTTAAGAATATGATTTAAATGTAACAATAACTTTTGTATTGTATGTTTTATGGGGAACATTTGATTACCTACTTATTTAATAATGTGTTTTAGTTGCCTCCTTTATATAGATTATGACAGTGCTTGAAAGAGAAAAACATGAAATAAAGAATTTGAGATGTAAAAGTGCTTATAATGGAAACACGACAAATAAATACGTTTCAATCCGATATGGATTTTCTTTATCAATCACATGAGAAGATTTGTCTTTTGTTAATTCTCTTTTCATTTTTCAACAAGGATTCGAGATTTGTTTCATCGAAAATATGCAAACATGTAATATTATAGATAAAAGATGTAACATTAAATTTGATGACTGCGTAAACATTCCATTAATGTCCAAAGAACCCGGGTTTGAGTCTGTGTAAACCACTCCTTTTTTCCTTGACAAAGAAGCTTAGTCCCTATTGCTCACCTTACGGACCTGACACCTGAGTTATGTCTTTTCTTCGAGATGGACATGTTACTCTTCATGGGGTTGATGAAAGAACTTTTTTATATGGAACTGTTTTATTGTTATTTCATATGATAGCATTTCAGAAATGGTATATGAATTATCCCCTCGCATTTTTTCTAATGATATTTAGATAAAATGAAGAAAGCAATCAACCCTTTTTAAACATATCTTCCAATCTTGTCCAGTGCCTATATCAGTCAGACCTCCATCTGTAAAAGGCAGAAGTTCACTGGAGTTACTTGTCACATGGTCAACTCCACCACCAGAGGAAGCACAAGGCATCATAAAACAATATCGATTGTACCAGTACGTCAAACGGGATCTCGCCGAGGATCCATTTGGCCCACCATACTACTGGACAGTAAGTGTATAATGAGTATAACATATTTTCGGACTGTTATAATAAAGCAAAGATGTAAAAAGTACTGGGACTGACTTTTAATTGGAATTTCTTACTTATTGCATCTATCAGTTGAAAAGCTTTAAATTATATACACCATTTGTAAAAATAATTTTCTCTCCAAAGTTGAGCTCACTTTGTATGAAATTGATTAATAGACATAATTTTTTTCATAATTTTTGTCCAAGCTAATAATTTACACTTTAGTTAACTATTCGGTGGTCTGATACAGCACTATGACACCCTTTGTACCAAACTTGAACGTAAATACAAGGACTTATATAATTGTTTCTTTGTCCTATAACGTATAGATTGGTCTTTCTTTTTTATTTGCCTAAAGTAAAATAGGTGGATCACTGCAGTAGAATTAGAAGAATTACTAGGGGAATTACTATTGTACGAAAAGACTAGTAGCAAGTTATGGTTTGAGGACTGTTGCGATTCTATTTCAAAGTTTAATGTGATATTGATTTCAATTCCTTTTCAAAGAACTATCTCCCCCCACACCCCCTTTCTCTCTCTCTCTCTCTCTCTCTCTCTCTCTCTCTCTCTCTCTCTCTCTCTCTCTCTCTCTCTCCCTCTCTCTCTCTCTCTCTCTCTCTCTCTCTCTCTCTCTCTCTCTCTCTCTCTCTCTCTCTCTCTCTTAGAATTCCTGTTTTTAAATTATTCTTTATTGAACGTATGTGCATTAATGTCTCCATAAGAAACCAGCATAAATTAACCTGTAAATGTTGTGATTGTAAAAAAATTATTTATCATTATGAGTCCCTGGTCTCGTAATATATCATTTCGTGTTCATTTCCAGTCAGTTTACGAAGGTCAAGAGTTGAGCAAGTCTGTTTCAGGCCTGACACCTTACTCGGAACACAGTTTTATCTTAGAAGCATGCAACACAAAAGGCTGTGTCAAGAGCACTGCAGCAACTGGTAGAACATTACTTGCAGGCAAGTTCTTTAAAAAAAAATTAATCCATTGAATTTGTTAAAGCTATTTTAACTGCACAAATTTGTTAAAAACATGACCCATTGTTTTTGTATGCCAAAATACACCTCAAACAAGTTACATATTGTTGATTTGTTGACTAGCTTGAAAGGTTTGAAATGGGGTCATTTTTTCTATTCTTGATAACATCTTTAATGTAATTGATTAACGTTAGGTGATAAAATGCTATTTTTGACACATTAGTATTACTTTGAGTCAATATGAAATAAATAATTCTTTGATTAAAAATGGCAAATTATTATCATTAATTGGCTTGCCAATTAAATTCCAGCTCCCGAGGGTGTGAAGAGACCAGATGTAGATGGATTCAATTCCACTGTTATGAAGATAAGTTGGGATGACCCAGAGTTTCCAAATGGACCCCCACCAAAATATACGGTTGAGAAGACTAATATCGCTCTAAGTTATCCTGCATCTGTTATAAGAGGCACCCGTTTTACTGGAGGGGGCTACTATTTCTTCAACGCCACTGTTTTGCCACAGAATGTTGCTTTTACAGGTGAGACTATTTTACAGAGGGTACTGATTTTATTTATAAATAATTTTGCAATGTATTTGAACAAGTATTTAAATGAGATTTTAAAATGTTTGTTTAATTGAACACATCGAAAGACATTAAATTTGATTTTTACTATCAGCCATTTAAGTCATTAATCATTCAATTTAAAATACCCCCTCACCTTCTCCAAGATATTAAATCCATTCTACAAAGGCATTGGTTTAAAGTGTCATTAGATATTTTTAGCTGTAATACTGGGTGGTTTTTTATTATAACCGATAAAGAATTGAAATTGCTTAAAATTAGAAATGATAGAAAAATCTAGTTTTTTTTCCATAGTTTCCCACTACTATTCAATTTTTTTTTGTTGCGAAAATTTCAGGAAGATGCTATAAGCCGTTAATACAGTACAGTGCGCTTTTTATAAAAAGGGAGAAAATTGAAAAAATAAAAATGCATCTGATTCAGTTTTCCAAAATAAATATTTAATTCAAGATAGGGCTTCATACCGTGTATAGCTAACGCTCTACATACGGATCCTCATTTCTCTCTCAACGTATCTAACCGCTTCCTCAACTCTCTCCATGTGTTTTGTAGCAATTGAGGGGTAACTGTCGCCATAACTTCCCTTATCTTGATTTGGAGATGGTTGCAATCTTTTATTCGGGTAGCATAAAGTCTGTCTTTAATGTAACCCCAAAAGAAGAAACCAAGAGGGGTAACATCAGGTGACCTGGGTGGCCAGTTGATGGGCTCACCCATTCCAATCCATCTGCCAGGAAAGATTTATCTAAATAGGCTCTCACATTCAGTCCCCAATGAGGGAGTGCTCCATCTTTCTGGAAAACGGCTTTGTTAATAGCAACTGTATGGGGTATGCAAAAAGATTCAATAATTTCTAAGTATGATACGACAGTTACATTGTTTTTCGTTTCAAAAATGGTCCAATCACCCAATCAAGCATTAAAGCACACCAAACATTGACTTTCGGAGGCTTAGCTTTCAATGGTATGAAGCCCTGTATTGTGTTAAATGCATTTTGTGTAATGAATCAGACGCATTAGTATTTTTCTTCCAATTTTTCCATCAAACCTCGCTCGAGTCAAATTTCTCCCATTTAAAGAAAAGCGCAACTGTATTGTAACGGCAAGTAGCATCTTCCTAAAATTTTCACCACAACAAACTTGAATATGGATGGAAAACTATGCAAATTCTAGATGTTTCTATCATTTCTAGTTTTTAAGCTATTTCAATTCTTTAAACCATTTTGATTATACCATCTAATAAATCATTTTACTCAAAACTTTTTTTTTTAAAACCATCAGGAATCCGATTTAAATTTCGTTTGGAAAGAGGAACAGGATTGTTGTTATTCTCAGGATCAAGCACTCATGAAGAATTCGTAGCTGTTCAATTTGTTAGAGGAAGACCAAGGTTTTTATTTGATACACAAGGTATGATTATGTTTCTGTGAATAAAATCATTGATATAATTAGCATAAAAGAATCATTATCTCATAAAAATGAATAATTCTTTTGTTTTTAGCTATATCCCTAAATCCACTTTTCACCACAAAACGGCGGAAACTTTCTATTCTGTTCAAATGATGTAAGTCTCGCATTGTTTAATTTCTATTTTTAAAGACTTGGTACTGTGATCTAGCATCGTTTGTTAGGATTGTAACAGTTGGAATCCCCATAACAAACATTTGAGTTAATTCTACCATAAAGAACATTTGTATGTTTGACAATAAAACAGTATTTCATTAATAGTAAATATTATTTTGGGAAGCTGATATGCCATTTATGTGAAAGTAAAAGGCTAAGGTTTCAAATATATAACAATCATTAGACTCAAATTGTTGATTTTTATTTTGTATATATCTTGGACAATTGGATAATCTCTTACGGGATATTTCAAAGCACATGTCAAACCTAGTGTTAAAACACACACTTATACCAAGAAAGGTGTGATATTGCTTATGTTATTATATAACAAAATCCTCAACAGGAAACTGCGGTGCTAATACAGCACTGGACTTTGACTCTTACACAAATTGGACCAGTTTAATCAACACTGGGTTCCATACTCTGACCGTGCGACGATTAGGAAACACTGGTCACATGATTGTGGATAAATATTTCAAAGGTTGACTGGTGTTCACATGTTCCAAAAAATAAGCAAAATCAAAAATAAAACCCATTTTCAAGCCTTTGTCACCCTGGATTTGTTTTATGAAAAGAAAATGCTTAAATATCATTGCTTTTCTATCCTTTCATCTTCGTCCTCCTCTTATATTTCATTTCCTATCCTATCCATACATTGTGTTGAACTGTAACATTTTTTTTTGTTTATTAAAAAGGACCAAGGAGTTTTGGAACAGGATATAGTAATAGGTATCAATATGAAAACAGAAATGAAACGCGATTACAAAACAAAAAAGCCACACAAAAAAGACGGTAAAGAAAAGAAAAAAAATGTTATAATTTTTTTAAAAATACAGCAACAACAAAAAAAATTTGATTAAATAATTTTTAAGAAGAGCCAAAATATACCACCCAAAGAAAACTGAATAATAAGAATTCTAAAAGGTGGTGTCAATCAATCATATTGATGACTTATTAATCTATCCGAGCAAATCATAATTTTTTTTTGGGCTAAGATAAATCCGATCAATTTCTATTCGCTATCATTTTTCCTATTTTCTCTCTCCTGTATATGTACATTCTAGATTATTGTGTGCCACAGAAAATGTTTCTCTTATTTTTTTTTGTAAACCCAACGTATCTCTTTTTCTTTATATTTTTTATCTTCTCTTCATTTTTGTATAACATACAATATTATGATCTTTCCAGAAAATCATTTGTGTTTTGTATTTCTTTTTCAATTTCTATCAAAGGTGTTTACATGTCTTTCTACTTTAACATTTGCTCAAAACAGCTTTCGTCTCTTTCCAGCCAACAGACACAGACTTTATGTTATCTCTTTATCTTCCACTCAAATTTTCCAACTCGATGTCTTTTGTATTTCGACCATGAGCTCTCTGTGTGCATACTGATAAATAAAATTGCTAATACGTTTCACCAAATCTTTGAACACTATTATTATTATTATTATTATTATTATTATTATTATTATTATTATTATTATTATTATTATTATTATTATTATTATTATATTATTATTATTATTATTATTATTATTATTATTATTATTATTATTATTATTATTATTATTATTATTATTATTATTATTATTATTATTATTATTATTATTATTATTATCATTAATATTATTATTATCATCATCATCATCATCACCATCATCTTTATTTTTATTATTATTTTTATAATTATTATTATTATTATTATTATTATTATTATTATTATTATTATTATTATTATTATTATTATTATTATTATTATTATTATTATTATTATTATTATATATTACTATTCTTACGACTACTACTACTACTACTACTACTACTACTACTACTACTACTAACTACTACTACTACTACTACTACTACTACTACTACTCTAGTACTACTACTACTACTACTACTAGTACTACTACTACTACTACTACTACTACTACTACTACTACTACTACTACTACTTACTACTACTATACTACTACTACATACTACTACTACTACTACTACTACTACTACTACTACTACTACTACTACTACTACTACTACTACTACTACTTACTACTACTACTACTACTATACTACTACTACTATACTACTACTACTACTACTACTACTACTACTACTATACTACTACTACTACTACTACTACTACTACTACTACTACTACTACTACTACTACTATACTACTACTACTACTAACTACTACTACTACTACTACTACTACTACTACTACTACTACTACTACTACTACTACTACTACTACTACTACTACTACTACTACTACTATACTACTACTACTACTACTATACTACTACTACTACTACTATATTATTATTATATATATACTATATTATATTATTATTATTATTATATTATTATCTATATATTTTATATTATTATTATTATTATTATTATTATTATTATATATTATTATCATCATCATCATCTTATCATCATTCATCATCATCATCATTATCATCATCATCATCATCATCATCATTATTATTATTATTATTATTATTATTATTATTATTATTATTATTATTATTATTTTATGATATGAAATGATATGATATGAATGGGCCAAAATAGGCCAAGGCTTTTAAATGCCCACGACCCGTTAGCATGTCAGCATGGCAAATCAGTTCCACATTATAGCTATGAACACTTTAATGTAATTTTAATTTGGTTTGCCAGCATTCACGCCAACGGATCTAAAAAAAAAGTGCAAGGCATATTAAACATCATATAATCAAATAATAATGTATTAAATTTTAGCAATGGTACTAACAAATGCAAACACAATAAAATGATTATTATATAAAAATTGAAAATATAAAATATGTAAGTTTTTCATTATAATCAAACGTCTATTGGTACAGGTTGATATCAGAAAAAAAAACAGAAAAAAAAAACAACAAAAATAATGTAAAAAAAAACCAAACACATTTTTCTAAATCATAGAAGAAAAAAAATACTAGAAAACATTTTTTAAAAGTTTACAGAATACAGGCATCGACGCCAACGATATTAAATGTTACAAAAATCAGTATTTACATGTCATTCGTCATAATCGGACATCAAATTGGAAAGTTCTTTGTCAATGTCATAACTTTGCCAATGTCATTTTTAAAAGAGTTGACTGTTTCTGATTTTTTTTTGGTGTCAAATTTTTGTTTGTTCCAGAAGTTGACAGTTCTAAATATAAATGATATTTTGCTAATATTTGAAGAACAACCCTTAATATATATTTTACATTCATCTCCCCTAGTGAATGTAACATGAGAAAAATCTAAAAAATCCTCTTGCATTGACATTATACTCATTATAAACAATCTTGTATAAATGTATAAGATCTCGTAACCGCCTATACTTAAGAGACGAGAAAAACAGAAAACCTGTCAGCTTAAGATAAATTTGATAATTCTATAAAAAATCTAGTGGCTCTACTCTGACCCTTTTCTTAAGTAATGAATTGGCGTTTCTAAAGTTGTTGTTATTATTATTATTATTATTATTATTATTATTATTATTATTATTATTATTATTATTACTATCATCATTACTATCATTAAATCGAGATAGAAGAATTTAATTTTTTTAAAAAATAGAAATCATTTGGTGTTACTGTAAATCAACTTATTTATTAATTATAATGCTTTATTCCTTTTGAAACCATTTTCTATTTCCATTCCCTGCCTTCCTGATATTTGTTCCCTATATACGTTCACACTTTTTTCCATCATTATTTTCACAATTGCTATTATTTTCATGTGACGGACTATGAAGGTTGCAAAGTCACAGCCTCCATCACAACAACCAATGATGAAGGCTTGATTTACAATGATAGAAAATGGCACACGTTTGAAGCAAGGAGGACTGGAATTTCTGGAACTGTTAGAGTTGATGATTTATGGGAAGGTACTTATGATTTGCTTCTGTTATCACATATTTTAAGACATTGAGATGACCCCCCCCCCCTCACCCCAATGTTTTATTATAGTGGTAAGTTTTATGGAAAATTGAATTCATGTTAGATTTATCTTAATTTCAGAGACAATCTTTAGGCTAGTGATTCAATTCTACAGGCATCTATTGATACAGCTTACAGATAGTTATTCCTTGATATTCTTAAAATCCTTCCTTGTATGCACGTTTTCTTGATGCGCAGAATTACATGCCTCACAAAAATCAAAATATTCAGTGTCGATGCATTTTTCATCAACTTTAATGTTTTGAAATCCTTTTATCTCTTATTTCTAATACAAAGTTAATAATAATTCAATAGACCTAATCTGTGATTTTCTAAGGATTCATTATATGATCTTTTAAAATAATTACAGATTCTCACATAGCACAAACATGTTATATAATTCTATTACTTCTAGTCTCATTTATTAAAATTAACTAATTTGTATTCAGTTGGCAGATTATCTGTTATTTATGGCTTATAATAGAAATGACACCGTTATTTATCTTTCTCATCAATTTGAGGTTATAGCAATTAGATGACATTCTCTCTTAGTTATGACTAATTCTACTAATTTATTACGCACATTATGTTTGGTGACACATATGTAAAATATACTCTCAAAATTGTTACCTATCAGGGTGATTTAGCTGCTAATAATGTAATTGATAGCAATATTAAAGAAATGAAGTGTAGGTTAAGTTTATATGTTGCATTCCGGAGAGAGAAACGAGTTTCTTTGAGTGCAAGAAAGTAACATTTCATATTTATTATAATGTAACATTTACATTTACATTACAGCATGTGGTAAACCCCGAAATAATACTATCTTTAAGTATTGTCAGTCAAGCAATGTGTACACTCTAATTTTTCTTTGTGGAAACGATATTTGAACACATGTTATTTAGAATTTGAGTCTTTTCTTAAGCGGATACTATTCTTTAAAACACGTTCCTTATTTTACAATACCCTATTAACATAGATGCTCACCATTCTTTTGTCAACCTATTTTCGTGTAATTTCAGTCTTTGCAATTTAACTTTTTATGTGATTTCGAATCTTTGCATGTTTGTGAAAGTTAATATTTGTTTCACCTCTCATGATTTTTTGAGTAATGATTATTTTCTTACTGATCAAAAATTTACAGTTAACTTATTCAGTTCAATCTCCCCAATTTTAGATTTAGTCTTTATGGAATGTTTTGATTTTATCATTAAAGAATCCATATATAAAATATGTCCGTAATCATCACAAAGGCCCTTAAATTCGTAATCATGGGGATTGAGAATTTAAATGTTTTTATCGGCGGTTTTCTGTTTAGAGATACACGAGAAGCAATGCATTGTCACTTTACCAGTGGGAGAATTAAAGATCTATGTTATTGAACCAATATTCATTATTTACACCAAATTTAATAATACTTAGGGCTTTGATTCATTCAGTGTTGCATGTGTTCCATATGTATTTGCGAAAAAAAGACTTGTTGAGCCTTACCCAGAGAATTTCTATAGTGAATGGTATTAATCGTTTTTCCAACGATAAGTATACATTCAAAATCAGTGTGACTAATGGACAGTAGATATTTGTATACTATTAATGAAAGACATTTTATCACTTTTGTACTTTCTGCATTCATTTCCGCTCAGTATTTTCAAGTTACCTTAACCAAAATTACACCATGCATTGCATTTTAATTAACCAATAAGTTGTTGAAACAGAAAGATATGACCTTTAGGTTATAATGGGATTGAGATAGAACTCAATTTTTCATTTGACTTCAACAACGTTTAAACTGGCAATCATTGTCCAAGTTTGTCATGGACTAAGGGTTGCAACTGAGTATATTAACAAGTACAATTTAACTTGGTTAAGTCCCTTATATTGAGACTGCTACCGTTGGAACTGTATTCTGGTTACGCAACACTTTTTACCAGACTAAGAAATAAACATGTTGCTTTGAGTTTCAAACTAAACCTTCAGCTTGTCATTCCTTTAATCAAAACATTACATGGTGGCAGCGAATCTTCATTCCCCATTTGATAAGTATTTCTAAATTTCTAAGACTTTAGTATTTTCCCACCAAGCATTTTATTTTCATTTTTTCACCTGTGGTCTACCGAGTCAGAAGTACTGACTTCTATCCTCAAACCGGCATTCAACTGATTGTTCGTCATGGCCGATAAACCTCCAACAATGGACTGGGGTGCCCCCAATTTGTCAGATGCTTTCAGACTATTTAAACAGAGAATGGAGCTTTACTTCATAATTAATTCCAAGCTCAAAAACGAGGAAAAAGTGGCAACAATACTCCTAGCATCAGGAGAGGAAGGTCTCACCAGATTCAACAGCTGGAATCTTACCGAGCAAGAGAAGTCAAACCCAGAGATAATCTGGGAAAGATTTGCAAGACAGCTCGATCCCGCTGATAACTTTCGAATCAATCGTCTAAAACTCTCTACCTTACGACAACAAACTGAAGAATCGTTGGATGATTTTGTGAATAGAGCCAAGCAAATCGCAAACAAATGTAAATTTACAAACGATGAATTGCAAAACAGACTAATCGAGATAATAATTGCGGCAACACCTATCGCTGATTTCCAAAAAGAACTCCTCACCAAACCCCAAACGTATACTTTAGATGAGGCTCTGCAACTCGGAAGATCGCACGAAGCTTCCCTACAACATCTAACTGCACTGAAAGCAATCGAGCATCCAACCACGAACCAGAAATCAATCGATATTATCCATCCACTACGTAACAAATCAGCACAACGACCCATCCATAACAAACCAGTACAACGGTCGGTTTGCAAAAACTGTGGCCGAGATCACCCCTTCAACAGGGGACAGTGCCCAGCTGCCAAATCGACATGTGGCGCTTGTGGAAAACTTGGACATTGGGCAAAACTTTGCCTAACAACTAAATATCAACAACAAACTAACCCACAACAACGTAGTTACCGAAGACAACCGCAAAACAATATGCACACAATAGAAAGAGACGAATCCGGTGCAGAATCAGAAACAGATGACATGAATTCACAACTACATTCCTTCTCATTTTCCGAAATCAAAACAAAACAACGCGGTAGGAACGAAGCATTCACAATACTACAAATCGAACTTTCAGATATTCCAGGTATCCATGATTTACAACTAAAATTAGACACAGGAGCACAGGCAAACACACTACCTCTCAGAATTTATAGACAAATGTATCCAAAATACATTGACAGCAAAGGGAAACCGGTGGCAGGGACATTAAAACATACAAACACAAACCTCACTGCTTACAATGGAACAGAAATCAAGTGCTTCGGCACCACAAACATACCATGCCAGCACAGACAATCAAAATGGATAAACACCCAATTCTACATAGTAGATGTTGCTGGACCAGCGATACTCGGTCTCCCGAGCTGCGAAGAATTCAAAATCATCACCCTCCACTGCCCCCTCCATGCTACGAAAAACAAAAACACTACAATAAGAAACATCCACGACCTGAAAGCGCTGTACCCATCGCAATTTGACCGCATCGGCGAGTTCAAAACTGAACACAAACTAACTATTGACCCCAATGTACCTGCCCGCATCGACCCCCCTCGAAAAGTCCCCATCGCTCTAAAAGAAAAAATCAAACTGGAGCTCGACAATATGTGTGAACAAAACGTGATACGTCGAATAGAGGAACCAACCAGTTGGGTAAGCTCATTGACCTATGTAACAAAACAAGATGGCAGTCTGAGAACCTGCCTTGACCCAAAACACCTAAACAGAGCGCTTCTGAGACCACACCATAGAATTCCTACTGTGGAGGAACTCAATCACGAGTTCGCAGGTGCAAAGTACTTTTCAAAGTTGGATGCTAAATCTGGATACTGGTCTGTAAAACTTCATCCTGAGAGCCAACCTCTCACCACATTCCAAACCCCTTTTGGAAGATACTGTTTCCAACGCCTTCCTTTTGGCTTATCAGTAAGCCAAGATATTTTTCAAATGGAAATGGATAGAATACTACAAAGATGCCAAAATGCATGCGGGATAGCTGACGATATCATTGTTTATGGAAAGACAGAAGAAGAGCATGACAAAAACCTGATCAAGTTCATGGAAATCGCAAATGAAGAAGGCCTTGTGTTAAATTCGAGCAAATGTCAAATCAAACAGTCTGAGGTACCATTTTTCGGACATATATATACCAGTAATGGGCTTAAACCAGATCCATTGAAAATCAAAGACCTAGAAAATATGCCAGAGCCAACATCAAAAACAGAACTACAACACTTTATTGGGTTCGCAACATACCTATCCAAATTTATACATGACTTCAGCCAGAAAACAGCTACCCTCAGAGATCTTTTAAAACAAGATTCTATTTTTCTTTGGGAAAGACACCACAGACAAGCCTTTGAAGACCTAAAACGTGAAGTATCAGTAAACTCCCTCCTTCAATACTATGATCCTGCCAAACCAGTAGAACTACATTGTGACGCCAGCCTTCGTGGCATTGGTGCAGCCTTACTCCAACCTGATGAAAACAACCAACTAAAACCAATTGCTTTTGCTAGCAAAAGTTTAACAACAACGGAGCAAAACTATGCATGCATCGAACGTGAACTTCTTGCCATTGTATTCGGAGTCCAACGATTCCATACCTTTCTTTATGGACGTTTTTTCAAAATCATCACTGATCATAAACCATTACAAATGATTGTCAACAAATCAATCACTGCTGCACCGCCTCGTCTTCAAAGAATGCTTATTTCCCTGAATGGATACAACTTCACATTGTCACATCGACCCGGATCAGAAAACAAACTAGCAGATGGGCTCAGTCGTCTTCCAAACAAATATAATCAAAACAACATCGACCTCGACATGAGGGTTGATATAGTATACATGTCAAATGATCGTTCGACAATCATCAGAGAAGAAACACAAAAGGACCCTGTCCTTCAAGGCCTCAAAGATTGCATCATCAACGGTTGGCCAAACAAACAATCAGAACTGACATCAGATCTCCGTCCCTACTGGAGCATACGTGACCAAATGTCTGCTGAAAATGGTCTTATTCTCAAAGGTCAATGCATTATGATTCCACCCAGTCAAAAACAAGAAACTCTCCAACAGCTACATACCGCCCACCTTGGCAAGGTAAAAACTAAACTTCTTGCAAACGTCACCGTCTACTGGATAGGCATTCACAAAGATATTGACGCAATAATTGATAACTGTCAAATCTGCCAAGAACATCAAAATGCCCAAACGTCCGAACCACTCGAACCTCATGACATTCCCCTACGACCTTGGTGTACCCTTGGTACAGATATTTTTGAGATTAAAAGCCAACAGTACCTCATCATAGCCGATTATCATTCAAAATTTCCGATCATCCGAAAACTTCCTCAACCCGCACCTAGTAGTTCAATAGTAAATATCACAAAAATATATTTGCCGAATACGGAATACCTGAAAAGGTTATAAGCGACAATGGCCCACACTTTGCGAGTCAAATGTACAAAGAATTCGCCGATTCGTGGCAATTCACACACGTCACATCATCCCCCCACAGACCACAAGGAAATGGTTTCATTGAGAGACAAATCCAAACTGTCAAAAACATTATCAAAAAGGCTATGCAGGCCAAAACAGATCCCAATATTGCCCTTCTGCACTGGAGGTCCACCCCCATCACCCCGTCTTTGGGCAGCCCGGCACAACTACTTATGGGTCGACAAATTAAGACAACAATCCCATCAAAGCAAAGATCCAATACTATACACAACCAAGATGACATCTACAACAACCTGAAACAACGTCAAGCTCAACAAAAGTTCTATTTCGACAAGACCGCCCGCACAACCCCTTTCTCACACCTCTACCCAGGACAACCTGTACGAGTTTTACACCCTGAGACACATAAATGGCTCCCTGCAACTGTTATGCGCCAAATTCAGAATGATCCCAGATCATATGTTCTCGAAGACGCGAACGGGACCAACTTCCGAAGGAACAGACAACACATCAGAGAAATACCTGCCTCTTCCGCCGTTGCCCCAGAGGAATATCAGAAAACTATCGCTATTCCCCTCTCTACAAAGACCTGTCCCCAAATTGAATCCCCATCTGCCTCAAACTCAAAAGAGCCTACTGCTCAAACTAAAACTCCTAATGAACAACAAACAAAATCTCGCCCGATTCGCACGACCAGGAGACCAAGCCGTTTTGATGACTATGTATAGAACAAAACGAACAATATAGTGTGTCAACCAAATGAGAACACTTATCGCTACTTATTATTATTATTATTATTATTATTATTATTATTATTATTATTATTATTATTATTATTATTATTATTATTATTATTATTATTATTATTATTATCATTATTATTATTATGATGTACTCTATCCCGTTTTATTTTTTAAAAATTTTATTTTATTTTTAAAATTTCTATTTCATTTGAAAACAAGGGAGATGTCATGGACTAAGGGTTGCAACTGAGTATATTAACAAGTACAATTTAACTTGGTTAAGTCCCTTATATTGAGACTGCTACCGTTGGAACTGTATTCTGGTTACGCAACACTTTTTACCAGACTAAGAAATAAACATGTTGCTTTGAGTTTCAAACTAAACCTTCAGCTTGTCATTCCTTTAATCAAAACATTACAAAGTTGAATTTTATATCACACGAAAGCCTAACACAATTTGAACTGTTATTAACGCAATTAGTTACATTGTTTACTGCATTGCTGGTAACGTTTTTGCAATTCTACTGTTTAAGATTAAGTAAGACTTAAAAGTTTAATGGCATAATGACCTAACATAAAAAACATCTAACTATCGATTTACACATTTAGATATTTTTAAAATTACATAATGGTAATAAGATTTTGTTGAAAATTGTTCCGTGGACATTCACAGAAAATATTTACCTTCAGTAAGTTACCAACACATAGATTTAGACAGTTGTTTATAATTGCTAAATTCTCAGTAAAGGAAACTTTTGCATCAAAATCAATATATATCTCAATGCTAGACATTTCTTTCACAAAGCCAATAATGTTGGTTCTCTTTTTTGTCACAAACATGCAATCTCTGCCCTTTCAATCTACAATATGAACATTAGTGTACCATACAATGAAAGTGATTAAATGGATATGATCAATATAAAAACAAATATTTTGTCAAAAACAATGAGACATTAAGATCATAAATAAACAATTAATTGGTTAAGAATGGCTTATGTTATATCGATTTTTAAAATGTCTGGAAATTTACGCAACCCTCATTTTTGCTTTAGAAAAAAATTCATTTGAAATGGAATGTACAAATGACACTATTCTAATGCTTGAAAACTGAGAGACCACAAATTTGTTTCTCAACAGTAAGTACATAAAGGGCGTTTTGAATTGAAGATAAAAAAGAAAATACACATTATAAGTGTATGATAGTAATAATTACGAAGCTATATTTTAACTATTTATATTTTTTCTGTTTTTCTTTTAATATATCGGTTGTCAACCATACCACTGTAAAATTTTGTTTTTTTATGACTCTTTTTTTGTTAGGTAATGCATGTATTAAAATTTGGGTAACGATTGGATATTAGGATGTGCAATAGACTTGAAAGCTTTGTAATGATCTATTTACAAAGTGTTAAAATTGTTCTGTTCTTTCAAATATGTTGACTGTGACTGTGTATTCTATTTTTTGCACGTATTTATATTAACCATTTAACATTTGTAGGCCGTACATATAATAAAACTGATATAATCGTGACAACAAATTTTATGTTTTTTTTAGGTCAGGGTTTCATCCGTGACACAACATGTCGTGACACAAGCATTATTGGACCAACCACTGGTGTTTATGTTGGAGGCTTCCCAGCTGATTTCATCCTCAGGCGAACTGATACAACTCGGAATGTGTGTATTGAATGATATTACGATATATTCAATGCAATGCTGAATCATCGTGTCATTTTTAAGAACATTTACAGAAAACCCATACTTTTTGTGATTAGCTCTCGATATGGCATTTATATCTAACTTTTGTGAAAATTTATGTAATTTCGCTCCATTCTTGGATTCGAAAGTAATTGGTTTTTACAGGAACACACCAATCAAACGATAACGACCGTATATGAGTTTTTAGTTTGTGTTTAT
>NC_088360.1:119955969-119960969 GCF_034508935.2 Berghia stephanieae
GAGACCGTTATTATTTTTTGTATTACAGCATGGTGTGGAAATGCCAGTAATTGCGACATTAAGATCGGATAATTGATAAAGCCAGGAGTTATACTCACCCAATTTCCAATATGGACGAACTGTTCAAGAGATTTTGCCTAAGTAAAATGGAGAAAGTTATGAAGGATGGCGATCACCCCCTTCGCAAATATATTGAGTTCTCCATGAGGAGCCGTCGCCTTATATCTATAAAAACAAAGACAACACGTCACCTTAATTCATTTTTACCACATGGTGTTCGAATTTTTAACGCCCAACTGTGATTTAAATTAAATACTATCGTTTAAATATACACTCACAGGTTCGGACTAAAGGCCAGAGGTATGGCCTATCTCAATTAAATTAATATATAAGATGTTGCTATTGGTTCTTGGTTGTATAGTTTTACATGTTTGTACATTTGCATATATATATATGTATACATTATCGCCATAGATTCTCAACTTTGTGTTTATACATTTTTATGCATGCCACGTCTGTAAAAGAATTTCCAATTTTTTTTGATGAATAAAGTATATATTATTATATATACATATATCAATCCTTCACAGCGAGCATAAATACTATTTGAAATAGAATTAAAGTCAAGTTAAAGGGTACCCATTAATTGGAAATTGTTTATTAAGTGGAAAAAAATTCATATTATATATTTTAAACATGCTTAACTAGATTGCCTGTTGTTATCTACTTTGATTGAAGTTCTCTAAAACTAGAAGAGGTAGTCAACTATCTTTTTATATCTGCCTCCTGTACTTCACACACCTTTCTCATCTTCCAGATTTGAAAATGTCCATCGTCTTTATAATAATTTACAACTACAAGAATAATGCGTTTATGATTCAGATAATGTTTGATTGTAAAACAAGTTTTGGCCGTTATCAAATTTTTTTTTTTTTCTGCCTTTAGATTACATATACCGTGTGCAAGCAGAAAATGCAGCAGGTTCCTCTCCAGGACCTTGGGGTTATGGTCGTACTAGAGAAGGAGGTAAGTGTATAGAGTAGGTTATTACATAAATAATAAAATGTGATGAATGTATAGATGTTTTAGGCGATTTATTTAAACAAAAGTTGGAGTCTTCCTAAAAGATGAAAATGGGAAGTAAGAAATTTATCAATAGCGAATATGACAAATTCAAGTTAATATTGTCTTAACGAAAAAGAAGATTTTAAAGCTCATTTGAGATTTATGGTGTCAAACGAATATTGACATTAAGATAACAAGATAAAAATGTTTGATTACAGTATAGTAATAATTCAATTCATGTAAATATTCCTTGCATCGCAGTAAGTTTTATTATTATTTGTCATATAGCACTTTCTCTGAAAAATACTAAAGTTCATTTATCAGATTAAATAAGTTTTATTGGTTTAAACAATACATTTAAAGTGAAGAGAGATGGATATTGACACTAATAGCGTTTTGTGTGATATTGTAAATGGCTTATATTTTTTGTTAAGACATAGAAAACAGAGTGTGATTGAATATTTTAAATCATTAATTATTCAGCCCCGAGTGGTGTGAAAGGACCTTATGACGTGAATGCTATCAATGGACACATGATCGAAGTCAGCTGGATGGAACCTGAACTGACATACGGTTTGCTCACTAAGTACATAATTGTGGCGTACGCAAACGAAACAGAGGATTTCTACTTTGATGTCGACGACGTCAGAATTTCATCCAGTAAGTGAATATTATAAGGTTTTTGAATACATTTTGGTGCTTCAATGCAAACTTATTTTTAAAAAATGATTATTAATTAGCATTTCCTAACAGAATGTACAGAGCTTTCGTAAAATGAGCTTAAAAATTACACCATATATCTGTATTTTGATATGTATTTGTTTTGATATATATTTTTGTAATCCAGAATATATGAATTCATTTTTCGAGGAAAAGCACATCACATTCATTTCACTAATTGTTGTTGGCTACAATTGCAGATAGCTTGTGAAATTGAATTAATTAACGGGCGTTAATTAAAATGTAGTTCTAAGCTCATTTGACCATTCACAAGTGTCCAATTGATTTATATTATTATTATTGTTATTATTATTATTATTATTATTATTATTATTATTATTATTATTATTATTATTATTATTATTATTATTATTATTATTATTATTATTATTATTATTATTATTATTATATAACAGTTAAGCACCACTCTTAATTTTTAAACTAAAACCTACCAAATTGGTTTATTATTATGAAATATGAAAATAAATGTTACACAATACTTTTGTGACGGGTATTAATGATATTTTTCAATATCTTTGTTAGTCATTTTAGTTATAGAATTTTTTCATCCAAGGCATTACTTCTGTGATGTTGTCATTTGAGCCATTTTGTAGCAATGACTATGAAAAATGTTTTTTTCTCTTTTTGAGGAAAATTTTTGTCTAAAATCAAAGCCCTATCTCCACTGAGTAAAAATGTTTTTTAATTTTGAAAATCCATTCATAAATAAACAAGTTATGCAGTTTCAAAGGTGTCATTTATTTGGATGACCCGCAAAGAGGAAAAAAACGCGAAAATATGGGACGCTTTTTCGGCATTTTTATCGACCTTTGGTTGTATCTTGCGTAATAAGTGGATTAAAAGATTGAAACTTGAAGAGCAAATTAGGATGGTGTTTTGTAAAATACGGGAAAAGTACTCGTCATATTCATATGAAATTTTACAACCAAAAAGAAGAAATGTTCATGTATTACCTTGTCAGCGACAAAACCTCCACGCGCGGTAGTTTTAGAAATATTTTACTCCAAAGAGTAAAAATCTATTTTTAACGGTCTTCTTGTAATCGCACGAGTTTTGTCGCTTGACATAATCTAAAATGACCTTTTTTCTAACTGTGTGCCAACTTTCAGTCATATTCATCGATAAACAGCGTCGTAATTAATTTTTTAAAATAGCATATACGAAACGGCTTCGTCCCATATTTTGACGCGAATTCGGGCACTTCGTGAGCGAAAAAGAGGCCCAAAGATTTGTGCGGGATAGTCATTGCTACATTTTGTTCATCATGTTGATGCAAAATGGCAAGTATAATGGATAAATTGAAAGGATCACCCCAAGTGATATAATCTTTTTAAGATCTTCATTTCAACACATACCATAAATACGTTAGAAATCATGCACGTATTATATCTGACAGAAATGACACCCTTTGACTTATTCTCGTATTCTGTTTCCAGTAAACATGACAGGTGTGACTCCCGATATAGACTACTTGGTGAAAATCAGGGCATGTACCTCAGGTGGTTGCACAGAAAGCGAAGAGGGAAAGCACGTTATCACTCCCATTGAAGGTTTGCTCATGATTAATAGTCAGTATTTATTTTGATCCGTTCACTCATTCCTTCTCAATGATATCTTCTTTTCAAATATCGAATATCATTGGTGGAGACCACTTATATAAAATAAAACAAATAACTTTCTTGATGAAACATTGATAAGCATTGTTAAATGATTGTCACAAAGTGACAGATGACATTGTTAAATTATCATTTGGCGAGTTATGTACAGCATAGATTCTTTACATTCATTAATCTATATAGGCATCAATTTTAGTAGATAGATTTCTCGAGTTGAGTATTTAAATTCTTGTCTTCCAACATTTTAATGGAGAAAAAATCATAATGTGTAGCTCAATTATATTTGTTTGTGATGTGTAGCACCCGACGATGTGCCAGCGCCAACAGCCGATACTGGTCCTACCTATCTATTTGTGAAATGGGACATGCCAGGAAAGCCTAATGGACCACTGACTGGATATTTTCTGTATCAGAATGATAAAGAAATTTATAACGGCGGGAAGCGGTCCTTTAATGCTACAGGGTTGAATGTAAGTATCTGAAAAGTCATATTTTTATTGTCTATATGATTTTGTTATCATGGATGATGTTGGAAACATCATAAAGGTATTGGACTGATCTCAAACTTAAAGCAATCATCAATTGAATACTTAGTATAACTAGATTAAGAGAATATTAAATTATTGTTTAAAGGTATTATATTATATTAATATTTCGTATTTTGTCAGAAATATTAAAACAAAGTATTTTATTTTATTGGTAGCAGTACTTGTTAGTATAATCGCCAAGACAAATGAATGGTTAAAAAGTTAGATTTCATGCTAAATTGTTTTGATAAAAGCTGTAGACGTAATGTATGTTAAAATATTGCGATAGACATGAAAAGTTTAAAATGCACATCATTTCATTTTGCTCTTTAATAAAATCTCATTTCAGGTGTATACCGTCTATCAGTACTACATATCAGCGTGCACTTCAACGGGCTGTACTAATGGACCGATGATATCCATTAGCACTGACCAATTACCTCCGTCATCTGTTGGAAAACCAGTGTTGGCTGTGATGGGTAAATTATTTTCCGCAAGAATTTGATAAGCTTCATAATATCATGTACTGATGTTGAGAAGACGGGCTTTCAGCTTGTTATTATAAACTTTAAGTAGAAGAGGGACTGCAAAATGTTCGATGTAATAATTTGAGAGTATTTTATTAGTTAATCTAGACACTTTTTGCAAAGAAAATGGAATACTCAAGTGGATGGAATAACCTACTAAACTCACAGAGTTTATTAAAAATGCCAAAGTATATTGGGTTGTTACCTCCGGGTATCACTTTTTATATTTACTGGCAGGGTTCGGTTTTACTCCAACTTATGATCATATGTCTTCCCATTTTTACTTAGGTGTCAATGCTCTTAATATGAAATCCTAAAAGACTGCAGATACAACTGATTGAAGTAAAGTTAAAAGAAATTCAGTCTCAGTAGTTAATAATAGGAAAGCAAATTATGGCAGATTCCACTATCAGGAATGATTTAAAATATGTATTTCAAAAATTAATTACAAGCACACTCAACCTTTATCTATCAAATTACGTCTATTGGATATTTGGGTATTTTTTTTACAAGTTTCGACACAT
>NC_088360.1:119963469-120015969 GCF_034508935.2 Berghia stephanieae
TGCGCTAAACAAATATCATTTTTTTGTGTTGTGTTATTTTTTCACGAATTATAAATTAATGCCTTAAGTTAAAACTACTATAAACACTTTGTCACTTGAATTCATCATGTCTTAGATACAATAACCAAATAAGGTAATTTTATATTTCTCACTGAAGAATATGCAGTGTGCATTTGAAAATTGAAAAAAATAAACAAGAAAAAATAAACAGTGAATGCCTTTCCGAAAAGCATTACTATTCGTTAAATGGTCCCATAGTTGAAACTTGAAGGAGATATGTTAACCTATTGAAACTATACCAGTAAATTTACATCGGGGATAAGATAGCTTAATAGTCGAGCACTAGACTCACAAGCAAGAAGGCTGGTCGAGCAGAGGATTTTTTCCTGATCACTCAGTCTTTTCAGCAGTGATGGTGTAGCTGTTTCTGTTAGAACTGGTGGTAAGTACTTTTCTGATAGACTGGTGACCTATTCAAAGGGCATCAAACATTAGCCACTGTTCATTTAATGCTGCAGACACTGATAAAATCAGCTTCATGTGCTTTGTGACTAAAAGGAATTGCTTTAATATTAACTTAATTGAATTTCCATAAATATAAATCACAGACTGATCATGAAAGAACACGACTGTGAAACCAGTAAACCACAATTAGTGACTTGCACATAATATATTTGAAGCAATGGCATTGTTCTTTTGGTTAATGCCATCCTTAACACTGCACTGAGATAATCAGGTCTATATTAACATTTAGTATGATAAGAACTTTTTCCTCCTCTTTTAGGTTGAGGCAAGAACCCAAGAGGCTCAACCAGAAGGTCTTGTGGTGCTTCAAGCAGAAATTGTAGATGCTCGAACTGTCAATATTACATGGAATATGCCCGAAAAGCCCAATGGAAAAACTCTCTTTCAAGTGTTCTTTACCGGTCTCTTTTATGTAGATAAAGGTAAATCATAATCGCTTGTCGTTAACCAATCACAATAAAGTACTTATATTCATTGCAATAACGTGCTCCATAAGCAACATTTTTTATCCAAATAAAGTAAGATAACTCATAAAACCAGACTATAATCTTTTAAGAATTTCATTAAAAAACCCACATAGAGATTTTATAATAATGAATAATTGCTTTTGTCAAATTGCCTCCATATAGTTTTCCTAAGTCCTCTATAATTCTTTATCATATCGAATTCTTCAAAGTGTTTTCAAATCAAGGTTGAAATGCCTTCTGGAGACAGGTTGAAAACCGTAAGAGTGAAACAAAAATAGAGGTTTATTCGAAGATTTCGTGCTTATATTTGAAGGCCAGTAACTCAATCCTTAGAGCACTGGACTATCAGACTTAGTTGTTTAGAATTTTTTGCTCCCTATCCGCCCAATACTAATGTGTAGTCTGTCTAACATTAGATCTTTTAGAAAGATTTCTGTGATAAATTAGCATATTGAGGGGTCATCTAGGAATTTGTACAATCTATTTTACACTACTTAAACAGGATTTAAACTGCTTTTCGTTTGTGGGTCTAATGGCTATAAAAGATGCCTTTTTCTAATCTATTTAGATGCCTGGAATTACACCACTAAGGAAAGCACTGAGATAATGCTGGAAGAAACGGTAGCACACATTGTATATCAAATAGGACCTCTGGTACCAATGTCCTCATACACTATTCAAGTGAAGAGCTCTAATAAGGTCGGACACATACTCAGTAATGAAGTGACGGTCAATATGCCTGCTGGAAGTATGTATTACTTTATATCATGCTTATTGCGTTTTTTAAAGTTCGTTTTTAAGAAATTTGTATGCTAGATGTCTTTTTGGGGGGTATTTTTTGAAGCAAATTTGACAAGTGAATTTCTCCTTTTGATTTAGTCATTTGAATTTATTTTACATACCTAAGTAAGAAAGATGGTTTACCCAATCAATTTCTGACTCTGGCCATTTCAAAACATACTGAAATCAAAACCACTCCAATATTGCTCTGAAAATTTAAGAATAACATTGAAAAGGGATAGTTTCAATTATACACGAGTTTAAGCCAAGAAAACCCTTACGACTTTCTGTCATCAAACATTTGAATAAAAATCATGTGTATGTCATTTTTATTAATTTTTGCATGTATGACCAAACGATCTTGAAAACTGTTTTAATATTGTTTTCTCCACCAGCCCCTGATGGAATGGCTCCACCAGAATTAGTGTCTCAGACCTCAACCTCTGTCAAAGTGACGTGGAAAGAAGTAGGCAGGGTCAACGCTGATGAAGTGCCGTCTTATCTGTTACAATTTCAGGAAGAGGCAGACGGAGCTTTGGTAGAGGAGTATGTGTACATTTATATTTGAACTGAAAGATCATAAATTACTCGTACTTAAATTATGCTGCATGTATATTACTTTTATGTGTGTATTTGTTTTTATCAGATGTGATATATTAGTTATTAAAATTTGACTGTGACTTTTAAAAAGTAAATACTAATTATTAGAATTTGACTGTTACTTTTAAAAAGTAAATACTTTGCATGAAGTTTGGCCATGTTTGTGTCATCCATTGATGCTGCCATGTCTCTTGATGGGTTTTAAAGATAATCTTGGATCATCTTTCAATCAAACATTTATAGTGACCTTGTATTGTCAATATTTACAGTCAAACTATGACATCATACAAATTTCTTAAAATTTTACTTTACTCAAGTCGAAAAAATTGAATGATGAATTAAATTTCACGAATAATTGATAATTTAAATATTTAAAATGATTCAATTCACAGTGTGTTTGGCCCCACCATAACGCAGAGCTTTGTCATGAGTAATCTGGTTCCATTCACTAAATACAATTTTCGTGTTTTGGCCACGAATAGTTATGGCTCGACAAGATCTCCATGGACCTCAATCGTCACCAAGCAAGACAGTAAGAACAAAAGAGCATTTCATAACATCAGATTAAAATACTAGTTGTCTGAAAGGAATTTGACACTCTTGATTATTAAAATGATTTTATAGCATACACTCATTATATCTTGACTTTTTTATAATTGTATAAGTTTTGAAGTCATTTTAGAGATAATAGTATCAAATTATTCCAAAAGTGTGAATATTTTAGAATCCATCAATGAAAAACCACGAAAAAAGGCAGCGTAATGTTAAATAATGTCTATCTATAAATAGCATATTATGAAGCAACAAAAGACTGTGAAAGTATTCGTACAATACATTTATTATTTACATTCAGTATTTCATACGTACAAAACAATTGCTGTTTATAACAAGAATCCTTTAAAATTCTATTCGGACAGCCAGTGCTATTTCTTTTCACTCGTATCCCTCAGAGCCAGATTTCATGAGTGTGCCAAAAGTCGTTGCAATTCGAGCCAGATACATGGACGTCACGTGGGAGTATCCCCTTGTCCCGAATGGTATTATCACACATTACAACATTTATCTCAATGGAAAGATAAACAGCAAGGTAAGATTGATTTAACTGATAGCATAAGATTGAATGAATACTAGGGATTAGCTCCCTCTCACAACCACGTAACACCATCTTTTTTATTTATTTTTCTTCATTATAGTATTAAGTTGTGTATACATCTCTTTTATTTGAAATTGAATATAGATTTTTTCCGACATCTGTTGAAGACCTAGGTATTCTCTAATCCGTCTAATAATCATCAAATTAAAAACAAAAACAAAGTAAAAGCAAAATACTAACAGTAATTTCTGTACTTAGACACAACATCTTTTCTGTACTGATAATATTAAATTTTGGTGTTTCATTCTGTTAGGGAGTTCTTTAAAAAATGATACATTGGATCAATGTATTTTACATTATACCATCGTGGTTAGTTTAATTCCACACATATACTTCTTTTTGGTTACTTCATTAGGCAGAAGGAAATGCAACAAGTGAAAGGATAGACAACCTTCAACCATATACTTACTACACCTTAGAAATAGAAGCCTGCACCCTCGGGGGATGTACTCGAAGTGCTCTGCCACCACAAACCATGTATAGAACGCTTCAAGATCGTAAGAGTTCTTCTTTCTATCACTTCTCACTTCTTAATCTTTAATCGTATTCACTATATTTCTGTTTCTAATTCCATTTGTAACTACATTTCCAGTTATAAGTGTATAGATCAGTTAATGATAATAGTAACACCAGCTTTGTATTTGCGCTATTTAAATTTCAAAACAAAAATTGTATAAATAAATAATGTAACTGTATAATTTGGAGATAAAGAGAAGAGGCAATGGTTATAGATTGAAGAGGAGAGAGAGAGAGAGAGAGAGAGAGAGAGAGAGAGAGAGAGAGAGAGAGAGAGAGAGAGAGAGAGAGAGGGAGGGAGGGGGTAGGATATAAAGGTTAGGTTAGGATTTAAAGACGATTCCATTTTTACATCAAATCCTTATTTAATTCCCTACTATTTCAAGAAAATGTGCTCATATCGTTGATAATATTCCAGCAACATTCTACCCAATTATCTTCCTCAGTTCCAGGGGACGTTCCAGCACCACAATTAACTGCCCTGAGCCCCTCCGCCGTTGAGGTCTTATGGGCAAAGCCTGGTAAATCCAATGGTTTAATTATTGAATATGTCATTCAAAGGAAAGAAGGAGAGAATGGGACCGTGGTTGATGTGACAACTGTATCTGCTGCCAGTGATTTGGTAAGCTATGGTTCAAGTTTTAAGTTACTACTTTGGAATTGGTGTAACACTTAACTTTTAACTTGTAAGTAAAGAAAAATTGATTCAATTTAGGGTTACATCTGGATCTTTAAATAATATCTTAGATTAAATCCTGTAGCAGGTATTCTGCAATAAATTCTCGTCCGTATTTACATTGTAGAAGTTGAGAATTATCTATACATCGTGCTAGAGGGAAGGGATTCAATTTTTTTCTTCATAGACATGATGTAATACATTACTAGCTTTTATTTGATTTCTGGTCTGTATTTCTCTACAAACCAAAAGGGATTAGAGTTTTCGACTTCAGAGAAAAGGTTAAGAATGAAAAATTGTCGTTATAAGGGCGATGCATGTCATCAAATATTCTCTGCTTATCAACTGATTTTTAAAAAGTTACTTTTTATATTGGACTCTCATATGAAGCTTTCTACTATTACCATTATTTGTCACGTTGAAAATACACAAATTTGGACCTGGAATCGATGAGCAAACCATTATTATTTCCATCCTCAGTCATTCATCGACGCCTCGAGTGACTTGTCCCCATTTTCATTATACAGTTACAGAGTGAACCCAGAAAATGGTGCAGGAATCAAGGAAGGCCCTTGGGCCTCTATCAGAACCGGAGCCTCACGTAATGCATACCATAAAACCCATTTCGAATATGCATGCTTTTTATCAATTTGCTGTTTTGTAATATGTCAAATCTTTTTATCTTCTTTCGAAACTATAACGTCTATATTTTCATAATAAAAATTTTATTGAATAATTCAACTCAGAAATTAATTCTACGTTTTCAAGTGTTTTGATTTTGAAATCAAAAGAAATACTTTAAATCATTAACACATTCATACATACACACACACACGTACACACACACACACACACACACACACATACACACACACACACACTCACGCAGAGCATTAAACATGAAGTAACAATATTATGCAATTTATTATAGACGTATTGCATATCATCAGGTCCAGCTGGAGTTAAAGCACCCATTGTGAAAAGTGTTGACCCGACATCGGCACAAGTAGAGTGGGAAGAGCCAGTACAACTCAATGGAGAATTGGAGTATTATGAAATAAGGTTCCCTGATCCTATCATTGAAGAGAGGAACATATCCGTTAACAATATTGTAGTTGGTGGTTTAACTCCGTACACACAGTATTCTGTAAGCATTACGGCTTGTTTGAAAAGTAAGTTGGATTACCTCAAATATAAGTCTATTTATTGAGTTCTGTTATACTATATTAGAAAAAATGGGTGGAGAAGATGACAATGTCTCATTTGGTCATATAAATGTCATCACTTTATTTATGGCAGTAAATTATCCTTTCATATTTTGGAGGATAAGCTATTTTAGCTAGCAACTGGTTGTTATTCCCTCAGAAATTGAAAATGAGGATCCTCTGAAATGGGCTCTTAAGATCTACTTCTGATCCTTAGTTGATCTACTCCCTTTTGACTTTCTTTTCGGGTAATTGTAAGTACAGATAAACTCAAAATCATGTTTTTTTATACCATCCTTTAATTTTTCTTTTTACTGGGTCCAATATAACAAACACACAAGTCGTATAACTCCTTGAATCAGAACCTATATTGCAAAGAATTGGAAATCTTTATTATATTGAAAATAATCGTTGTTCTTTTAAAAACAAGATTGTAACTTGTATTTTATCGCAATTAAACAAAAAATATAGAAAAGATATTATTTAATATAATCCCAAGGTATGAAAAAGCAAATAATAATATTTAGCACTTGTTTTATGCATCACTACTCATATTAGATATATTACTTGATTGATCTTTCTTTTTTGTTTAGGTGGAGGATGCACACAGAGTTCTGGAACAGACTTTACCACTCAGCCCAGTTTTCCTGCAGGCCAAAAGCCACCAACTCCTACTGCTGTGTCTCAATCAATCATATCAATTTCTTGGGAGCCTCCATCTCTTCCCAATGGCTTTGATATTAAGTATGAACTTTCCAGGAAGAAAATCAAGCAACCTCTTGAAAGTAATTTTTTTAAAAATGAATGTGGATATCCAAACTTTACATTTATTTGGACGTGTTTTAATGGGAAGCTTTTAATATGTTTTGAAATGAAACGTATATGTAACTTAGGCCTGTGCAAATGCTGTGGCAAAGTTGAAACATTAAAAAAAATTTGCAGGCTTCTGAATGTGAATCAATCACTGGCATATTCCACCTATTTCTCACACCATTATTCTTTGAGCAAGAGAAAGAAACCCAATTTTTCACTACTTGCAGTGTTTTGTAACAAATATTAGCAATGTCTAGCATCATCAATGATTTGCTGGGTGACAATAATAGCAAAACTCTGTCCCTGACATCGTGTCCTTGGGTAAAGCATTTACCAGTCTTTACCTTATTCAATGTTGGTGAGAATGAGTACCAGGCTATAAGTAGTGATGGATTTTGTAGGATGCTAGTCCAAACGAAGGCCAAACAGGCAACTTGCACTTCATGATATTGAACTTTAGTACCATTTAGCCCGCTGGAATATTAGATAAAGCATGAAACTCAGTGAGCATTGTCAAACTGTGCAGTTTTGTAAAAAAAATAACAATTATATACCATATCCTTCGTCAAAATACACAGTCCCAGCTGTTATATTCATTTTTGTTTATTACTTTTTACAGTCCACAACTTCTAGCAGCTTTGTATCACTTAGTTCCACATAAAAACATTTGACAGGTTCAAACCATCTTTTGAAGAGTGACACGCTCTCTACAAATAACTAATAAAACCATACATTGCATGCTCAATTTCCTTATTATTGTTTGCTTTTGACATGTCTAAATGCCTCCCCATCTTTATTTCAGATGAAGTAAACGACATTGGCGAATGGCAGAGCCTTTACATTGGCACTGACACATTTTTTGAGGACAGAAATCTTCCCATGTTCACCACATATGTATATCGTGTGACTGTCTTCAACAATATTGGTCATATGATTAGTGATGTGTCAGAGGAAACCACAACATTTGGCGGTTTGCCTAGGCTACCTGCTGTACTAGTAGCTGAGGCCATTGATCACCAGGCTATTCGAAGCAATTGGACTTTGCCCAGTAAACAAAATAATATATGTCTCTCTTTGATTTAGTTGATCTAATTGCAGCCTTCCCCCTCACCCTTAACTCACTCTCTCTCTCTCTCTCTCTCTCTCTCTCTCTCTCTCTCTCTCTCTCTCTCTCTCTCTCTCTCTCTCTCTCTCTCTCTCTCTCTCTCTCTCTCTCTCTCAATTAGTAAAAGATACATCATTCGCTTAATTTTTGTTTACTTTACGACTTTGCATATTTGTTCCGTACAATGGTAGGCCTATGTCAGAAAGTAAATTTAGGCAGAGTGATATTATTGTTATTATTATTATTATTATTATTATTATTATTATTATTATTATTATTATTATTATTATTATTATTATTATTATTATTATTATTATTAACATTATTATTATTATTATTAACATTAATATTATTATTATTATTATTATTATTATTATTATTATTATTATTATTATTATTATTATTATTATTATTATTATTATTATTATTATTACTATATGAATGTATCCGGTTTCCATGACTCTCTCTCTCTCTCTCTCTCCTCTCTCTCTCTAATATATATAATATATATATATATATATATATATATATATATATATATATATATATATATGGCACTGTTGCAACTAAAAATATCACTCTCTCGTGGAAAAAAAGTCCTCTGATAATAAATCAATTTCACAAGGCTACAAATTTTGTTTACTACAGCCCCTGTTGAGCTACAAGGAGAGGTTGAAATTCTACATCTCGAGCTCAGTAGTGAATTGCAAAATATGACGTCAGAACCAAGTGCTACAGATACAAGTTACACTGTCGATTCTCTACTGCCAAATACAGAGTATTCAGTCACACTCAAAGTTACAATTTTTGGAGGAGCTTCTATCACTAGTGATGCAGTTTTCGTCACCACTAAAGACGGGGGTGAGTTTGTCTTTGTTTTATCTCTCTTTTCCTGTTTTGAACACCCAGCAATGTCTGGGATGCCAGGTCTGGGAGATCTGAAAAAAATAGAAACTTTCAATAGACCAGTTTACTATCATTTTTGTCCTTTTAATTTTTCGGAAACCATGATAAATTTAAGTTGTATGGGTCTTTTGGGTATAAATGACTAATATTCTCACTTTGAAGTTCATAACCTTTGACTGCTTAAAAAAAAACCTATTAGACAAGCTTTTAATAGTAAAGGGAGAATGATGGTGGTGGGGGGGGGGGGGTAGGTTGAAGAGGGTTAGAATTTGACACTCTACGTTTTCCCGTCAGCAGTATTATGACTTTTGTTTTCAGCCCCAGAGGATTTAGATCCCCCTGTCTTGCAAGCTCTTAGTACTACAGCTCTCATGGTGTCATGGACTGCACCAGGAAGACCTAATGGAAAAATTATCAGCTACAGCATAATTGTCAATAATAGAAAAATTGAAACGGGCCTGGTAGAGCCTGGCTCAATGGCTATTGATGATTTGGAGCCCTATACTGTCTACAATGTAAAGGTGAGATTTGAGAATTCGAATGTTTTTGTGCAGAATTGTTGGTAATGCTGCTGATGATAATAAGGGTGATGATGATGAAATGATTACTGTTATTATTATTGTTATTATTATAATAATAATAATAATAATAATAATAATAATAATAATAATAATAATAATAATAATAATAATATCAATAATAGTAATAAAAATAATAATAATAATAATAATAATAATAATAATAATAATAATAATAATAATAATAATAATAATAATAATAATAATAATAATAATAATAATAATAATAATAATTAAAAACCCTTTTCATTACAGATGGAAGCGTGCACTGTATATGCATGTGTACAAAGTGAAAATGCTTTCGGTACAACTGCTGAAGCATCTCCTCAGGGAATGGCTCCACCCAAGGTTGATCTGCAAAGTGTCACGAATGTAATTATCATGAGAAGTCTTCGATATTACATGAATATATAAGTTGCTTATCATAAAGAAATAATGAGTAATTAAAATAAATTTGCATTATTTTAAAATATTATTCTATTTATTGGTAACAAGGGGGGGGGGGGGTACGCAATCAGGAGATGAACGTTTTTCTTTGCACTCATAATTGTATGTTTATGGTAATGTTACATAAGTAGATCACTCATGTTACTTTTAATGCCTTCTCGAAATATCCACAAAACATATTATTTTATTTCTTTTCCATCTCCTTTATCAATTAAATTGGCTTAATTTCTTTATTGTCTGCTCCTTCTATTTTCATCCTTTTTTCATGCTTTATTTCTATTTGAAACAGGCTGTCATTACTTGGATACCACCATCTCGTGAAAATGGAATTATATTGAGATACGACTTGTGGAAGAAAACTCTGAAAAGCTGCTCAGAAATGTAAGGTTAAAGCATGCATTTTCAGCCTAAGAGAATATAAAAGGAAATATATAGAAGTTCTTGATTGGAGGTACAACGGAAAGAATTTAAATAATTTAAGCTAGCTTAATCGATCAAAAGTGAAATCACAATTATTTTGGTTTTGACATCTAATTTCAATATGCAAAATATGTTATTTCTAATGACTTCATTTTTGAAAAACAAAAAAAATAAAACTTTACTATACAAAAACAAAACAAACCAGAACCAAAAAAAATAAAGAATCAGAAACAAAATAAGGGAGGATAAATAAAATCATTCAAATCAAAATCCAGAAGTAATATGAAATGTATCTTCATAATTCAGACCCAAGCCTCCGCCTGACCCAGAGAAAGAGAAATGTACTTATATCGAGTGTGGTATTTTGGAAAGCATTTGTGGCTCAACATGCTACTCTGGACCAAAGGTAACTCACATCATCTATTATTTGACAGTTCAACTTACTCTTGCTCTATTTCCCAAGGGCCTCTGTGTTTTGCTAATTAAAATAAAATAGCATCTTCTGCAATTGTTCAATTCAGCTCTTATCCCTTTAGTACATTTCATATACGATATTTTATCCTTTTTGATCAAAATGATTCTATATTATTGCTTGCATAGAGAAAAGTCGAAACAAAAATATATGATCGTGTTTTTAAAAAAATAGAAAATGCAATATATAAATGCAGGAATGTATTTTAAAATCTATCTTTAAGTTATTTAAGATAAAAAATTATTATAATATTATAAAGATTCAAAATCCGTAATTTGTCGGTAAAACATAAACGAATAATGGAGATTAAATTCATTTCTCTTATCTTTTACAACTTACAAACAGACTTATCCGTGGTGTCTTGATTTCATAATGGTTCTCCTACCCTATTGATGCTTTTTATTATTTTGAACGGGTAACGACGTCTTCAAAGATTTTGGGAAGTAGATTCATTTCAAACTGTCAATCCATTCTTGATACATTTTTCCAAGTATTGAATAGATTCAATCACAACAAGGTAGTCCAAGATAAACAAACTTAAATTAATGATAGCAGGTTATAGATTGCAATGCTATTTAAAGAACGCAAACAGTAATCACAATCCAGCAACAAACACTTGCTAAACGTTAACATTTAATACTGAACACTGAAAACTAAATAACTGAATACTTGAATAGCTATCATTCCTTCTCATGTTTATATATATATATATATATATATATATATATATATATATATATATATATATATATATATATATATATATATATATATATATATATATAGTAAATAAACCATAAAAAACGTTCTACAATACAACAGAGGGTGTTGTTTTTATTACTACGCGATAACGAATTGAAATAGATTAAAAACTGGAAATGATGATAGAAATATCTAGTTTTTAGTGGGGTTTTTTGCTTAATTTTTCATCACTAATCAAGTTTTTTTTTGGTGGAAATTTCAGGAGGATGTTATAAGCCTTAAGCCGTTAGAATACGATCGCGCTTTTTGTAAAAAGGGAGAAATTTGACTTAAGCTATTTTTTATGCAAAACAGTGGAAGAAAAATAACATTGCATCTGATTCAGTTTTATACTAAATTTATTCAACACACAAGACACGGCTTCATACCAATAAAGACAGAGGTTATAACACCCGAATAAGAGATTGCAACCATCTCAAATCAAGGTAAAGTGTGGCGACAATTACCCCTCAAATGCTACAAAACAGGTGAAGTGGTTAGATACGTTGAGAAAGAATGGAGAGGTTTAGCTTTAAACGGTATGAAGCCCTGTCTTGTGCGTCAAATAAATTTTGTGGAAAACTGAATCAGACGCATTTTTCTTTTTTCTTCCAATGTCTTGTGTCAAAAAATTGCTTGAGTCAAATTTCTCCCTTTTTGAAAAAAAAAAGCACGACTGTATTGTAATGGCTCATAGCATCTTTCTGAAATGTTTACACAAAAAAACTTGAATATTGATGAAAACTAAACAAAAAACTAAATGTTTTTATCATTTCTAGTTTTTATACTATTTCAATTATTTATCGGGTAATAATAAATAAGTATATATTTCTGCACAGCCAAATTTTATTGTGTTTATGAATTTTAATGTTGTTCTTCTACCTTAAATCATTTTTTATTTTAATTGGATTCCACAGGTCTGCTGTGATGGTGTTATTCATGATGCCAAACCTTCCTATGCTTGTTGTGGCAAGTATTACATATTTAAAGAATCTCCTTCCATGGACTGTTGCGCTGGAAACTTCTATCGAAAGTTGGACAACCACGTGTGCTGTGGAAACAAGTACATACACTTTGTTTTTTGTTGATTTTTTTTTTTATTTTTTTTTTTTTTGCTTTTATTTATTCTTCTCCCCTTTTTTCCAGCTATTTTTAGGGTACCTAGCAATCGAATTTTGACATATATGGATGCAACAGTTGATATGTCATTTTTTAATACACTTTCTTTACTTGTAAATTTTAATCTCATCATGTATGCTATTCAGACGATTAGTGCTTCAATAGAATATTTAAAGTGACATTCACTCTGATTAACCAACTTTCTCTTCCGAACCTCTCCAGAATATTGATAAAGATCCATAAGAGCGCTTTTTAAATGTAAAAAATGATATGACATGTAAAAAAATGTTTCTCTTAATATAATATACTGAACGGATCAAAAAATGCACCACTCGTTATCTCTCTTTTACTTGACAAGGGAAGGGTTACTAAATGGTTTTGAACCCTATTTAATACTTATCTGATATGTAATGACCTGAAAATGATGTATATAACAAACTTAGTTTACATCTACACATTCAAGAGTAAATCAAAATCATAATATTTTTTTTATTCATCACGTGGCCGCGTACCTTATGGACTTAAACACAGCTTTGAATAAAATCTCACAACATTCGCTCATGAATGAATCAAAACAATCTCATAAACTTGACGTAAACCAAAAATATGACATTGTTTTAATTTTAAGTGGTTGGTTTTAAAATTCGCTCAGTATATCTTGAATGCATATCCTTTATAGAATTTTTAAATTTCTGTCTGTGTTTGATGTTTGTTTTAAATTCTAAATCAATGTTGTAAAACTTGATATATATTTTCAATCTCCTATTTTTCTTTGCTTTCTCGAAGGTTTTTTTTTTGTTGTTGTTGTTGTTTGGGGGGGGGGGGGGGTGTACGGAGGTTGGGTTGTTCTTGACCTTGCTTTTTTGTATTTCTATTAGCTGATGATGATGATGATGATGATGATGATGATGATGATGATGATGATAATGAAAAATATCTTTCTTTTATTTTAGATATGTGGAAGTTCCTCTCGGCCATGTGTGTTGCCTTGATAACACAGAGGACAGAGTGTCTATAAGTCAGGGAGATTCCTGTTGTGGATCAATTCCCTACCATGCTGGCGGTGCCCAAATATGTTGTAAAGGTTTGTATCTTTGATGAGGGATGGAAAGCTGATAAAAGTTTGATATACAGCATATACATTTTTAAAATTTCATTTATGTGAAGAATGATTTATTTCGACTTATTATCTTGGAGGTACTTTTTAATACTGCTTATATGCATTTTTATTATGTCGTTTTTGTTTGATTCTTTAATCTTACTGTACACTTATTGATAGAAATATTGATTCTAAGGAGGATAGTTTTTTTCATAGTTTAACATTACCTTAAACAATTTATATATCTTTTTTCTCTTTCAATTTTTAAAACTTCTCAGTAGTCTCACTAGCATTTCATTTCAAACTTTAGTGTTTTTCTTTTAATAAATAAATAATCAACCCATATTTTGTCTTCTAGGTCGTTTGATAAATGGTTTTGATAGGCAATGCTGTGGAGGAAAGGCAGAGGCTGATACAACTGTATGCTGTGGTGACAGTGTTGATGGCTCTGTTTACCTACCACGTCTGGGGTACACTTGCTGTGGAAAGGATTACGTTGAAGAGACTAAGACATTGTGCTGTACTACTGATACTGGTCATTCAAAGGTAAATTAGGTGGATGATATTTCATTTCTTATCTATCACTTTTAAGTTATCCTATTTTTACTCCTCAAATCATATATATATATATATATATATATATATATATATATATATATATATATATATATATATATATATATATATATATATATATATATATATATATATATATATATATATATATTATATTCCTATTCCCATGAACAATTTGCACCTCATAAAATAATTGTTTTATAGCATGTGATCAAGACTTTTGTATTTTTGTATTTTTTCTATCATTAATCCTGTGCTATATCGGATCTTGTTTTTCTTTCCTATGTTTGAGCCATCTCTTCATTGCTCTAAAAATCAACGAAAAAAAAAAAAAGAAAGAAAAAACCCCAAAAAAAAACAACGCCATTCATAAATCTATTACTTTTGATTTTTGATTAAAGGTCCATTTTTATAAGGATAAAAGGGAAAAAGACATTGCCTCACATTCCTGCTGTGGTCTGAATGCCATAACATCAAGTCTGAGCTGTTGTAATTTTGTCGGATATGATCAAGCCACACATCTCTGTGCAGACACATCAGATTCAATATCAGGTTAGTTGAATTATACTCATTTGTTCAGTGTTTGGATTAAACAAAACAACCTATGATACAACTCTTCGTTTCATGTTGTAAGTGTACATATAGTTGAAGCCAATAATTGGAATGCCGCTTTATTTGAACAGCCGCTTAATTAGAACATTCTGAATGTGACAGAATTTTTGCAATATAATTTCTACTGGTTGATCAGAATGCATTCCGGTTAAATAAAACGATTTTACCAATCGTTGTAAGACTTCTTTTTATTTCAATTAATCAAAAATATAATATCCCTTTTGAGATGAACAAAAACAGATTCATACCATGTCTTCAAATCAACAAATAGGTCCGTCAATTAAAAATGGCATCACGTCTTTACTATCCATTCCCATTTATATGGTAATGTATGATACTTTATTCATTTAAGGATCTTGGGGAACAACAAATGATAAACAAGGTTGTAAAGGAAAGTGAAAAAAGTGGGCTTAGCCTTAACAAAAGTAAAACTGAAACCAAGGTCGTCTCGAGGAAAGCAAAGATTCCAACATGTGACATCCAAATAAACGGAAAAACACTAAGCCAAGTAAAACATTCAAATATCTATAAACAGCAATTAAAGAAAATGGAAAAAGTACAGGTGAAGTTAAAAGCAGGACAGGAAATGCAAAAAGCAGCTTTCCTAAACATGAAAAGCATATTTACCAGAAAAAGCATTGCCCAACCTCTAAAGATGCTTCAATGTTACATAGAACCCATATTAACATACGCTTGCAAAACGTGGACCATGACCTCAGAGATAATTGAAAGGCTGGAAGCATTTGAAATGTGGTTTCTGAGAAGGATGCCCCGTATTCCGTGGACAAATAAAAAGAGAAACGAGGATGTCCTGAAAGAGACTGGGTAGCTATCTCATATCTGTTCAAAGAGGGCTTTACCATGTCAGAACTTCACAGAGCTATGAAAAAACTCAAGTTAAGGAAATCCCCTGGACCAGATAAGATACACAATGAAATGCTCCTGCATCTTAGCGTGAGAGGTAAACAGATGCTTCTCAAACTTATAAATCTAACATGGGAGACAGGAATAGTACCAAGGGGATGGAAAAATGCTATTATAATTCCAATCTTAAAGAAAGATAAACCACCCGACGAAACGAAAAGTTACCGACCAATATCTCTCACCTCATGTGTTGGAAAGATCGCTGAGAGAATGGTAAATAACCGATTATACTGGTGGCTGGAGACATGTGGCCTACTAAATAAATATCAGGCAGGCTTTAGGATAGGGCAAAGAACAGAAGATCAATTGTTTAGATTAAGTCAAAAAATAATTGATGGCTTTCAAGATGGAAAACATACAGTCGCGGTTTTTGTTGATCTCCAACAGGCCTATGACAAAGTATGGAGGAAAGGGTTGTTATCAAAAATGATGGACTACGGAATTGATGGAAATCTCTACTTCTGGATTAAACAATTTCTCAGTAACAGAACAATCCAAACAAAAATTAATAACGGACTGTCAAACAGAGAAGTATTAGAGGAAGGTCTCCACAAGGATCCTGCCTCAGCTGTACTCTCTTTCTTATTTTTATAAATGATCTACCAGAAGTATTACAGACAGAAAAGGCCCTATATGCTGACGATTTAGTTATGTGGTATACTACAAAGCATCTACCAATAGCCTCCAATAGAATAAATGAAGATTTAGAAAGCTTAAACACCTTCTGTGATAAATGGAAATTAAAAGTAAATTGCAATAAAACAGTCTACTCTATATTTACTAAGAGCCATCCTGTTTCCAAGAAAGAAATAACACTCTCCATCCAAGGCCATCGACTCGCGAAAGAAGAAAACCCCACATATTTGGGCATACAGTTAGACAGACAACTATCTCTGAACAAACACACTCAGAATGTAAAAATCAAAGCCACAAGGAGACTCCAGTTACTAAAACGACTAGCCAGTACTAATTGGGGAGCAGACAAAAACTCGCTTCGACAACTCTATTTAGGCTATGTGCGTTCCGTCATGGACTATAATTTAGCCCTCCAAAATGTAGGTAGTAAAAACACACACAAAACCTTGGACAGAGTACAAAACCAAGCCCTTCGCTTCATCTCCGGTGCCCTGAGATCGACACCCACAGCAGCATGTGAAATACATACTAATGTGGAACCACTTGGACTTCGCAGAGAATCAGCAGTGCTTGAAATGGTTGAAAGATACAAACGAAAAGAGGAAAACCATCCAAACAGAATTCTGGCAGAGAAATGGAAACCAAGAACAAGATTAAAACAAAAATCCCTGCTACACATTGCTAACAACTTGAATGAAAGACACAGACTCCCAGAAAACAGAGAAAAATCTTTTTTAATCAGTCAAAAACCTCCATACGCCGAACTAAAACTTCCAAAAATAAAGACTAACCTCGTAGAAGAAACAACAAGAAATAGAAACAAATCAGATATACAAACATTAGCAATGAAGACAATACAAGAATACCCAGACAACTGGATACATGTTTACACAGATGGATCTGCCCACAAAGGAACTAAAAATGCTGGGTATGGGTTTGTAGTAGAATACCCAGATAAAACCTGTGATAAAATCCACAATTCTTGCGGAAGCTCCTGCTCAAACTACGAGGCAGAGGCAGTTGCAATAGAAGCCTCACTGCGACACCTCTCTTCTGTTTTCCAGCTAAACCCTTCAAAACTTCAAAACACTGTCATCTTCACAGACTCCAAATCGGTTCTCCAAGCTCTCGATTTAGATAAAGTCTCCTCAACGTTCAATAGTTTAAGATCTCAACTAGATGAATTCCTTACAACACACAGAGTAGACTTATCTCTCCAGTGGATACCGGGACATTCAAATATACCAGGAAATGACAATGCAGACAGACTAGCCAGACTCGGATCAACACTTTTACAACCATCATTTCCAGTATCCTTAGACACAGCGAAACAAATAATCAAAACAAATAAGAGAGAAGAATGGATGAACAGTTGGGCAATGAGCACCACGGGTAGATGTATGTTTTCCCATATGACCACTCCTGTAAAGACTGATTGCCTAAATAAGCTCAGAAGACACCAGCAAAGCATCATCTTTCAACTAAGAACACAACACATACCGCTCAACAACCATTTAAGCAAAATTACAAAAGACACATCCCCCTCCTGCCCCCTATGTCAACACCCCAATGAAACAGTAACACACCACTTGCTTGAATGTCAACCTCTTGAAGATCTGAGATGCACATTCCTCCCACCAAATCCAAGCATCAGTAACACACTTTATAGTCACCTGGAACAACTACAAAAGACGTCTAACTTCTACGTCATGGCACAAGACCGAAGGGCTAGAGCTCAGGTGGTCGCTGGTTCGGATAAGTAAGTAAGTAAGTAAAGAGACTGGGTTTTTAAAAAAGTAGTTGACATAATACGTAAACAGGCAGGCAAAATTACTCGGTCATGTGAAGAACAGAGAGAGACTGGAAAAACTGAGTGTGACCGGAAAGATAACAGGAAAGACAGAGATCGATAATGATGGATTCCCTGATAGACTGGCTGAGAATTGAAAGAAACAGCAACACCATCAGAGCAACGGAAAAAAAGAGAGGAGCGGAGAGCCATGACTGCCAACACGACCATGCACGGCACAAGTTGATGATGATGGGCAAGACTGTGATGATTTAAATGATGCGGACACATTTATTAAAATTGTATGTTTCGTAATCTATGGTGAAACATGAAACAGGTGTCCTCAATTCATTCGTGGGTGATGACAGTTTATTCTAAATATGTGGTCATAAGTATGATCACTCATTATCATCATATCATCATGCACATCTCAAAAAAGGGAGGACATTTTTTTTAGACATACAACCGAGAGGATGCTTTTTATTACTATTAATATAATTAACACAATAGACATTATGTAGTCTTGATAAATTGTCCAATTATGAAAGCTATTCATAAAAATCGGTTAACTGGAACTCCATTTAATGGAATAATTTCTGAACAATGATACAGTTTCAATTAAACGACTTACACTATATTGTGTTAGTTCTACTGCTTAATATATACAATCATTATTCTTTCATGTATGTTGTGTCTAATGAAATCGCCAAATACATTCAAGGCGTCCAATTTGGGGAATAAGTTTTGCTCTAAATATGTTCAATATTATTATTATGATATAAGACGTTTTGCCTGTTTTATCAATTATATCACGATATCTAGATACTTTTTGGGTAAGTTGACCCTTATGTATTAAATGTTCATTATAATTGCTTGAAAAAACAACAGCTTTTGTAACCTTTTGTATTAATGACTTTTTTCTAACCTTTGAACTTTACATTTTCCTTTATATCTACTCCACATCATTCACATAATCAATTGGGATTTTAATTTACACCTACAGGTTGTGGTTCTGGCACTATTTGTCCATTGATCCAGACATCTGCATTCTGTGACAGATGTGACTTTGACAAAACTACACATATTTGTGAATCTGTCCCTGGTGGAATAGGGCAGGAAAAAAATAATACATTAGATCCAGACTCCGATGATGGTTTATACTGCACCACAAAAACCGACAGAATATTTTCTGGACTTGCTTTAACTTTTGAAGGTTAATGATATTTCACAAACTATTATTTTTAATTTAGGTTTTTATGTACAGGAGGCAAGTACTTATACATTTATTCTTCTAATTCAATTGTTAGTCAACTTTCCGGTCAAACTAGAATGTGAGGCCAATAAACTTCAAAATTTGATAAACTTCGAGTTTTTTTTACGGAAAATTATAAATAAAAAAAAATAAAAAAATTGAGCATTTATATAGCGCAATATCCACTTAACGTGCTCAATGCGCTTTACAAAATAGTACTTATAAATATTTTGTTAATATCTCAGACTCTGAGAGTATATATTCACTTACAAATTATGTTGGAAATAAAATCCTACATCATACGTGATTCATCCTTTAATATTTATATATATATATATATATATATATATATATATATATATATATATATATATATATAATCATATCACTTGTAGTATGTTTTAATTGTTTAAACTGTTTCATTTTTAATATTGCAAAAAAAATAATTTTCCCACCACATGGAACAAGTAATGATAAAATAAAACGATTGCTTCTATTTTTTATAACTTTGTGTTGTTTTTTTTTTTTTGCCAGACAATTCCATAGCACCATATTCTCAATATGAATACTACGTAGTGGCAATTAACAGTGCTGGCACAGCCACCAGTAAAGCAACATCTGTCAGAACTCTTGAAGCTGTTCCAAAGGGTTTACAGCCTCCCTCCACAAGTGTTGCTCCTGGTCAATTATTTGCAATCTACGTCTCTTGGAATGAGCCAGATGAACCAAATGGTAAATATACTAGATTGAGATAACAAAATAAGGTCTATTTCTACAATTTAGACAAAGATACTGTTTGATCACGTGTATTCCGGGTATTTTTAAAATGTTCGTCATATCATATCACATCATTTTAATAATCAGAGCAACAAGGCAATATTCTATGTGCTTCATAATACAGTTTTGAACTTAGGACGATTATATGTTAGAATACAGCAATGCACGGAATTATCGTTTGTAAAAATACATTTTATTAAGTCATTCTTGAAAGAAAAAGCTCATTTAACAAAGTACATGCTAGTTGTGTTGAACATAACAAAAAAAAAAAGGTTATTCATCTTATTTTCTGTTCCTATATCTGAACAAATTTTCGTTTTCCAATAAGAATCCCATGTATACATTTACTGATTGGTCAGTACATACTGATTGGTCAACGATAAGATAGCAGATGTGTCATTGACCTGTGGGTTTCAAAAGACAAATTAAATGCAGGCAAATTTATTATCATCATTATTATCATATGTCTTCTGCTGTTGTTCAGCCACATCATTTCCTAAAATTAAAAAAAACAACAATATCTTTAAAAACCAAGAGAGATAGTCCTCATCTTTTGCCTCATGATCAAGCATTTACAATTTTTTTTATTGTCATGCAACCTTTTTTCTATTCCACTTCAAGGTATATTGATCAAGTATACGTTGGAGCGAGATGGAATTGAGGTTTACAGTGGGCTTGATTTGAATTTTACAGACAACTTTAACATCCTTCCCTACAGAAGCTATTCGTACATTGTGACTGTTTGTAACGCAGTTGGCTGCGTAAAAAGCGATCCAGTGAGTAAATATTTTATTTCATTAAAATATATTCAACATGAAAAAGTTGTCACATTACGATAATCTAATTATAAATATATAACTGTGCCAAAACTTATTATTATTACTTTTCTCAGCTTTTTATTAGTATAACATTTTATGCTTTGATTCAAGTTTGATGCCTAAAGCTGTCCCTCCTTAATAAATGATTTTTTAAAATATTTTCTTATCATAAAAGACTAAATTCTATAAAATTTAATTTTTCCTTAAGTTTAGTTGCCCTATATAGGTTTTGTTGTTTCATTTTATATTGTTATTTTTTTCTGTTTAAAGGGGATCCAGGTAGCAAATGGTGGAAATAAAAAGAGTACAGAACTCACAATATTGAGTTTACTCAAGGAATATTTCTGAGCCCTCTGAGAACACGACAATGAATAGGTAGTTGGGTTTGTCCGATTTGGATGAAAGTACTTTACGATAGACTATGTTCATTGCAAAGAGTAACATCTACTGACTCTATCTATTCAAATGCAAAGAAACCATAACATATCTGGCTTTGTGTTGTTGTTTTATTGGGATTTTTTTGTTTTGTTTTTGTTTTTCTACAAAGTACTAATTTTTATGTTTATAAATTTGAATTATATAGTTTTAGAGTGTTAAAGCGTAAGAATAACCTTTCATTATTTATTCGTCTTTGTAGTCAATTGTTGCTACAGCTCAAGCCATCCCAGAGGACCTTTTGCCACCACGTGTGGAAGTTATTAATTCGACAGCAATAAAGTTCAAAGGTCAAACTCCTGGAAAACCTAATGGTGTGATTACAGTGTATAGTCTTATATTGATTGAACTATCTGAAGAATTTAATTCAAGTACCCCAGAGGAATATATACGTTCAGGTGAGATAACGCATTGATATTTTGTGCACAATACGTATGAAGAATGAATATCTAACAATAACTCAAACTCACATTTGTGGCTTCCATTGTCATCATCGTAATCCTTTACTACCTTATGACTTACAAACCGTAATTTGCCTCAATTTCTAGGGTGAGACTTGCACAGTAATAATTGCTTACTACTATTTGGATAGGTTGTTCGACTGGGGCATGATCTTTTTATTTAAAATCTATATTTTACCAAGTTACCCATCTAATGATAAATCGAGATACCTGAAAAAATCCGTTTCCTTACAGATTCCTACTCGGGTTGCTCACATGCCAGTTTGAGCCTCTGAGACCCAAATGCATTGTATTAAAATTATATAATTCGTCACAAAAGATATTATTCCCCCCCCCCCCCCTTTATTCTTACTTTAAAACAATACCCACTTTAGTCTTGTCTAATCCCAATATAATTCTATAGTCTGAAATCATCCGAAAACAATTCAGTGTCTTCATCATGATTGAAATTGACATGTGAATACACAACTATTGCAGGAGCTTACATAAAATGTATTCAAATAGAATGATTTGTCGAAATCCATTTTATTTTGGATTGTTTACTCTTTGTTATAAAGAATAAAATTGACTAATAGGAAAAAATTGAAAGATTTTTATTGATTATATTTTTCATTGTTCGTCTCAGGTCTCAAACCTTTTACTGAATACACAGTTAAGATGGTTATTTGTACAGTGGTAGGATGTGCATCAAGTGATAGTGTTGTTGTGAGGACAGCTGAAGATCAACCAGAAGGTATTATTCTAAGGTTTCTTATTCTATTTTACAATTAATGGCTATCCATTAAAAAAAAATATTTTTAAAGATGTATTGCTTGCACTAAAAGTAATACATCTGACTCTTTTACATAGCATTTAAGAGGATCTTTTTGTTAATAGAACTTTTTAGCTTTATGTAACGATTAACATTTTATGTATAAGTATGTTAAAATCTTAACTACTTTCTGCAACTTAACGTCACCAGGTTTAAATCCTCCCCGTGTGATTGTCATTGATTCCTCAACTTTGGAACTCTACTGGCGAAATCCTACATTCATTAATGGACAGTTGAAGGAGTTCAAAGTTATACAGGCAAGTCTTATTCAAGCTATATGTGATCATCACTACAGAAAAAAACTATTGAACTTGATTCCGTTTTCATACCACACCTACCATATTTTGATTGGTCTACCTGCCTTTGTAATTTACAGGTATGGACCTACCTGCTTTTGTCATTGACAGATAGGGGCCTATCCATTGTCGCCTCATTGCGACACTGTTGAGAGAAAACAATTGTGGATAGATGCGTCGAATTATGTGATGTTTACCGACTTTCAAGATTGAACCTTTAATAGATACATATTACATGTCGGCATTATGACCATATATGGATATATGAAATGGTCTTTAGGTGTTAACCAGCTTTCACTTTCAAGATTGGGTTTTCAACTGGTTGCATAACGACCATATAATATGGAAAGATTATGAAGAAGATTTTGGTTGGCTAATAAATTTTGGACAAATTTTGGACAAGTGGTATATTAATAAGTGAGCTAGTTTCTCTGCATTTTATTCAATCACAACAACTATCAATTATCAAGATGCATTTGAAACACCTCTACACCGCCGTCATTTCGACTGGGAAAGCTGCTACAACATTTTTGATGGATCAAGGCTTGTTGACAGATATCATGTGATCCTTATGGACAGTCTCAAGCCTGTATAAACGCAGAGAGGAAATTTCAAACATTTGTAAACCATAATTTTAGGACAAAATATTAATCTGAAATCTGTCCGAGGTAGATCTGCTACAAGAACGGCACTGATAATTTGATATTCTTCATTTTTATATGGATTTCTAGATCATTTAATAATTAAGAAGGGAAAGCTACATTTTAATTTGTTTTTCTTATGGAGGTGCTTTTGCTTTAAACTTACTGTTATAAGATTAAATGATTTATTTATTATAGCTAATTGCTCATATTTGAATTAATTTTTTTTAAAAATGTATTCAATGTTTTTATTCATTATTTCTTTATTTATTTCTTTCCTTCACATAGACTAGTCCCGCTCCAGTATCTCAAGTGTATGTAGGTCTCTCCAAAATGGTTCGAATAGAGACTTTGATTGGTGGCCAGACATATACTTTTCAATTGGAAGCTAGCAATGGAGCAGGCAGATTGCGCAGTCGACCTGTGGAAATCATCATGCCATTGATAACTCCTATCAACATACCACCTGTGAAAGTATGACAAAACATTCCGCGACAATTAAAAATTAACATAGAATTAAATGTTAAATGTTAATTTTTGCCTCAGTCTGGGAGTGCAATTCTGCTCTTTTTACCATTGTGTCCAATTTTCTATTGTGAATGTCTAAGTTTTGGCAAAGCATTTTAATAAGTTGCACTTTTCTGATCATTTATTTTGATTATGTTATTTCAATTACTTATTCTGATTTCAGTTTAATTTAACAAGAACAACAACAAAAATAATAAAAATAAAAAACAAACAAACAAACAAAAAAACTAAACAAAACAAAATTTATTTATCGTGATGGAATAAAACAAGAAGATTCAAAATTAAATTCAAGTAAGTTAATAATATCACAGCACCAGAATAAAAAATCACTATTTGAATGCGTTTTTTACTTTTATAAACCAAAGGAACCTTTTTTTCTATTTTTACGAGCTATACATATGCCAGTCATTGTGGCCTTGCAGTAAAATCAAAGTGCATCGTATTTTTTTTTAAAAAAACAAACAAAACTGCCCATCAGTTTGTCGTTCTTTATGACCCCTACCCCTCTTTTTGCAGTCTGTTAAGGTGTTAAGCTCAACCGCCATCAACGTTCAATGGGATCAAGTCGTGACTGACCAAGGAGAAATAGACCAGTATAGAGTCTTGCTAAATGTTGGAAAAGATACAGAGGTGTGTTTTTCAATTTATTGAGTCTTATTTTCTAGGGCAAAAATTTGAGGCAAGACATTTAAAGCTATTCAAACTAATGTATCAACTTTATACCGAGGACTGAATGACTTTATTGAAGTACTATTAAATGGTCCAGGGGCATAGAGGATGCAGACTTTGCAACTTTGCACCACCGGTCTCTGATCATTTTAACGAGCTGACTCAATTCATTCCATGCCTATTCCTTGACATTATATTGCGATATTTTTCATCACCATCCTTTTTTTTCTTTGATCTCAATAGTGTTCTGGAAGACTATCCTAGTGACCCATTTATAAAAGTTTATTTCGTTTATCTATCAGCAAATGTGGCTTCTGTTTTTGTGTTCAAACCTTCACTGCTTACAACACATCTTTTCATAGTTTTGCAACGCATGTCTGAAACACAGCTTTGATAGCTCTCTATTCACTTGTCATCAATACATTTGAAAAAGAAGACAGAAACATTTTCAAAATGTGTCAAGAAAGAATTAAAAAGTAGGAACAATTTTAATGTTCAAAACATATATATATATAAGATTATAGTATTTGCGTTATTTTTTTCCTGTTTGACTATCTTGGCATTTCATTTTAACAGGTTATAAGTGGTGCAGGACTTGCAACACAAGTGACAATATCTGACTTGCTACCATACACTGAATACAGCGTGCGTTTACAGGCCTGCCTTCGCAATGTCCTAAATGGATGTGGGACAAGCTCAGAGGTTCTGGTTACCACTAAGGAAGCTAAGCCTGCTGGTTTGGCCCCACCCGAACTATCGGCGGTATCATTTGATGCTGTCCGCATAGAATGGAAACCACCCATGTATCCAAATGGTGTGATTACAGAATACAGAATTTATCAGAGGAGAGGTGGCACCAGTGACCCGATACTGGTGAACCAAGTCAATGGAGATGTATTTGAATTTGTTCATTCTGGACAAGATTTGGAACCGTTTGAGGAATACAGCTACAAAGTAAGTATATTAAAAGTTGGGAAATCTAAATTTCTAAATCATCAACTTCTCATTGATTGGCTCTGTTCATTTTTCTCTCTCTCCAGCATGCAATGAGCTGAACAATATGTTCGTTAAATAAACCTACGTTTATTTCAAAATGAAACCACAGAATAAGTTATTAGTATGTTTTGATATCAAAATATTTTATGTCATAAGACTTTTTATTCTTGATAATTTCTCTCTCAAAATGCAAGTCAGTTTTTATGATGATAATCGAAATTCCCCCATTTTCACCCCTTCATCCAATATAGGTCCTAGCTGAAAATAAAGTCGGTGATACAGAGAGTGACTGGTCCTCAGTTAGAACCAAAGAGGCAATCCCAGTAGGATTATCTGACCCAGTGATTGGATCGGTCAGTTCCTATGGACTATCAATGTCATGGTCAGCTCCAGACAAACCGAATGGGATTATACGTCATTATATAATTCACTATAACTTGGATCCACCCATCAACACGGAGGAAGAGTCAGTCTCCGTTAGTGGATCAGCTACCAATACATCTATAGCTGGGCTGGAACCTTTTTCAAACTATTACTTCTATGTTGAGGCAGTTAATTCTGCAGGAAGTATAAAAACTGGACTTGTATATACAAAAACCCAAGAGGGCTTTCCTTCAGGTATTCCAGAAATCAAAGTAGAAAAGATAATATCAGGTACAGCTGTTATCATAAAGTGGGACAGACCTCTGAGACCAAACGGTGTCATATCACTATATAAGTTGTATGAAACAGGTGTTTCTTATGCAATTTATACTGGCTTACAAAGAGAGTTTGAATACAGAAGACTTACCCCTTTTACAGAGTATTCAGTTAAGCTTGAAGCCTGTACTAAAATTGGATGTACACTTGGCCCTACCCAGTCTTTCAAAACTGCTGAAGTTGCTCCATCTGCCCAACCAAGTCCTTCACCTGGGTCTATCAATGCTACTCATGTAACTCTAAAGTGGAATCCGCCAGTAAATCCAAATGGTGCCATAATGTCTTACGAAGTATTGAGAAGAAAAAATAATTTAAGGAAGAGAAGAAGTATTGATGTAGTTTCATTTAATGTAGACATAGATCGCAATCAAGAGAGTTTTGATACCTTTACAGATATATATAAAATTCCCTCTGTTATGATGTTTCCTGAAGAATGTTTGTTCCAAGCATTGAATGATACTTGTTTGGATATGATTAAGCGCCTTCAAAACTCATCAGAATTTGTAAGCAACACACTGTCATTAGATAATCAGATTCAATCACATTTTGAGTTAGATAATCAAATTCAATCACATTTTGAGAGTGACATGCAGCTGCACAGAATTAGGAGGGCTGTGTCTGATACGGAAGTTGTATATAAAACAACAGATACCGATAAAGACTCTTACGAATATACAGACACAGGATTACAACCACATACAACATACCAATACAGTATACGTGTGACCAACAGTCAAGGTGCAAACAATAGCCCTTGGCAGACAGTTACAACTGAACAGGCTGCACCAGAGGGAGTTCATCCTCCACAGCTGTCTCATATTCCAGATGACATCCACAGCATATCTATCACATGGTCACCGCCAAATCAAGTCAATGGCATCCTACAGAGTTACCAAATACAAAGAAATAACAGTGTTCCATATAGTTTCTTACCTGATTTACCAAAAAACTTTAAGGATTCGGGTTTATCTGCTTTTACCATGTACTCCTACACCTTGATGGCGTGTACCGGTGGTGGCTGTACCACGAGTGCACCAGCAACTATACTTACCAAAGAGGCACCTCCCTTACTTGTAAATCCCCCTAATGTTAATGCTTTGGATTCCAACCGGATTGAAGTCACATGGAGCAAACCTCAAATAACCAACGGTGAGATAATAGAATATAACCTAAAAATGGATGGACAGATTATATACACTGGTCTCTCTCAATCATTTATTTCTGACGGATTAACTGCCTATTCAAAGCATATTTTTATCTTGGTGGCATGTACAAACGGTGGGTGTACTGAAAGTGGAGAAGTGACTGGCACAACAGCAGACTCACCCCCCACAGGACTTTCTCCACCATTGCTGCGTGTTCTCAGTGCCAGGTCTATCGAGGTTACTTGGTCCCCACCTTCCGGCCCAAATGGAGTAATTTCCTCCTATGACGTTCGCCGAGGTGGAAGACTGATTTACACCAATAACATTGCAGTCAGTGGCAGCCTTGAGACTACCTATGTTGATTACAGTTTGGAACCTGGAGAGGAATATTCCTACACCATTGTTGCAAGAAACAGGTAAGAATTTTTAATGAATTATAAGTTTGAGTTTAAAAGTGCCTGTTTTAAATTCATGTAGACCTAATCTTTTAGAATATTAGGTACCTGTATAATGATGATATTGATAGCCAAAAAATTAGTATCTTTCAGCTAATGGTAAATAAGGTCGTAATAGGATGTATGACTTAGTTTTAGAAAATGTTATTTGTCTATCCTCTGCTTGGCAATAGCAGTTACATATTGTTAGATTGGAGTGTTAGAACAGAATTTTCATAACATAAGTGTCTGATGTGAAATGGAAATTTGATTTCATGTGATGTGCTGCCGGAATAAGTACAACATTGTGAAGCACATTTTGTGTGGAGCACATGGTAGAATGGTAGAAACATGTGCTATATAAATATGCATAATTTAATTTACTAATTGAAAATAGATTTTATTGCTGCAAAGAGTTATTTTTTAGTCAACAGGTTTTACGATTTACTTAAATTGTTGTTGAATTTATAATCATCATCATCGTCGTCGTCGTTATTATTGTTGTTTTATTGTTATAATAATAATAATAATAATAATAATAATAATAATAATAATAATAATAATAATAATGAATAATAATAATAATAATAATAATAATAATAATAATAATAATAATGATGATGATGATGATAATAATAATAATAATAATAATAATAATAATAATAATAATAATAATAATAATAATAATAATAATAATAATAGTAATAATAATAATAATATTTTGGAGAAAGTTGTAATTCATAGCATCTTGTAAACAGGCATTAATGTATAGTGACTAAAAAGCATAACAGTTAGGTATATTTGCAAGATGTATGGAAGTGGAAGATGAAATCAAAATTAAAGCCGGTAAAGTAAGGAGCAGACTAGATTTTGAGAAAGAAAAAAAACAATTTTTTACCCGGAATTTTGGTATTTTTCAGAACGTGATATAAAAATAACAAAATACTGAGAGAATGCCTTTGCAGTGCACCACAATGTAGTCAATCTGATGCCTTTGACAGATTGGCATTTGTTACTTAAAATCTGCTCCAGTCAAGTCATAAACTGCTGATGCGGAAACTATTTTTGCTAAATCAATTCATCTTAAAAGGCGTCAAACTAAAATTTTAAAATTTATTTTATTCATTATCTATTTTTGTCAATAAATCCTGCCATCTGGTTGAGTGGTTAAGCATTGCATTGTGATCCCAAAGGTCCCTGGATTCGTGCTCTGCTTCAGGCACTTTTATTCTTTCCTTGGACAAGATTATAAATTTATTCACTTTGGACAACAAGAGCGGTTCCTGTTAACATCAGACGTTTGTTTAATGTATTAATAGTATTATCTATATTCTCTCATGGAATGCCCAGGCAACGGTATCTAACGATCTCACACAGAAGGGTGTAATTTTTTTTTTTTTTAAAATAAATATCAAATATTCTATATTTATGGCGGCTATGTGGTCTTGTGGTATGACACTCGCTTTCGGATCGGACGGTCCTGGGTTTGAGCCTCGCTCGGCGCATAGTTGAATCCTTGGAAAAGGCTCTTTATTCACATTCTCCCACCGTACTCAGGTGTAAAATGAGTAACTGGCCGTTAACAGTGTTGTCTCTGTCGAAAAAAAAAAAGATAAAATCGTCTAACAGGCATCGTCGTGTCTCGTTTTACATGCTATATGTTGCTGTTGGTCAGGGACCCATTGTAAAGCGCTTTGAGCACATTTAGTGGATATTGCGCTATATATATATATATATATATATATATATATATATATATATATATATATATATATATATTGTATTTCAGGAAAGGCAGTGTTGAGAGTGTTCCATCAAGGGCCTTGACATACTCTGATTCCCCCTCTGGCCTAGCCCCTCCTGTCCTTACTGCCATTTCATCGACGTCAATCAAAGCTGACTGGAAATCACCATCGAACCCCAATGGTCTTATTATGAACTACACACTCTATCTGGGTAAGGAAATGACTTTGAATGTTTATCACTGCACCTGAGAGTTCCTTAAAATAATTAGTACGTGGCTCAGCGGTACAGTCTTTGCTTCCTACCCAAAAGGTATCGAGTTCGATCACCCGCCGCTGCACTGTATGTCCTTGAGCAAGTCACCTCGCCTTACCTCAATTTGCGGCGCTGCACTGCGGCTGACGCCTGGGTTATTCTAGTCTTCCCTTGGAATAGACCCTAGAGACAAATTTCTCCTATGGGATGAATAAAGGGAATTTTGTTTATTTTATTTTATAAGACTGAATCTTTTCTTAAATTTTCTTTTTTTTTTTTTTCACAATATTCTTCACAGATTCAAAGGTGATAAGAGAATGCATTTCAATTAGACTAAATCCTGTGAACAAAAATGTTGAATATCCTTTTTAACATTGATTACTTTTCAACTTTATAAGAAATTTCCAAAAATGTTGGATATGCTTTTGACTAGTCTATCGTTATTCACCAAAACCATTATCAAGTCTATGACTCTACAATTCCAGAAACAAAGATGGTATACACCGGCTCTTCTTCACAACTCACCTACACCATACCAGGGTTAGAGTTTTTCACGGAATATAATGTGAGAGTCCAGGCTTGCACATCCAGAGGTTGCGAGACAAGTCAACCATCCAAGACAAAGACCCTGGCTGCCCAACCAGAGGGTCAGAATGTTCCAGACCTGATAGCATTAGGAAATGAACAAGGAGCTCATCATGGTGTAAGAGCCTCATGGAATCCTCCTTTGAGACCAAATGGAAATATTTTGTCATACGAGTTATGGCGACGATCCGTTTCAATCATGGACGCAGGTTAGCTCCATGTTCTACCTAGTTTTATTCATCTTTTTCTTTTCTTTTTGTTTGTTGTTATTTCTATTCATTCGTATCAGCTTTAATGCCCCTCCCAATTGGAGTTTTGTTTTTTCATTCATTCACTGTAGTAGTTTTTCAGAGCTTCGGGTTTATATAGCGCGAAACTGACAATAACAATTATTTGCTACCTTTTTGATATGACACTAGTCTGTCAAAAAGTACTTTCCACCAGATCCAAGAGATCCAGTTACCCAATCACTGCTGGGTTGACAGGGGAGTCAGAAAAAAATCTCGACTTCAATGGGGATCGATTTCTTCAGTCCCTTTGCATGTGAATTGAGTGCTCTTGTAGCTGAGATATCAGGACCCACTTTCCTTCATTGTCTAAATCTTTCTTGGTTTATCCCTGCGCAAGAGTATTTTAGCTTTCTAAAAGACTAGGTCATATGGGTATCATTCTTCTAATTGTAATCTTTGTTAATTTATTAAATAAAAGTAAGTCGTTGAAATGAAATCATTACTCCTACTTAGTTTCAGAAAAAGACTTCAGAAATTTGCGTATGATGTAGCACAAAAATTCATCTTGCAAAATACTTTTCTTGTTTGTCTTAAAAATTGTACCACTCAACTTTGAATTCATATTCAGTTCCCCCTAAATCACACCGATCTGTAAATTACTGTTATTTTTCAATCAGGTACAACACATGGAGATCCAAAAATGGTTTACAATGGGAGTGAGACTGTCTATGTTGATACAGATTCCAACTTATTACCATACAAGCAATACGAGTATCAGATTGTAGCCTTTAACAGTGTTGGAAGGACAGGAAGTGAATGGCTAGCTGTTGAAACCAAGGAAGATGCTCCTCAAGATATACCTCCCCTCAAAATAATAGTAAGAATAATAATATTACTTTTCATAAGTAAATATAACACTGTTAATTTGTCAGAACTTGAAGTTTAAAATTAAACGTAAAGTACACATAAATTAAGGAGCTTAAGTTAAATTAATGTATTTTTTTTTGTAGAATATATGTTTAAATAGAAAAAAGGCAACTTCTGTCATTCTGATCATTTTGAATTTTAATTTTAGAAAAAAGTTTCTGCATTCGGTTGTACCCAGCCAGAAAACCAGCTTAAAATAGTGGTCACGTGTTGGATAAGTTCCTTTGCAAATATTCATCATTATCCCCTTTCATCAGTAATTCACACAAGAGGTTATTGATAACATAAAGTCATGACCTTTACTATTTCTACTTCAATGTTTACAGCGATTCCTTTTTAAATAAATATGAGATGATTTTACATCTGTATTTCCTTTTCAGGCTACAACATCCACAACAATCACAGTAGAAGCAAAACCTCCAAAATCACCCAACGGAATTGTGCAGATATATAGAGTTTTAGTCAATGATACTGTGGTATGTGCTGAATTTTTAAAGTTTTCGCTTGGTTGAGCAATAAATTTGTGTTTAGAATTGAAAACTTAAAGTTCTTAAGAGAAGTTTTTAAAAAAAGTAATATATAAGGACATTGTTGATAAGTGAATAACAGCTATTTGAAGCGAAAGCTCATAAAACCATTGATTTTCTTCTAGCTAAAATCAGGATTTTGTATATGACCGTTGTCAATTACATGTCGGAAGATAATCATTTTGACAATATTAACATTACTTTTGTGCAACTGCTAATGACCTTAACCAAGATTTATTATTTTGCATTTCACAGTATTCATCATCACCTTCAATGAAGCAGACCGTCGGTTTATCATCTCCTCTCCTCCCCTTTACCACATATGTCTTAAAATCACAAGTTTGCACAGCTGTTGGTTGCGGTGAAAGCTTGGGGAGAACTACAATGACAGACAGCGCAAAGCCTAATGGATTAGCTCCCGTCGTTGTTAGTCAAATAACAAACACCACTGTTCAATTAAAATGGCGTGAAGCTGCCAATCCAAATGGAAAAATTTTAAGGTAACTGATAAATTCATCATTTTTAGTAACACATTGTCCTGGTGTGTTGGACAAAAGGGAGATGACATTATTTTTCTTAATTCTGCCTTTATTGTAAATGTATAATACACGAATGGTACTGATAATTTGATAACTTTCGTTATAAGAATACCCACCTATGTACACATACATTCACTCATGCACGCACACACATACACACACCTACTTACATACGTACATACATACCTAACTACCTATGTACCTACCTGCATACATACATACACACACATACATACATAAATAAATACATACATACACACATACAACGTACATACATACATATATTTATGCAAACAATTTGCATTGTGGTGATAAAATATATTTTGCTCATCGAATTCATGTTTGTAATGTTAGGTTAGAATGCCAGACGGGTTTAGACTATCTAATGAATGTTTTCTTCATTCAATCTGATGATGAAAATCATTAATCCTATAAATATCTATAAACTGTACTACTAAAATGAGCTCTTATACAATGGGCTCAGTAGTACTTAATTTAATTGGTTGAACTACTCGTCCTGTATGTTTGAGATATGTCTATTCTTGTTAGTATTTTATATTGCCATTTAAATTATTTGTGACCAACTATCTTGATTCTGTATTATGTCTGGGTGAAAAGAATGCTGAAAATTTAACGTCGGAGTTATACAGTTTTAGTTATATTCTGTAATGTTATTGAAGAGATTGAATGTAGTTCATTAAACAATTACCAACTTAAATTTTGTAATTCTAATTGTAATTCTTTCATGTTAAAGTCAAATTTTCGTTATTTGGTTCATCCAAACATAATACCAAATGGACAAACTGGGTCACATTTTTGTTTACGTTTTCAATATCTTCATTTCCTCTTTATCCTGGATTTTAATATTACGTGGTTAGTCAAAAAAAAATTAAAACGACGAAAAATTGTCATGTCTAAGAAGGAGACCTGGTGGCCCACGACTAACTTATTACTTTTAACTGGAATTTTTTTCTTACCTTCTGTATTCAATTAGAAGTCATAAGGATGTTTCTAATGCTAAATAAGAAAGAAAGTTGATTGTAAGAGATGCCCATTTAAAGAGTAAGCACAATCCATGAAGCAAAAACTAGATTTAAAATCCTTTTCTTCCTATCTCACCTGGACAACTTTATTTACTCCTAAAGTTTCTTTTCTTCTATGAAGACTTCGATTATTTCTTCTATGAAGCCTTCGATTATAAAAAACAAAATCTCGTTTTCACCACAGATATGAAGTTTACATGCGAACAGCCTGCCCTAAAGCATTTCAACGATATGAAGAGCCTTGTATTATAGGTGATGCTGAGACTATTTTCACTGATGTTGGAAACTTCATGGAGTATGACTATGACTCTCTAAGCCCTTATACAGCTTATGAGTTTAAAGTTCAAGCCTTCAATGACAAAGGCGGTGTTGATTTCCTGGAATGGGTGCGAGCAGAGACAACTCAGTCAGGTATGCATTATAGTTATAGATCTCCCACTCCCAAGTAGTATCTCTTATCTCTGTCACATACATAGTCAATGGTATATGGTAAATGTAGTAGTAGTAGTAGCGTATGGCTACACCTCCAAATGTATTTCGTCAACCCAGCTTCTAAAGTCTTCCTCCGCCCTAAGGATGGTTTTGTAGCCACCTTCTAGTTTAGTGACTGGACAGTGGAGGACGATGTGATCGCTGGTCTCTGGGGCTGCCTGACATTTCTGGCAGGTATCACTGTTTCCAAGTTTCCATTTGCACATATTTGATGCAGTTCTGCCATGTCCAGTTAAGAGGCGGTTTGAGGAAATCCAGTATTGGAGAAAGTCTTCATGGGGTTTCCATTTTGGTAAATGAAAAGGGGAGAAATAAAATAATTACACTTTGGGTTTCTATTCAAACCAGTACAGCACTCGCTGGATTCTAGCACACTCCTGATAGAAACAAAAAAGCATGTTAACATTCAATATATTCGGTCACCCAGCTACATCGTGTAATATTGCACAGCATGCTGGAAATTTAGCGTGCTAGAATCCGGCAAGTACTGTACAGTATTGCTGTAATTTTTTACATGAAAGAAATGATTGGTCATCGCATTTTTATATGATGAGCCCCCCCCCCCCCCCCCCCCCCATTCCTTCCGCAACTCACTGCAATGAACAGTTACATCCTGATCGAGTTTAGATCTGGTAGTTGTGACTGACGAGTGTCCCCTGCAATTGATAATGTTTCACACCACAGAAAAGATATTAAACTTAGGCTTCATTGGTCTTTGGGCGCTGAAGGACTATTTATTTTTCTATTTGCATGTTGAGTAACTGCTCTTTCCAAAATGTGAGATGCATGGGGCTTTTGTGCCTGATGTTTATTCTATGTTTAACCATATAATAGTGCTTTATTATTAACTTTGTCACTTGACTGAGAAAACATCACTATTATCTGCATTGTCCTTCAGGCCCAGTTTACATCAACTTTCCAAGAATGGCAAAGAATGGGTCATTGGCTGTGATATCTTGGTCCAAGACGTTCCAGCTAAACGGTCGTCTTAAGGAATTTATTCTCACAGCGGATGGAAACATTGTTTTCCGTGGACTTAGTTTTGAACATTCAGTGGATAGAAGAGAAAATCAAAGTAAGTGTAGTTTTTACATGATTTTGTTCTATAAGTATACATTAGTTTGAAGGAAAAAATATTATTATGATGAGCTTTTCACCAATAAATTTGCAATGCATTTACATAGCGTTAACATTAAACTATAATGACATTTGAGCACTTCATTACATTTGATCTCATGTCTGCTCATTTGACACAACATTATAGGCAGACTTTATTTTTGCATTCAGATAAATTTTCAAGGGTTGTAACTGATAAAATATGTGAATTGTATCATTTTGTTATAAATGACATAGTAAGTGACTGTTTGATCATTTGATCACTGATCCGTCGTTTTCAAAAACCAATTCACTTTTGTGAGTTCAGTTGCTGACGAGTTGTCAGTAGTACAAAGTGACACAAGGCAGCATATAATTTAACGCTTTTTCTAGATCAAGTGCAATTAATGACATGAATCGAATGTTTAAGTGGATTTTGCCACTTGATATGGATAAAATGGTAATAGTCAGGTGTTTCATATGAGACTTAATCTTGAGGTCAATTCCATAAAATATTTCAATTTAAGAAAAATCACAATACTTTTCTATACCTTCCACACGGCCATTGATCTCATCTTACAATTGACTTTTATTGTATATGTTCCACCTTTTATTTGTTGCAGTTATTCAGTTCGTGATAAAAGTGATCACAGATTATGGAGAGACTAAGACTCCAACTATTGTCTTTGATCCCAATGCAGTGGGAAACATTGGTAAGTATTGGAGAAAGTCTTCATGGGGTTTCCATTTTGGTAGATGATGATTTTACTCTTCCAAGTTGAGCTATACTTTGAACATTCAAAAGTATTTTGCATACATCGAGTCCTGATAAACTTTGATGTGTTTGTCATTGTGACCATATTTTTTAATAATGGAATCCATTAAAAATGTATGTATCATTAATAGATACTAATATGGAAACAGAGTTGGATACTGTAGGAGTGCAAGAACAAAATGGGAACCTAACAATTAAGTTGCACTGTAAGAAATGGATAATAAGTAAACCGATGGTCTTTTAGAGGAATAAACGAATTTAAAAGTGATAAAAGTAAGAAAATATTCTAGTTTTCATCCCCCCTCTCACACGCCATATACAAAGAATCATCTCATGATCAATAAGGTCTTGTTGTAATGAACAATGTCTTAAAAATTGGCTGAGAACGGAATTTAGATTGAACTCACTCCAGAAAGCAGTATCAAAAACAAAAAAAAATTGTATTTAAAATAGTGCCAAAGCTAGCAGAGAAAAATCCAAGGAAAAAAAACGATCCCACTTAGATTGGGGATTGAACCTCAGATCTCTTGATTATCACTCAAACCTGCAACCATTACATCAGAGGTTACATGTTAGTTGAGATGGTTTAATGCCTGTATTCTTCACAAGAGTACATATTCTTACTGTGAACTCTGCTCTACATTGTTACATACATCGAATACAAAAGAAAGAGGTCGAAGACGCGAGGATCAGGCAGTGGAACAAGATAATCTGAAAAGAGGGTATGAAACAATGCCAAAGTCAGCAGAGAGAGAAAAAAATTAAATCCCATTCTTTTCTCTCTGCTAACTTTGTCTAGAACTGTTTCATACACGACTTTTCAGATTTTCATCTTGCACCAGTGCCTGCCTCCGTATTATTCAAGTATTCACTATGACGTTGTGTCTGAATATAATCTCATTACAGTACAGTCAACTTTCTCTGTTGTCAATTCTTTCTATATAATGGATATTAATACTCCCTGCTGTTTTAAAAATCAGATTAATATCATCTGACTTATGAACAGTTATGAAAAAAATATTTTTTTCAGCTCTCTTGTGAAATCAGATTTTATCATTATACATATAGGTACTGGGTTTTGTTATTGCATGGCAGATTAGGTCGTTGTGCAAGTCAATGTCAGTGCCCATTCTAACTACAGGTTTTTCTTTTTTTTTTGATCATGTCAATAATTTGATAATGATAATAATACTCCAGTTCACAACTGCTCTGTCAATTCATAATCATATTGAATCAATATTTTTTTTTTAATCTCACCCTAGGTACAACACCTTCACCTCCCACCCCTGTTCCATTGCCTGCCTCGTCTTCATCAAGCACAGAGGTGTACGAAGAAGTTTGGTTTATCATCCTTATGTGTATTCTAGCCCTGTTGATACTGTTCGCAATCATTGCTTATTGCCTAAGAAAGTCCGGGCCCAGAGAACCATACATCAGGGAAAGGATGCCTTTACCTCAACAACAACAAACCAAACTAAAGAGAGATCTTTATGTGATTGATTCAAGGGATGGAAGGGTCCTTGATGCAAATGTGAGATTGATTTAAATTCCAACTTAAAGTATCAAGACCTCTTTATCAAACGGGAGACAATAATAATAATATTCTCTTAACTGTATTAACAAATAATTTAATGGTTTCATAGAGATATCGATAGATTAGTGCCAAAGAAAGGTAAATAAAATACAATCTAGGCAATCAGATTTGGAGTAACAAAATCTAGCAATTCCTTTGTCATGTACAGCAATTTTATTGAGACTGGTGGGTTACAAAATTGTCCTTTTTAGTTTTAGCTTTGCCATTATTATTATTATTATTATTATTATTATTATTATTATTATTATTATTATTATTATTATTATTATTATTACTATTATCCTCATCATCATTATAATACGATGATGATGATGATGATGATGATGGTGATGATGATGATGATGATGATGATGATGATGATGATGATGATAATAATAATAATAATAATAATATTCAGTTTAGTAAATGAGAAGTCAGCTTTTATAAGATTAAACAACAACCCTTAACTGACTGTATTTCAGTGACTTGCAATTGTTATGAATTCTCTTTTTAATTTGTCCAATTCTAAGTACTGATTTGAATTACATTGTCTTCTTTTGCCAGGGGCTATCAAGAGAAGGCCTAAGAGGAAGAGATAATTTTTATCAAGGGCCTGGTTTTGGAATAATAAATCCTGCATTCTCCCAAGATGGAGACCTCAGTCGCATGTCCTCAGACAAGCTGTCGAGAATGTCAGTTGGAAAACTCCGAGACGACCCAGAGTTCAGTTGGGATAGGCATTTTGATAGTGGACTTGTGAGTTGAGTTCCTATGAGTAGATTACAATGTTCATAGTTTCGAATTTGACTATGTATTTATTGGTTTTAAAATGTTCAAAGATAAGGAAACTACTCAAAAAGCAATGGTATTATCCAGCATGCCAACAAAGACTCCATTTTTGCACTGGATTCTAACACACTCCTGATAGAAACAAAAAAGCATGTTAGAATCTGAGCATGCCATATTGCAGAGCATGCTGGAAATTTAGCGTGTTAGAATTCAGCAAGTACTGTACTGTAGTGCCGTAATTTTTTTACATAAAACTTATCCAAACCAGTCATTTACTTACTTATCCGAACCATAAAAGAAATGATTGGTCATCACATTTTCATATGAGGAGTCCCCCAACCCTTCTGCAACTCACTGCAATGAACTGTAACTTTTTTTGTTTGTTTGTTTGTTGCTTTAGGTCTCTTCCAACACAATTGAGGTTATATGAGAGACCGCTGAAACAAAAAAAACAAGCAATCTAACAAAAATAGTACAAATTTAAATCAAAATCATAACCTAAAGATATAAGCTAAATTATAAATAACGAAGAACAAACAGGCAGAAGATTTACAGAAAAAAAATATCCCCTGTCAAAAATACAATCACAAACCAAAGGAGCAGGATAGGCTAGTAAAGAGAAGAAGAAACGACATCACTATCGGATCGTACACCCATGCGAACATCATAGGTATATGATTCAAGGGTGATGCTCCCATCCAACCACCCGCGAACTGTAACTGTTACATCCTGATTGAGTTTAGATCTGGTAGAAAGCAGTTGTGACTGACGAGTGTCCCCTGCAATTTATACTGTTTCACACCACAGAAAAGATATTAAACTTAGGCTTCATTGGTCTTTGGGCTCTGAAGGACTGTTTCTTTTTTTTATTTCTCACGTGTTGCATATGTTGAGTAACTGCTTTTTAAATTTGCGTGAATTTTTTTAAAACTCCCCCCCCCCCCCCCCCCAAAAAAAATGGGAGATGTATGGGGCTTTTGTGCAAAGGGTTTGTATTAACTTGTGGTTATTCTATTTTTAAGCATATAATAGTGCTTTATTATTAACTTAATTTGCTTTTTTTTTCTTTCTTACAGTTTGACAGCCTTGATGATGACACTGATGATGACGACACCAGGAGTGGTCAAACCTACAGTTACACAAAGGAACAGACAGTGTTTACTGATACACATTTGTGAAGGATCCTCTGACTGATTTTACCACCGTATTTATTTATTGGAATTTGTTTTTTGTTTTTTTTTGTGTGGGGGGGGGGGGGACGGATGAGAAGATACAGCTTTTCTTTTTGTTCCAATTCATGCAGTTGTATTCAACCTTTTAATATACTCATGTAAAATCACATATTCCACGTTTGTGAACTAAATGTTACGTGGATAAAGTGTCTTTATCATAAGCATTTAGTATACAATTTTAACGTTTAAAGTTTCATTGTTATCTGTTTAAGTTTAAATAAATAGTCATGTAATGGCATTGAAATTTTGTTTTAAATTATATGGCTGGATTGCGTTTAGAATATATCTATTTCTTGTAAATGTTTCATACATTTTCCGCCCAGTTATTTCTGTTAAAAATATAATGAAATTGAATTCCTATGGTAAAAATTAAAGATTCCACACAGTGAATAAATAGAAACATAAGACTATCCACTGAGCCGAAGCTCAATGTCAACAGGTGTCAGCCATGTTGTCCGCAATCTATCACATAGCCAAAGCGGGTTTCGCCAAGACCGAAGCACATCGGACGTTGTATGGACACATAAATGGTTGGCAGCAAAGGCACTCAAAGAAAACATATCCATAACAATAACCGGAATCGATATGTCCGCAGCCTTTGATACGATCGACAGAGGAAAACTTTGGAGATATTAACAGAAATAGTAGACGAAGACGAGCTCCGAATAATCCGATTTCTCCTCAGCAACACAAAGATACAACCAAGGATATACGGGGCCACAAAACAGACGCAGTTCGAAAGTAACATCGGGACCCCCCAAGGAGATAGTCTGAGCCCGATTCTGTTCACAATATACTTAGAACACGCTCTGAAAGAAGTTCGAAAAGTCATTCCAAAACCAACGACTCATATTGAGAATGCAATCCCTAGAGAAATCGCCTATGCAGATGATGTCGATTTTATTGGATCAACACCAGCAAATATAGACATCATACAAAATACCCTCATGAAATATAACCTCCAAGTCAATGCCAATAAAATCGAATTTACAACAATATCGAGGAACAAAGAGGAATGGAAAAGAACAAAGAAAGTCGGCTCACTAATTGGAGACACCGAGGATGTACAAAGAAGAAAACAGCTATCAAACGCCGCACTCAGTAAACTCACCAATGTATGGATTAGAGGTGACAAAATAAAGAGAAAAACCAAACTGAAACTGTACCATGCTCTTGTAAAACCGGTACTTCTGTATAACTGCGGCACTTGGGCGTTGACAAAATCCGAAGAAGAACATCTGGATGCCTTCCATCGCACACAGCTAAGAAGGGTACTGGACATCAAATACCCCAAAAAGATCTCAAATGAATCACTCTATAAGATCACAAAAGAAAGACCAATCTCCCTTGACATTTTACAACAACGATGGCAACTTTTCGGTCACATACTACGCAGGGACAAAAACATACCAGCAAACCAAGCCATGTCGGGATACTTCCAAAAACACGGGAACCTTTTCAGAGGAAGACCGATCACAACACTCCCTGTGATCCTAAACAAAAACCTCACAACACTTGGACAAAGCATTAGTCTCATAACGGCAGGGGACCTTGAAAATCTGAGAACCCTAGCAGAGGACCGGCAATATTGGAGACACCTCACACAGGAAATACTGGAAACAGCCAAGGCGACCCGATCTTTCGGTCGAGACGCGAAAGGCATCTAAGTCAAGTAAGTCAAGTCAATTCCTATGAATATACTTAAATTAAAAGTGGTAAGCATTTACAACATTGATCTCCAAATTACTTACATAAAATTCATTCATTCGCATCTCCTTGGAAGTGGTCTAGTTTGCTTTAATTAATAAAAATGACTAAAAGTATATTTTAAAAATTGTATTTAAAAATCTTATAGCCATTTCCCCAATATCTTTTAATTTGTTCTTTGTACCACACTTAAAAAGTGTATTTGAAAGTTTGTTTTTTGGATGTTTTTTTTTTTTGTTGACAAAAATAATAATTCATTTTCTTATGAAAAAAAAGTGCTTTTATTTGGAATAATGACAGTAAAAGTTGAATGTAAATGATTTGCCTTCAAAATGATACCATAAATACGATTGATTGGTGACCATATTGCTGAAAAAAATATATTACATAGTAAAATATGTCACAAACACAGATTAGAAGAGAACACGAGACTGATTGGATAGATGTAGAAGAATATTGAAGATAGGTATATTACAGATAGAAAGCTGATTTTAAATCAAATTGACCAGCAGTGATTTGAGAATGGTTGTTGTGTAAAATGGCTGTCTAGTATCAGTCCAGTGCGGCTGTATGTTTTGTCTTTACATAGATCCTGATTTCTGAATCACTTGAGAAGACAAAGACCTGATGTATTTCAGATGGTCTGAAGAGGATTAAAAGCCATTTCAACTCATTTGACCTAAACCTGAATAAAAGATTGGAAATAGCTGCGCAATTATTTTACTTGTTACAGTGAAAACATTGCCTTCCTTTATTTGTTATTTTTTTGCTTGTCTTATTCTGAAAAATGCAAAAATTCACGGAAAGATTGTGGATTCACCAATATTCGCGGCAGTGACAAACGCAGATGTTAAAACAATGAAACAACTCTTGTGTAGGACTCAATTTTCATCACACTTTATGACCATATTCATGATCCCATTGAGTTGAGCAGTAACTTTAGCGAGAGAGAGAGAGAGAGAGAGAGAGAGAGAGAGAGAGAGAGAGAGAGAGAGAGAGAGAGAGAGAGAGAGAGAGACAGAAAGAGAGAAGAGAGAGAAAGCTCTATCGAGTTGATCGTTTAAGATTCACTAAGCCTTATTGATTTCTACTTTTAAATGGAGACAATTTTCATACTTATTATAATATTAGTATAAATAAGAGCGCAAAGAAACTGAGACATTCCCTTCAAAGAAATAAAAAGTACTCTTGTTTTTGTTTTTTAATGTACTATTATTTTCTAGTCATACTAGTGAAGAACCTGCAATATTTGCAGGGAAATAAAAGCTATTATGAGCATGGCTCATCTACTTTATTTATTATACTACTGTATTGGTGTAAACATAGATGGGGACAAATCTTTTGAGCCATCAACGATCAAAATCTGTATGGTAATAAAATCTGTAGGTGAGGGCAAATGAATCTAGCAATAAATGACGATTCTCAACATCAAATGACTGATAATTACACCCGAACATAATTCCTAAATAATCATGTGAGTCAATAGGTGATGAAATTACCCTTAATTTAAAAATGGTTTCGAGTTACTTTTATATCAATCTGTAAAAAATAGTTTTATAATTTTTATATTTGCCAGTAATTCTGTGCTCTTTGGCAAAAATTTAACATGGGTTGTATGGAACAATTCTGACCCGCATCGCTATTTTTAAAAAGAATAGATGCAGGAATATCATCTTAATTCAAAACATATTTAGATTCCTCTCATCGCCTTAAAATTTTAGGTAAATGTAGTTTTGAGCTACTGTACTTATGGAGAATCTTGCCAATAATATATAACCACCATCACCATCATCATCATCTTAATTGTCATATTTTTTATTTTTCGCTTTTGGCATAATGAATTCCCATCTTGCAAGTGAGTAATAGAATGAAAAACTGTGCAATTTGAACAAGAACTTGTACGAAATGGCTGTCAGTATTCATTTGTATGAGACTAAGACTAAGAAGGTGCTTGGATTTTTAAGATGAAAATCTATTGTTATGTATGTGACACTTTCACTTCATTGCGACTTCAACCTTACCCACCTTGCAGCTATGTGTTGTTTTCCTCTCTTTTCATGGAGGGGGTGGTGGTGGAATTGCTATTTAAAATAATGCTCACTTAGTCTTTTCAAAGAAGTAAATGTATATTTAAACATGTATATTTATTACACTACTGTCACAAATTATAATAATTGAAAATATTCCATTAAAGATCATATTTTTTATATGTTGATATTTGTTACAACACAGTTTGAATAAAGAATAATTCACTATAATGTCCCTGTGGTTCTCTTTCATTCGTGTGGCTACATTGCAAATGCAAAATTTGACACACTCTGCAATGCAAAATTTACATTTTTTGAAGAGTCTGCAAACTTTTGTTTCTACTTAGCTGTGTGTTGATTCAATTTAAAAACTTTTGAACCAAAGCTCATTCCAGGGCTCTATAATCCCCTTCACTCATTCCCTTTCTCTATCTCTCCCTACCTACACGAACACCACTGATATATTTGCTCAGACTGGAAAAAAAAAAAAAGAAGGGTCCCTGCTATCGATCTTGTGTTGTTTGATGAAAGTATGGCCTTCCACAAATAATTTGGTCATTGCTTGTTGCCACTATTTATTTTAGCAGCAAAGCTCGATATCAAATTTTTGTGCTTCTTTGTTTTCAGAAGGTGACAGGAGAGACGGTTAAAACCCCTGTCATAGTTTAATGTTTGACAGGTGTCAAACTATGACAAGATCTTCCAATCTATATTTTTAAAATGGTATTATTGTGGAGTGCTGGGAGTATGGAGAGATGTTTTCATTTTAGTTGTAATAAGAAAACGCCCTAGTCGAGCTCAAGTTCCAAATCTTTTTATAATATATTGTGCCAATGTTAGACAATCTTTATATCATGAAACAATGCACATTTTGAGACTTAGTTGACAAGAGGTTCATTGTTCATAAAAAATCAATTTATTAAACTTCTAAATTGAAAAAAAAAAAACAACAAAAAAAAACAAAAGAAAAAATCCCATTTTAAAAAAATTTAAAAATTTTGGCATATTCTATTTAATTTATGGGTAATGTTTAATTAACAATACAGAAAGAATTTGTTGGCCATGGCTGTTACAAGACCAAAGTTTCCTTGACATCCAGCCCATTTCTCTGACAAATGAGAAACAGGTAAACTGTCCACTGAATGTATAGACAGTGGGGGTGCAATACTCTTGAGGAGAAACTCATCTTTGGCATCCCAAATCTTGCAATATCCATCTGAGCCAGCTGTTGAGAGGATGTTATAAATTTTAATATTTATGAGGAATTCCTTATTATCAATACTCAACAAATTGTAAAATAATATATCAAAAACAAATTATGTTAGGCAATTTATTTGGTACCATGAGCATCTTTTTTGTAATAATCGATACAGATGTTGAGCAGCATGTCCTTGAGTAAAATCAATTCTCAAATGAAAATAAAATTAATAGCACACTACCAGTAAAGTAATCCCTCAGAATCATGAGGTTGATGGAACTAGAATTTATTTTGGTTTCTGTAGTACCAAATGGATTCTAACAATTGCTTGCTACTCTTTAGATAAAGTGCTAGTCTAGGGCGAAATACTAACCACTAGATCTAACAGACCCAGCAAGTGCTGGGTGGATAGGAAGATCAGTTAAAAACCTCATTTCCACCTGTGGTAACATTCAGTTATAATGAGCAAGTCAGATGAGGGTGTAGTTCGCATAGTGAACATTTTCAGCTCTTTCTTTGTATCAAATTAAACTGTTTTATTCCCCGGGTGGTGGCTGGGGGGGGGGGTCTTCTTCTTTTTAACGTTTTATAATTGTAAACTGCATTTTTTAATACATTGTGATAAAATATTTAACAATCCTGCTTTCAATAAATGGATTCATATCGGCCAACTTTTCAAAGAGCTATAACGGGACACCCTAATGCACAAACCGTCATGACCCAGAAAAGCAGAATGTTTGGAATATTATTATATGACATTATCTAGATTAAGAGATTTTTCAGTTTTCAGTTTTAATTTGCTAATCTAAAAAGCATAATCCTGGTCCTGCAAGGATCATTTCCATACATATAAACAGTCCATTAAAAATATTTCTTTAAATTTTACTAAGATTGCCGAATCGGGACTATCCCACAACACCTAATATTTAACTCTTTTTTATGACCTGTTTTCGGTTCTCTTTGTAAACAACAAATTTATTTTGAAAGTGTTGGACGAAGTTCTTTCTGGCATTGAACCATCTTCCACATCTAAAGATGAATCATAATAACCAATAGAAACAACCAACACACAGACACAATCACACAAACACATACATGCACACACAAAGTTAACATTGCAAATTTCAGCAATCCAAATCATTGTTGAAGTTAGAGGCCCAAATTCATATGAACAGTTACAAGATGTAAGAAAAGGTCAAAGGCCATAATTAAAAAAAAAAAAATTTTTTTAAAAGACAAGACTAATTGCATTAGAAAAAAAACGAAATGTTTCAATAACAAAACTGACAAAGACAATATCAAAATAATAAATAGAGAATATCAAAGATTAAGGTAAGGTTACAAATGACTTACTTGCATAAACAAACTTTTCTGTGTCATCTATGTAAAAAGGCAGCTGGTAATGGGAGTTAACTAAACCAGTAAATCTCTTTACAGTCTTTTGAAACCTTAAGTCCCAAGTTCTTATCTGTTGCATAAAATAATGAAAAAGGTATTAATTGGAGTTTTAAAAAATAAAGACAAGGGCAAGCTGATATATAAACATTGTTTTGTTATGTTTGTTTTTAATAGCACACACAAACTTAATACATGAAAAGAAAGCTTAGAATCCCAGCAACACAGAGCTGCCAACACAAACTTGTTGGTGCATGCTGTCAGAAAAGAATCCCGGTGTTTTGCTTAGCACTATCGACGAACATCTGCCTCTACCACCAAATCATTGTTGTTACGGTTTCCTTTCAGATATTTCTTGCGCTCTGGGGACAAGAAATAGTCAGATGGGACAAGATCCGGACTATATGCTGGGTGCTGTAAGGTCGAAAATTTGAACCGAATTAATACGCCCTGGGATTGACGATTAATGTGTGGTTGCACAATGTCATGTTGCAATATCAAATCTCTACCACCTCAAACCAGTGCGAATCTATTTTTGAGGGATCGTAGAGTTGAAACATATTGTTCAGTGATCACTGTTTGCCCTTGTTCAAGAAATTCCATGTGAACTATGCCCTTTATCTCCTAGAAAATGATAAACAAGTACTTTCTCACAGAGACAATGACTTTGAATTTCCTTGGGCTTGAAGAAGGTTTATGCCTGTACTCCACTGACTGCACTTCGGTTTCCGGGTCATAGTTGCAGACCCAGATCCATCACCAGTCACAATTTTCTGCAGAAAAGTTTCTCTTTCCTTGTCATCTCCTTTCAAATGTTGGATACAAATGTCGTTTCTCTGAACTCTCATTTCTGAAGTTAGCTGCCTTGAGACCCATCATGCTGAGACTTCACTGTAACCCAAAAGAGATGTCACGATATGGTGTAGTTGTTCTTTTTGAAATCCCAACTTCATCAGCGATGTCTATTTGTTTTGCCCTTATTAAACAGTCAACTACTCCTTTATTACACATATCAGATGCAGAAGCCATACCTGGTCACTTGCGATCAAACACTTTTGTCTCTGTTGGAACATCTTTGAAAATTCTAACCCATTTTTGAACAGCACCATCAGTAATATACATATCACCATAAACAGCCTTCCTTCTTTGATAGATGTTTGCTGTTGTTAGAAATTCAATAACAGAGCGCTGTTTGACAAGAGGTTCATTATGTGACACCATTTTCTCAACCGTGTTGTCTTAGTTAGGTTGTGATGTCACTCAATTATGAGCCCAAATGACGTCACATGAATTAGTTGTTGCACATGAGTGTAGAAGTATGGCTTGAGATTGCGTGAGTGAATTTTCATGAATGTACATGAAATATTTTTTGATTTATGGGCAAATGGTACTAATATATCAGCCCACCTCCGTATATAAATACCATTACCTATCACCATTGCCATCATCATCATCATATTCCTTTTTCGAATCAGGTCTGTCTTCTGTAAAGGAAGGGAACGGTTCTAGCTTGCACATTATCACTACATAGCTTTTGTGGAGATTATTTGATGCTGTTTATTTACCTCCAACAGTATTTTTTTAAATTGCATATGGTGACCCTCCATTATCTTTAGATATATGGTTGTCATTTTCTTCTGAGCATCCCTGGTATGCCTAATGATTTAACTTCTATTAATATTTTTTTTAATGCAAAGGTAGGCATAACTAACAATTTGTTTAATAAGAACTACAGTGGAACCTCCCGATAACAACATGCCATGGGACCGAGTTTTTATGTCATTATCCGGAGGTGTCGTTATTTAGAGGTTTCCAAGATGGTGGACAAAGTGGGCGTGGTAAGTTTTGATTCCACTTTCTTTTTCTTTATTTGTTTAAGTTTTATTTTTAGCATGGCCTTGACAGGTCTGTGGTCACTATTACAATCTGCGCTTGGAATAGTTTAGAGGCATTTGAGATGTGGGTGTATAGAAGAATGTTGAGGTTATCATGGACAGACAGGTGTACGAACGAGGAAGTGTTGGAGAGGGTGAGAAAGAGAAGAATACTGATCGATAACATCAGAAAGAGGCAGTTACGGTTTCTGGGACATGTGTGGAGAAGAGACGGAATAGAAAAGTTGGTAACATCTGGGATGATCGAAGGAAAGAGAGCTAGAGGAAGACAAAGAATGTCTTATCTAAATAACCTAAGAATGGCCAAATATGACTTAAAAAGCAACACAGATTTCATGTGCACCAAAGAGGATCGTGATTCATGGAGACAGCTGACCGGTAACGTACTCAAGAGTACAAGCCACGATGGATGATGATGAATGGTGATAAAAGCTGCGTTCTCATTGGTTTCAAAAGCTGCGTTCTCATTGGTTCAAGCAGGAATCGTTATGATAAACTTTGAGTACCCATACTCGGTATTTTTAGTATCAGATATCTATGAAAACTGCCGAAAATCGCCAAAATGATGTCGTTATTCGGAGGTTTTATCAAAAAGTGCGTCATTATTTGGAGGGTTTTTTTTACTGATCTTAAATAGAAAAAAAAAATCGGACCAGGGGTCAATGTCGTTATCAGGAGGTTGTCACTATTCAGAGGTGTCGTAATCGGGAGGTTCCACTGTAATTCAATGAACATTCTGTCAGAGCAATAAACATTGATCCCCATTGGAAAATCATAATAAAATAATAACGACAATTGGACACCGCCTCTTTATCAACTGTACTGGTTACCTGTTGAAAAAAGAATCAAATTCAATGTTTTAATTTTACTTCACCGCTGCTCTGAAGGCACTCCCCACCCTCTCAACAAATACTTACACAAAAAAGTGTGCATGCGGGCGCACACACACTCACATGCACAGCAATTATTGTTTGAATTCAAAACATAAGAATATCTATATCTCATAAAAAACACTCCAGATTTGACAAACATACCCGTGTTACTGCTGGATCTGGGAATAACATTTTAAGCATTGAATCTAATACATTTATACTGGATTGATAATTCCATCCTCATTATTATTATTATTATTATTATTATTATTATTATTATTATTATTATTATTATTATTATTATTATTGTTGTTGTTGTTATTATTATCATTATTATTGTTATTATTGTTATTATTATTATTATTATTATTATTATTATTATTATTATTATTATTATTATTATTATTATTTTTATTATTATTACTAATATTATGATCGATATCAAATAAAAAATTTTTGTTGTTGTTTTTTTTTTTAATTTGTTTTTTTTTAAAGGTCAATATACCTATACCTGTTTATTGTCGTATTTAAAAGACAGAAATAATTCTAAATTGGCAAAGCAACGACAAACATTGGGTGTCTCCCATTCCTGAGGTTAAAAAAAATTTTTAAAAAATAAAAAATAAAAAAAAAACAATAACCGAAATCGTTAATAGTAGCTAATATATAAGACCTTCTTAATGTTTGGGATCTTGGCAAAATTGTAGGTATAACAAGATGCCAATAAAATGAATGGTAATCATTAATTTAATAGTCATTAAGTTAACGATATAACAATATTGAGAGGTTACATTGTATTTTCAATCCACTGCTTTTCTTTTATATTGCTTTCTAAATTTCACTTCACAAATCCCTCTCTAAGGTTATCTATGGTGAATTTTTGACAATAATTGTGCTTACCAAACCAGAATAATCGCTTGCCATCAAATAATTTTCATCCATAAGAGATCTAAGACAGACCACAGAATGCTTGTGGTTGAACTTTGCAACAGGATCATGACTGTGATAAGGAGCTCGCAGGTCAATTGTGAGGACAAAGCCACTCCTTGTTCCAGAATACAATAAATGTGGATTCTGAGGATATATGAGCCACGTCTTTCAAATATAATTTTTATTTGAGCAATGCATTGATCACACGATTAAAATCTGTATATTATGGCCAACATTATGAAAAATTCTCATAATTCCAAAAATAATCCTAAGAATATTTTTTTTCCTATTTATTCAATCAGATATCTCTGTAAAATTGTAATCCAAACTTTTAACATTCCAATTATTAATTATAAAAGTCGAGCTGTAAATGTTTGAAATTACAAGTAAGATTTTCAATGGAGAGTATCAATTGCTTGCCATCCTTTTGATTGGACAAATTATTTTCCATCAGATCTCTGAGACCTACTAGATGAAGAAAAAAAAAAAAACTGTGTGCAAAATACTTTTTTTAAAGATTAGTGACAAATCAGAATCTCAAAAAATGTTCTAAAAGTAATTAAACTTCAACATTTAACTTTGTTACTTCAACAAACGTTTTTACTCACTTGTGCATAAATAAAAGGAAAACTTTCTCTGCTAAATCACACTATTGTTTATACCATAATAAAGTGGCATTTATGAAATTTTACTCTAGATACCAACAACCGCTTTTTACCTGTGCATACATATATAATCTACTTACTGAATGTGAGAAAAGTTGAGCAAGAGAATCACTATTTTGTGTTAAGTATGTCCATTTCTGCCTTGAATAAATGTCTATCACATGAGTCTTTCTCTCACAACCAACACTAAATCGAGATCGATGCTTGTTCCATGCACAGGACCATACTGAATGTTTTCCAAGATCAAAACTAAACATGTGAGCCTTAAATAAGAAAAACCAAAACAATGAAAAAGTTACAAAGGAGTAAATAACACAGTGGAACTCGGATACAACAGGGATAGTGGAACTAGCAAAAGATCCCCGCAGAGTCCTGTTATATCCATGCATATGGAATTTGAAGGGAAGCAATTCTGTGGCAAATAAAAAACGAAAACAATAGGTACCCAACCATTTCGAGTTATCTAACCTATGTAAATAAATCAGGCGACATTCCTGTAACTCTCTTCCCCCCCCCCCCCCCAAATCATCATACCTCATCCCCTTTTTTTCAGGACACAAGATGGGTTGGAACAATGCAACTGTTAATTCTACCATCCTCCTTTTCTCTGCTTTCCACCTATTCCAACCATATCACTGACAGCCACTAAGTGCACTTCAAAACTCAAGTAGCGCACAGTCTTAGCCGAAGCTTCACAGAGAGCTCATCACCATCTCACTTCTCATTGGGCATAGATAGATACCTAATCAGTCACAAGTCGCACACCCCTTGCTATATGCGTAACATATTAAGCCTAAGTGTATCAACATGCTGATCAGTCAGTCACATTCTACTCAATAGCCGTTTGTCTTGGATAAACAAAATACACAAAGAAATGTCAATAGTACACACAATAACCGCAATTCGCCCACTCCCACTTCATCTCCATTCCCTATAAGCTGTGTGTGTCCTGTGTGCCTTCTTCTTTTCTTCTTGAGTATGTGTTTTTCTCAATTGGGTACTATCTGTGCAACTCACACCCCCGTTGTAGCCCTGTTCCACGAAATATTTCCCTGTTATAGCCATGCATGGCATCTGAATCATATCGGCCGTAGAACAGGGATCAACTAAGGCCGTTATATGTGAGCTGCATTGTATATACATATAGCTTTGAAGCACTGACATAATTAATCTTGCCACTTCCTAAATCAAAACCTCAAAGAAAGACATCAAAAAGTAATAAACAAAAATGAATATAGCAACTTCAAAAAAGAACGAAATACCAAGCATGGTATTTTGTTCTTTTTTGAAGTTGTTATATTCATTTTTGTTTAAATTTAATTTGTTTGTGATTATTTTGTCACTTTAAGTCCAATGTTATATTTTGTAAACAATACTGGGATAATGAGCGATTTATATATTTAAAAAAAAAAGAAAAATAAGAAGAACACTGGAACTTACATCTTGACTAGATGAAGCTTCAAGGTTGAATATAGATACTCGACTACCACTGTAACCAACAGGGCATACTGTGGTATAAAGAACACAGGTTTTGCCAGGAGCCTGGGACAATGGTGACCAACACAAACTTGTAACTTTGTTCAGTGATGACCCAACATAGTCACCAGGATCGTGAATTGACAAATCCAAATATCTACCAACACTTGACACTGACTGTTTCTTTTTGACTGTTGATAAATTCACGAGTTGCATCCAGTATAGAATGATGCCTTTTTGAGACCAAACTGTGACAGCTTTCTTACAATCTTTAGTTGTTTCCATTTTTTGAATATCTCCAGGTGATATATTTGTACTGAGATAAATAAAACAAATAATAATGTAGTTACTGTTTCATTGAATGAAAACATCTTTTAAAAAATAAAAATTAAGGAATATAAACAGAAAA
>NC_088360.1:120020969-120043469 GCF_034508935.2 Berghia stephanieae
TCCACCAATAAGAGGAGACACTGGGTGGTAGCGAATTGGCTTAGGTTGCGGACCTGCCTCACGGCAAAGTCGCTTCATCAGTGGGGACTTTCCAACTGTTCAACATGTACCCGATTTGGACAAGAACCCGAAACTGCGGAGCATCTAGTTGAACGGTGTGTTGTGACGAAGCTTCCGGGTGCAGTAGAGACTTTGCTGATTGGGTCCATCGTCACTATAACATAATAGTGTGAGCACCATTAGAAGCAGCTGCTGCCATTTTGAACAGAAAATAGTGTTGTGTTCAGAGAGGGGACAAAAATTAATTTTCAGAGATGGGAGAGCGCTTCTACTAGTGCGAATAGATAGTGATTCCACGGGAATCACTATTCGCAGTACTACTGCGAATAAGCACTTCGATCTTGAAAAGTAGGCTACAGCCTACACTACGGCCAATTTAATCCTGTCACTGTCTGAGACTAAGACTAAGATAAACGAAGTGGCAATTCAGACCCGAGTCTGAATTGCTTCTCGTGGCAATTCAGACTCTTGCCACAACGCGCTTGTGCAATCACAGGAAGTGTCGGAAGTGGACGATGGGTCGAAAGTAAGCGTGGCAGGGTGGGGGGAAGGTGCTTGTTCTCAGTTGTAAGTTGTCAGTCGGTAGGAGTGAGCGAGCAAGTCACGTTTTAGAACTCCCGAAGATGACTAACCTTCAAAAGCGGTGATCTATTATTCCCCTTTGTCTTACTTTTTCTTGGGTACTTTTTAATTGTAATTCTAGAACTTTTTACTATCGAATTTCTCCCTTTTTACTGGCGCTGATATGACCTAAATGTGTTGCAAGCGACTTAAAAAACAAAAACAATCTAAATATTCGTGGTCTTTGGGAGATTACAATTTACAATTGTAGTCGCTATTGTTAACGTTAACAATCAATTTGCCCTCGCATAGAAAAAAGAGTGTCTTTGTGTTGGAAGATTTATTTGATTTGCCATGAGCATGTTGCTTACTTACTTACTTACTTATCCGAACCAGCGACCACCTGAGCTCTAGCCCTTCGGTCTTGTGCCATGACGTAGAAGTTAGACGTCTTTTGTAGTTGTTCCAGGTGACTATAAAGTGTGTTACTGATGCTTGGATTTGGTGGGAGGAATGTGCATCTCAGATCTTCAAGAGGTTGACATTCAAGCAAGTGGTGTGTTACTGTTTCATTGGGGTGTTGACATAGGGGGCAGGAGGGGGATGTGTCTTTTGTAATTTTGCTTAAATGGTTGTTGAGCGGTATGTGTTGTGTTCTTAGTTGAAAGATGATGCTTTGCTGGTGTCTTCTGAGCTTATTTAGGCAATCAGTCTTTACAGGAGTGGTCATATGGGAAAACATACATCTACCCGTGGTGCTCATTGCCCAACTGTTCATCCATTCTTCTCTCTTATTTGTTTTGATTATTTGTTTCGCTGTGTCTAAGGATACTGGAAATGATGGTTGTAAAAGTGTTGATCCGAGTCTGGCTAGTCTGTCTGCATTGTCATTTCCTGGTATATTTGAATGTCCCGGTATCCACTGGAGAGATAAGTCTACTCTGTGTGTTGTAAGGAATTCATCTAGTTGAGATCTTAAACTATTGAACGTTGAGGAGACTTTATCTAAATCGAGAGCTTGGAGAACCGATTTGGAGTCTGTGAAGATGACAGTGTTTTGAAGTTTTGAAGGGTTTAGCTGGAAAACAGAAGAGAGGTGTCGCAGTGAGGCTTCTATTGCAACTGCCTCTGCCTCGTAGTTTGAGCAGGAGCTTCCGCAAGAATTGTGGATTTTATCACAGGTTTTATCTGGGTATTCTACTACAAACCCATACCAGCATTTTTAGTTCCTTTGTGGGCAGATCCATCTGTGTAAACATGTATCCAGTTGTCTGGGTATTCTTGTATTGTCTTCATTGCTAATGTTTGTATATCTGATTTGTTTCTATTTCTTGTTGTTTCTTCTAAGAGGTTAGTCTTTATTTTTGGAAGTTTTAGTTCGGCGTATGGAGGTTTTTGACTGATTAAAAAAGATTTTTCTCTGTTTTCTGGGAGTCTGTGTCTTTCATTCAAGTTGTTAGCAATGTGTAGCAGGGATTTTTGTTTTAATCTTGTTCTTGGTTTCCATTTCTCTGCCAGAATTCTGTTTGGATGGTTTTCCTCTTTTCGTTTGTATCTTTCAACCATTTCAAGCACTGCTGATTCTCTGCGAAGTCCAAGTGGTTCCACATTAGTATGTATTTCACATGCTGCTGTGGGTGTCGATCTCAGGGCACCGGAGATGAAGCGAAGGGCTTGGTTTTGTACTCTGTCCAAGGTTTTGTGTGTGTTTTTACTACCTACATTTTGGAGGGCTAAATTGTAGTCCATGACGGAACGCACATAGCCTAAATAGAGTTGTCGAAGCGAGTTTTTGTCTGCTCCCAATTAGTACTGGCTAGTCGTTTTAGTAACTGGAGTCTCCTTGTGGCTTTGATTTTTACATTCTGAGTGTGTTTGTTCAGAGATAGTTGTCTGTCTAACTGTATGCCCAAATATGTGGGGTTTTCTTCTTTCGCGAGTCGATGGCCTTGGATGGAGAGTGTTATTTCTTTCTTGGAAACAGGATGGCTCTTAGTAAATATAGAGTAGACGCAGAAGAACAATATGGATTCCAACCTGACAGAGGGACAAGGAACGCAATATACCTCCTCCGTGTTTTAAGTGAAAGAGCTATACAGGTTCAGACCCCACTATACCTCTGTTTTGTCGACTACAAAAAAGCTTTTGATAGAGTACGCCACGAAGAAATACTAAAACAACTGCACTCCATTGGCGCTGATGAGAAAGACCTCAGACTCATGCAAACATTATACTACACCCAGCAGGCATCTATCAAAATCGGAAACTCTACAGGAAATTCCATTCCTATTAAGAAAGGAGTCCGTCAAGGGTGTGTTGCCTCACCAGATCTGTTTAATCTATACCAAGAAACAATCATGAGGGGCATAAATAATATGGAGGGAATAAAAGTGGGAGGTCACAACATAAATAATATAAGATACGCAGACGATACGGTACTCATTGCAACATCAGAAATCCAACTTCAAAAGATTGTTGACAAAGTGGTAGTAGATAGTGAAGCCAAGGGAATGGAAGTGAATATCACCAAAACGGAATGCATGGTAATACAGAAAAACCCCGAAAACAACAACACCTGCAATATAACGATTCACGGCGAGCAACTTACCAACGTAGAAAGTTTTAAATACCTAGGTTCAATAGTGACAACAGATGGAAGATGTAACCGAGACATACGAGCAAGAATAACTCAAGCCAAACAGGCCTTCATGGACCTGGGAAACATTTTGAAAAACAAACAGATGTCGTTCGGGATTAGATTCCGAGTCTTGAAGTGCTACGTGTGGCCAATCTTGTTATACGGATGCGAAAGCTGGACTACAAATGCAGAAACACAAAAGAACATTGAAGCTTTTGAAATGTGGTGCTTGAGAAGGATGCAGAGAATATCGTATACTGCACACAAAACGAACGAAGAAGTGCTAAAACAAACATACCAACAAAGGAAACTAATGCCCTTAATAGTGGATCGACAACTATCCTTTTTCGGACACATAGTAAGGAAAGATAAGAATGAATACCTGGCAAGTTGTGGAAAAATACCTGGTAAACGCGCCCGGGGGAGACAAAGAAAAACACTCATAGACCAACTGAAGGGCTTCACCAGCCTAACAATCCAAGAGCTGTTTGAAAAGGCAAGAGACAGGGAGGAATGGAGAGAGATAATTCATGCAGTATCCGAAGCCTGGACCAGGCATGGAACCTAGAAGAAGAAGAAGACTGTTTTATTGCAATTTACTTTTAATTTCCATTTATCACAGAAGGTGTTTAAGCTTTCTAAATCTTCATTTATTCTATTGGAGGCTATTGGTAGATGCTTTGTAGTATACCACATAACTAAATCGTCAGCATATAGGGCCTTTTCTGTCTGTAATACTTCTGGTAGATCATTTATAAAAATAAGAAAGAGAGTACAGCTGAGGCAGGATCCTTGTGGGAGACCTTCCTCTAATACTTCTCTGTTTGACAGTCCGTTATTAATTTTTGTTTGGATTGTTCTGTTACTGAGAAATTGTTTAATCCAGAAGTAGAGATTTCCATCAATTCCGTAGTCCATCATTTTTGATAACAACCCTTTCCTCCATACTTTGTCATAGGCCTGTTGGAGATCAACAAAAACCGCAACTGTATGTTTTCCATCTTGAAAGCCATCAATTATTTTTTGACTTAATCTAAACAATTGATCTTCTGTTCTTTGCCCTATCCTAAAGCCTGCCTGATATTTATTTAGTAGGCCACATGTCTCCAGCCACCAGTATAATCGGTTATTTACCATTCTCTCAGCGATCTTTCCAACACATGAGGTGAGAGATATTGGTCGGTAACTTTTCGTTTCGTCGGGTGGTTTATCTTTCTTTAAGATTGGAATTATAATAGCATTTTTCCATCCCCTTGGTACTATTCCTGTCTCCCATGTTAGATTTATAAGTTTGAGAAGCATCTGTTTACCTCTCACGCTAAGATGCAGGAGCATTTCATTGTGTATCTTATCTGGTCCAGGGGATTTCCTTAACTTGAGTTTTTTCATAGCTCTGTGAAGTTCTGACATGGTAAAGCCCTCTTTGAACAGATATGAGATAGCTTTTGGGCCTTTTCTTGATGTTTAAGGTCTTTAATCAATTTTTTGTCCTTTTCACTTCTTTTTGATGCCTTGTTTACTGAAGCAAAATGTTTGTTGAAGATCATGGCTTTTTTTTGGTCATCTACGATTGTTCCTTCTGTAGTTTTCATGGGCTTTGGGTTGGTTTTCGGGGTTTCATTGTTAAGATTATTAAGTAAGGCCCATGCTTTTTTCCCATTTTGATTGAGGTCAATATTAGCGCATGTGTCTGCCCATTTCTTTCTTTTAGCGTTGTTAATAGTTCTTTTGACAATTGCCGATGCTTTATTGTACTCAATCTTGTTTTTAATGGTTTTGTTTTCCTCTAAGTTTTTCCTTGTTTCCTTTCTTGCATTTACTGCTTTTTCAATTTCTTTGCTCCAGAAGGGTTTGTAATTCTGTCGACTACCTCTTGGAATTCCTGCTTTTGCAGCTGCAAGAATGGCTTTGGTGAGGGCTTCGTTTAAATGTTCTACACTTGATGTATCTGTAATTTTTGGAAGCTGGTCATCTAATGTTGCTGTGAAAACATCCCAGTTTGCTTTCTTGAAATTCCATTTGGATTTCTGCTCAAATGTTTTCTTCTGTGTTTGAACTGTTATTTGTGTTAAAATTGGTTTATGGTCACTGCCTATTTCATCCAGGACTTTAATGTGACAAGAATTCAGAAGGTCAGAGGAGATGATGGTTAGATCGGGATGACTCAGGGACATATGAGCTCTGTGAAGAAGGGTCGGGACTGAGTCTGCATTTTGTAAAATGGTGAGGTTGGTTGTGTTGCAAAGCTTTTCTAGTTCTTTTCCTGTGTTGTTTAAATTTTTGTATCCCCATAGCGGAGAGTGGCCATTGAAGTCACCAGCAATTATTGTGTTGTTGTATTGGGAACTGTTTAGATCTGTTAGGTTTATAGTACACCGTGGAGGGTTGTAAATGTTGTAAATGGTAAATTTCTTATTTAGGTGCCATAAGGTGACTTTCTGTACATCGGTTGAGTTCTGTGATGGTTTAGAAGTAACATCTCCCGTGATGTCATTTCTTATATAAGTAATAACACCACGGCAGTCGTCACATTTGCAGGTATAGTATGTATAACCAGCAATATATGGATCGCTATTTTTATACAAGGTTTCCTGAAGTAAAGCGATGTGAACTTCCTTTTCATTTAATAATTTCTTCAGCTCTGTCTTTTTATTCCTGATTCCACAAATGTTAATTTGTAAAATATTCAAATGTTTGTGGAATTTCTTTGTCCCAGTAGCTGACTTTTCGCGCAGATCAGCCTGGGTACTCACTGTCTGGCGCGGACCTTTTTCGAGGCGACGTCCGAGCTCGTATGCTTTCCTTTTGTTTGTCATGGCATGCTGGGGAGTCTCTGGTCTGTCTTCCCACCCTAACCTGTATTCGCTGTCAGCTGCATAACATCAGGAGTTGAACTGCAGATGCATGTTCCTCATATAATTAATTTTTATAGGGTTTAGTCAAGTAGCCTTCATTTCGTCTTTCCCACAGTCTCTTTCATGATTGACGGTCGCCCATTCCCCGCCACCTACTGTTTCCTGGCTTGCAGTTATCTATTTCAGTTAATCTTTCTGCTTAAAGGGCCATATTTCATAAACAGAGGATCGTCACGTCCTGGGTCATTTGTGTCGATGAGAGATTCTGTGGGCCTAAAACAAAGGGATACCATCCCTTTCCCCTAAAAATCTCAATTTTTTAAGAAGGATACATGATTACAATCAATCACAGATAGTCATACAGAAGACATGGGCCACAGGTCGACCAAAGAGGGAGTATAGAAGTGTTAAAGTTACAGCACTAGGAAACAAGTATGAGCTATAGGGGTAGATTAAGAAAAGTAAGGACATACAGAGGACACCACACTACAGAATGAGTGTGAGGTGGGTGGGTGAGGAGCAGAGCGTGTACCACTCATCGGTGGGTTCTGTCTCCTGCACCTTAAGAGGAAGGGGTCCCACCTACTCCCTAGCCCGGTTATACCGCCGGGGACTCGGTCGCGCCCATAACAAACTCAGTAGAAACGGGGAACACCACGGGAAGGTGCTGTTATGGACACAATAATGCATGAGAGGCCATATGCAATAATCTCTGTCAGACAGGATTACGCGGCAATCAATGCACCTGGAAATGAGAGGTGTTGGGTTCGAAATGCACATCAATTTCCTTTCAGCAAGCGGGACGTCCGGCCCAGACCTTGCAGCTCCCCATGAGCATGTTGCAAAAGATACATGCATGACATATCTGCATTATATATCTTGCCATTTGCGCCGCGAAAAAGTGGGGGTAAAGTAAAATAATATGGCTTTGGGCTTTGAGCGTTTTATTTAAAAGGCAGTATGGGTCGGGCTTTGACAAAAGGCAATATCTTAATTCTTTTTAAATTAAAAAATGCTGTTTTATTTCTAAATATAAAAATAGAGGCGATTCTTGGCGGCAAACCATGCAATAGAGCCCCGCCACTGGGGTAGGTGCAGAGTACCGTCTAATACTAATATTATTAGATAATACTGGACTAGGTGCCTATTAATAAAATAAGCACTGGTTGAATACGGAGAGAAAATTAATGATCAACTGGTAATGGGATTGGGGAGTAACCAGCGACTTCTCAAGTCAAGTAGACGATGGGGTAACCATTAACATCTCCACAACCCACAAACGACCGAGGCGCTGGACGCAGGGGAGAACATGGTGATACGAGATCAAAGAGAAAAAGTCGCTGGCTCTTAGGTTGTGGAAATGGTTGTTTGGGGGGGGGGGGGGGGGGGGAGTGTGTGTATGTGTGTGTGATTATTCTGTTTTTAATGACTTAGAGATACTCATGAGTGTGTGTGTGTGTGTGTGTGTGTTTACGAAGACCGAATTGTCACAGGAGGCACTTCACACTCGGGGTCCGAATTGCCATGGGAGGCAATTCAGACTCGGGGTCCGAATTGCCACGGGAAGCAATTCAGACTCGAGTCCGAATTGCCACGGGAAGCAATTCAGACTCGGGTCCGAATAGCCTTTTCCTAAGATAAAACCCATATAGACGTCTAATAATAAAATTTATGTAAATTTGAACTCTATTAATTGAACAAGACTTTTGACCGAATTGTCTAATTTAATCAAATCAAAATCAAAATAAATAGAGAATTCAAATGCTCTATCTCCTTACTTTTTAAACTTATGCTTAGGAGAATTTTTTACCAGTCACAGTCACTAGACGCAAGTCAGTTTCGCCTTGACTTTCTTACTGTAAACTGTCTTTCGTCTGTGGCCAGTTTACTGTGTGTAGTGTAGTGTCAGTAGTGTGTGACTACAAAGTGAAAGTAATTTTTCACCGCAACACCGACCAAAACAGATCAATGAGAATTCATAAACACTGTAAATAATAACGAATAAAACGAAGTAAACATTCTACGTGTTTTTATGAATTTATAGAGCAGTAAAGTTAGGTGCCCCAAACGTAAACAATAACAAGTTGCTAGTGATTTCCGTTAGGGACCGGAATAATTTACGCACAATATAGGTCTCCCAATTTTGTAGTTTGAGTTGTAGGCAATACACTTTCAGTATTGAAAATATGTTTACATAAAATCTAACAGTTGCAGAAATAATAATATAAGGCTAAATTATTATGAAAATCAGGCTCCGAATAATTCTCGTTTTGTTCACACCAGCGCAATAATTTGCTCTGGTCTAAAAATAGATAGACTGTAACTTTTGATAAATTTTAGAAATTTTACCTTTTGTTCCATAAAATATCCATATCTAGACATTATTTGATGCATGATCGAGTATTTATGAATATGTGTTTCTTTTGCCACCTAACAGCCAAATTTTAAAGGTTATTTTTTTTCTATTATTTACATTGGAACGTGAGCTGTCAAGACAGGAACATGTGGTTTGCCACGTGCTTCTCGACCTTTGTTTACGTTTGGGGCAGCTAACTTTACTGCTCTATTTCATAAACACGATTTCCAATTACTGATGTATTCATGAATCTTAGCCGTGAGTCACCGGTAAAGCAGAATCTTTAAAAAATAGAAAAATAAAAGATGGATCAGGAATTCTTATTAAAGCAATATATGTCCAAGGAACTTTATTATTACAAAGTAATCATTTGGTGCTTATGATATGGTGCAAGACGTCACGCTAATATACTCGACTACTTTACCGATTTCCATACTGCTTACTTTATATTTTCTTGATTTCCATTCATAAATGAAGAAAATGGGAGTTGCCCACCAAGAGAGAAGTAAAAGTCACACCACTAGATACCATTATAAAAGTTTGTAATAAATGTGAATTTCTAATTTCAACATCAAAAGTTAATTGTTTATTGAATTATGTTTTTCTAAAAGATAAGCCATGATAAACAATTAGCGATTGAATGACTTAATATGTCACTCTACTGCTGACCTCCAACTCCAAAGTAAATGATTGAGCTTCTTTCTTTCTTTCTTTCTTCCTTCCTTCCTTCCTTCCTTCCTTCTTCTTCTTTTTTCTTCTCTTTCTTTCTTCTTCTTCTTCTCTTCTACTTTCACTTCATTTCTACATATCCACCTCCCTCATCTTTCTCCCTCCATTTCACACGCCGCCATCATCCAATGCCCAAATGATAGCAATGATACATGTATTTAAAAAAGTGAGATTTTGTTTTGTTTTTAACCTGTGTTGGTGTTAGTGTTAGTAGAGTTAGAAGTTATAGCCAGGTTTATTATCATAGTTATACTTATACACATCAGATCTTTTTTTGTCTAATTCTTTTCATTTTGAGCATATAAAACAAATGACTAAATGTATTTTAATTTTAAGAGATCGAATTGTTTCATTATTTTTTTCTTTTCCATCCAATCTCATCATTGTAGTTATAGTCATAGTCATGTCTATTGTTTCGTTGAATGCTTTCACCACTGTTATATACTACTCTGCTGTTTGTGTTGATACAACTACAACAGTCCAAGCTGGTTTATTGGGACAGCTCGGTTCCCGACAAATCGTCCCAATTGAGCGGCGTCCCAATTAAGTGGTGGCCATAAAATTGAGTAATTTTTCAGATTTACCATAGTCCACTCCACATTTATCCAGACTTGTGACTGGCATTTTGGTGTTTTTGCAGAATGCTCATTGTATTAGAAACAAAGTGGAGTAATATGCCCCTATTAATGACAAAACTGGTAAAATGTATCATCATTAATATATATATATATATATATATATATATATATATATATATATATATATATATATATATATATATATATATATATATATATATATATATATATCAATTGACACTATAAAAGAGAAGAGGTTATGAAAGAACTAACAAAATTATGGATGATGCCCTTGCACTATTCTGTTTTGGAGCTTTAATTTCATTTGAAAAAGAAGTGGTTTAGTATAGTTATTTGACATTGTATAGTCTTAAATAAATATAATTTTGTTTATGTAAGTTTCAGTTTTGTCATTGAAGTTTTCCCAAGTGACAACTGAAATTCATGTGAACCAAAATCATCTTAGAAATTCAGCCTTCTGTAATTGAGGATCAAATCTCAGACCTCCAAATTACCAGTTTGATATACAACGATAAAATGTCCCAATTATAATGTAACCTCTGTGGTGTTAGTTGAGATTATATTTCTAATTATGTACAATGGATTCCTTATAAAGCTAGCACAGCCAGACTAGAAAGATTGGTTGACTTTACGGCAACTACTACACACTTAGTCACTTTGATAAAGAACAGAAAATTTGGGACAACATGAGGTGTTGACTTTAAGAGTGGTGACTATGCAGATTCCACTGTAACTTTTTTTGTTTGTTGTTGTTTTATATTTACAGGTGTGGACTGATCGTGTTACACAAAAGTTTTAACCCATATCTCTGTCTTGTTCAACACTTCTACTCAATGTACATCAAGATTTTTCTCTCCATGTAATTTATATCTTCTATAAATGAAAAGGTAACACGATTTTTTAATTATTCCCCTTCTGTACTTTTTTTCTTTTGAAGCGTATTGTTCAAAATTTCTTGTTTGTTCAAACTTTATGAAAATTGCTCTTTATAATTATAGCTTTATAAATGTTTCCAACAATTTCATAAATGTATCAGAATTATAAATTACATTCTTCTGTGTCTGCTAATAGTTGATGTTATTGTCTTTTTTAAAATGTTTGGTTTTGTTCATTTACTCTATACGAAAATAAATATAAATAAATAAATAAATAAATATAAGGATTTCTGACATTCTTGCATTTGGAACCTAAATGAGGTTTCAATCACAGTGTGACCTCAGAAACACCTTTATTGGGAACAAGTTCAAGAATTTAATGATTATAACCTTTCAAACAATTTTGATTTATCATTTTTGCTGTCAAGTCATATACCTTAATTTTGCCAAAGAAGAAGCTTGGCTTTACTATTTGATCTCACTTTTTTTTCTTGTGTCAACTTATTGCACGTCAATATGTATTTTTGTACACCCATAGGCCCAATATTTATTTATTTTATTTTTATGACCAATTGCAGTTAACTAATTAAACCATTTTTAAAGATATAAATGTGTGTTCAATGCCTTTAAATTTAATTACGAAAGATGAAAGTTTTTCCCCAAATCAGGGGTATATTGATAACAATTTCATAGCAAGGGAAGAAACCGTAAAGAGGCTACACTTTTGTGAACTTTTTCAATATTTATGAACTCTCTCTGCATAATATTTGAACAATTACTGAGATATCAATTGCTTAAACATTCAATTCTCCTCTTTCTAAACTAAAGAAAGGTATATCGTTTTACATTTACATATATTTTTTACAGTACACATATAAACTACAAACATATTTTTTTTCCAGACTGCAATGTGTAATGTTCTTAAATCAAGCATACTTTTTTGTTTTCAAAAGACATGTTTTTATTTCTTGTCATCCTACCAGGCTGATGTTTATGGAAGCCATTGTTCTGTAACTTATTCACCATGAAGATTTTAAATGAGAAAGGTGTAATACACTTTGCAAATTCGGGAGCACCTGCTGACAAGGAAGGTTATCTTCATAAGAAAGGAGAAGTGAACAAAGGGTTTCAGAAGCGGTGGTTTGTTCTCAAGGGAAATCTTCTCTTCTATTATGAAAAGAAAGGAGATAAGGAACCCCTGGGTGTAATCGTGCTAGAAGGATGTACTATTGAATTGGCAGAAGATTCAGACAACTTTATGTTCATGATCAACTTTGCCTCTGCTGGAACCAGAACTTACTGCTTGAGTGCCCATTCTCAAGAATCCATGGAGTCATGGATGAAAGCGTTGTCCTGTGCTGGGTATGAATACATCAAGCTCATTGTTGCAGAGCTTCAGCATAAACTAGAAGAAGCATCAAACAGTACTGAAGCTAATGTAGTTCAAGCAGCTGCCAGAGATGGCCAAATCTTAGGCAGAATGTACAGTAATTCTAATGAGATCACTAGTGAAAAGAGATCCTCTAATACAAGCTCAAAAAGCTCTTCTTATTCCGAGCCACATAAAAGGGTCAATCCTTTTGACCATCTAGACGTTAGTTCAGAAATGGACCCTGGGGATGCTTTCAGGCCTATGACTAAGATATCAAATGTGGAAATTGTTACCTGGCAAATTCTTCAAATACATTCTTTTGCTGAGATGCATGAGTTGGTACGACAACAAATTATTGAATTTTCGAGTGAAAACTCATGACGTGATAGTGATAGAAATATGAATAATATTGATATGTTGGCATGCTTTTGCATCACCCTTATTTTCATTGTTAAAGTTTAGTTTTTGGCACACAATTCTTGATGTGTTTGCAAAATGTAATATATAGTAGATGTCTATATTTACTCTTTTTGTTGTTAAATCTGTTTTCTTTTTCTCATAATATATTCTTCACTGGATATACCTATATAAAAGTAAAAGCTTGGTTGATTTTTAGCAATCGTTTGGATTGAGGTTTTTTTTCTTCTAATAAATGTCATAGTATCAAATTTTAAAGAATTGGATTGGGATTTTTGCCCGAAAGTTTTTTTGTTTTTTTTTGTTTTTTAAAAATAAAATATTTGATCAGTTTGTACAATATTTTTCAAGTGAGTGGTTCGTTACGTTGAGGGCAGTGACACTCCTATAAACTTAAAATTCCATTTAAGCATCTGAATGTGTGTGTGTGTGTGTGTGTGTGTATGTGTGTATCTGGTTGGGGTTCCCGACCTCCCATAGTGGACAGGGAGGTACTTGCTGTGTCTTCTAGACCCCTATATCTGTTTTCCAATTGCTTTCTGTCTTTGTTTTGGAATGAGATTACTTAGTTTTGTCCTGACCCTGGTCGGAGTCCTTGACTGGGAGGAACACAGTTGAATGTATAGTTATAGTTTTGAGAGATGATATTTCTTTCATTGTAAATCATCTCTCTGTTATGAACTGTTGTTTTTTTAATTTATTTTTTTTAACATTTGATTTGTAAACATTTCAGCGTATTCCTCTTTGAGGAATCTTGTGCTGGTATCTGGGTGAGACTTTTTGGTGATCTCAAACTAAGTACACTGATTGTGTGCTCTTGGAATCTACATCTGTTCCCAATTTGAACCATTCCCCTTTGTCTTACTTTTTTCTTAAGTCCTTTTAATTGTTTATCTAGAATAATTTTAATATCCAATTTCCTTTTTTTTACTGGCGCTGATATGACCTACATGTGTTGCAAGCGCCCTAAAACTCTTAAAACAAAACGTGTGTGTGTGTGAGAGAGAGAGAGAGAGAGAGAGAGAGAGAGAGAGAGAGAGAGAGAGAGAAAGTATACATGTGTGTGTATGTGTATGTGTGTGTGTGTGTGTCTGTGCTTAAAGAATGATTACTGCCATCACCTTCTTTTATTATATTTTTATCATGTATATTTCAAAAATAATTATTTTTACTATTCGATGGCTAACTTGGTTAGGAATGTTTTACTGCGGAATTACTGTTTTTTAATAGTCTATATTTCCTTTTGTTTTTTGTTTTTGTTTTATTTATCTCTAGTATTATATTAAATTTTCCTCTGTTTAATGATCTTTCACTATTTCCAATTCAGCAATATAGATGTTACTTTGCAAATATTTATCCGATGAAGAGTTTTAAAATGTAATGTACTCTGTGGATTGAGAAGTTATTATGAAATATTTATTCCTATATTTTCCTTTGGTAGCCACATACAGTTTTAATTGTTGATGTGATACTAAAAACGTTTTAGAATGAAGCAAATTGTATTGTATATTTTATCTAATGTACATTTTATTTTATCCGTATTATTTTTGCTCAATGAAATTTGAAAAATTGAAATCCTTTTAATGTGAGGTTCTTGAATGGTTTTTTGTTGTTGTTATTTTGTTTGGTTTCTTTTAAAGCCCTCCACGAAAGATACTCTCCCTCTCCGTTTTATATAGAAGACTTAATATTTACTAAATTTTCAAATGTTTATTTTATTTCCAAAATTGTTTATTAATCATTCTTTACAATCATAATAAGACAATCGATCATTAATTGACAACAGAAAAAAATACAATAGCAGAGTGACCTCATCATTTATTAGTGAACATGTAAAAGTTTATGGAAATCTTTTTAAAAAGTTACAAGTCATGTCATCCAGAACTTGATTTTCTTCTTTTTCGTAGATTATGTTTATTTGATCCACTGATCAGGAGAAGTAGTGCTTTTTTCATAGTTTAATAGTCTTCATTGTAAACCGCTTGTCTATATACTAAGTTGTCATTTCTTCTTCTTCTTCTTCGTTCCCGTCACGTCACATGGTCAGTCCGGTCTGGTGAATGAAGCCCACAGTGGTCCTGAGGTCGTCCTCACTTCCGTACAGCTTCTTTGAGTATGGGGTTGGGTCAGGCCAGAAGTTCCTTCTCAACTTGTTGTTGTCATTTCAATTTTGCATATGATGAAATCTCTTTTTTTTGTTGTTGAAAATATCAAATTAAGAAATTAAGGAGCAGGCACCAGTATAAGATAAAGATCTGAACAAGTGTGTATGAAAGGTGTTTGGCACCCTTGTGATCACTGTTTTTAAAGAAAAAAAAATAGTTATTTTTGTTACTTACTGCACTTTACTCAATTATTATGACATCCATTTCGGCCAGAATTTTAAGTACAGATTTTATTAAGGTGTCTAACACTAGTTTGATAAAATTATTTTTACCATCTGGTTGAGTCTGTTTTTCACTGTTTGCCGAGATTGTCGGCACAGTTTGGTAGTTGTCTGTGTAGTTTGATAGATCTTAAAAAACAGTCAGACCGTAAATAGAGTGTTTTCATTTGTCGCCTTTATGTTTATATTGTCGTCACTTGTATTTCGAGTGAATCCTCTTTTGCATGGATTTGGTGTGTGTGACTGGGTAGGATTTAAAAGTCGTTTCAGACTAGGCACACCGAAAAATTGCACTTGGAAACTTGTCTTTTATTATCTTGGGTTATAACTTTTTAACTATTCCAATATCTTCATGTTACCAATGCTAAGTATCAAGAGCAAAAGACAAAAGACCTTGCCTTATCCTGTCATATATACGATGGGGAAGTGTCCCTCCTTGTGGAGGGATAGATCAACACTTGTTTCCTTTTCTGTCTGCCTGTCTCTTTATCTCTTTATATGTAGTTTTTTTTTTTTTTTTCTTTCTGTTCTTGTTTTTGGCTTCTACTGATATCCTTTGTTGAGGGGGATTGAGTCAAATGTACTTTTGCTTTTTTTACCCTCCTATTTTTGAGATGACATTATATTTCTTCTAAATAATTTCCTTGTTACATGAATGTAACCCTCTTGGTGGGTGTTCAAGACTTTGTCTTGGTGAAACTTTTTAGTTATTCAGTCTTCTTCCTCATACTACTTTCTTGGGTGCAATTAAAAATAAAAAGTCTTTTGACCATTCCATCATGTTCCCGTTTTGTGGTGCTGATATGAATTTAACGTGTTTCAACTGGTAACTGACAATGGAACTCCCATGGTGGGCAGGGAAGTCAGACTGGGCGGGGTTCGTGACCTCCCATAGTGGGCAGGGGGGTACATACTGTGTCTTCTATCCCCTTATATCTGTTTTCCAACGTGCTTTCTGTCTTTGTCTTGGAATGAGATTACTTGGTTTTGTCCTGGTCCTGGCCGGATCCCCTGGCTCTGGGTGGGGATCCTGACCTCCCATAGCGGGCAGGGAGGTACACACTGTGTCTTCTATCCCCTTATATCTGTTTTCCAACATGCTTTCTGTCTTTGTCTTGGAATGAGATTACTTAGTTTTTTTCCTGGCCCTGGTCGGAGTCCTGGCTGGAAGGGAAACAGTCAAATCCATAGTTATTGTTTTGGGAGATGATATTTTTTTCCTTGTAAATCATCTCTCTGTTATGTATTAGTATATTTGTTATTTTTTAATGTATAATGTAAGCATTTGAGTGTGTTCCTCTTTGTTGGATTTTGTTCTTGTGTCCGGATGAGACTTATAGGTGATCTCAAACTAAGTACATTGGTGGTATGCTCTTGGAATCTACATCTGATCCCTATTTGTTCCCAGTTCCCCTATGTCTTACTTTCTCTTGGATGCTTCAATTGTAATTCTAGAACTTTTTACTATCCCATTTTCTTCCTTTTTACTGGCGCTGATATAACCTAAATGTGTTGCAAGCGCCGTAAAACCCTTAAAAACAAAAACAAAAACAGATCCCCTGGCTGAGAGGGAAACAGTCGAATGTATAATTAGTTTTGGGATATGATATTTTTTTCATTGTATCTCTCTCTTATGCACTGTATTATGCTTTCTTTATTTTATATATGATTTGTAAAACATTTGAGTGTGTTCCTCTTAGCGGGGACCTGTGCTTGTGTCTGGATGAGACTTTTAGTGATCTCAAACTAAGTACTTTGATAGAGTGCTTTTGGAATCTACACCTGTTTCTTATTTGAACCAATTCCCCTTTGTCTTCCCTTTTTTTTGGATGCTTTATTGTAATTCTAGAACTTTTTACTATCCCATTTTCTTCCTTTTTACTGGCGCTGATATGACCTTAATGTGTTGCAAGCGCCGTAAAACCCTTAAAAACAAACAAAACATCAATCTTGCTGTGCCTTCTATCCCCCTATGTCTGTTTTCCTTTCTCATGATGCTTTCTGTCTTTGTCTTCGAATGGGATTGCTTGGTTTTGCTATGGCCCTTGCAGAGTCTCTGACTGAGAAAGAAGCATTCAAATTATTAGTATAAGTTTTGGAAGATGATATTTTTTTCCTTGTAAATTACCTCTCTGTTACGTACTGTTATAATTTTTGTTATGAATATTATATTGTGTAAACATTTGAATGTCTGGGTGGGGATCCTGACCTCCCATAGCGGGCAGGGGGGTACATGCTGTGTCTTCTATCCCCTTATATCTGTTTTCCAACATGCTTTCTGTCTTTGTCTTGGAATGAGATTACTTGGTTTTGTCCTGGCCCTGGCCCGTCCTGGCTGGAGGGAAACAGTCAAATGCATAGTTATTGTTTTGAGAGATGATATTTTTTTCCTTGTAAATCATCTCTCTGTTATGTATTATTATATTTATTTTTAATGTATGATGTATGCATCTGAGTGTATTTCTCCTTGTTGGATTGTGTGCTTGTGTCCAGATGAGACTTATAGGTGATCTCACGCTAAGTACATTGATGGTATGCTCTTGGAATCTACATCTGATCCCTATTTGTTCCCAATTCCCCTTTGTCTTACTCTCTCTTTGGTGCTTTAATTGTAATTCTAGAACTTTCGACTATCCCATTTTCTTCCTTTTTACTGGCGCTGATATAACCTAAATGTGTTGCAAGCGCCGTAAAACCCTTAAAAACAAACAAACAAACAAACATTTGAATGTAGTCCTCTAAGCGGTACCCTGTGCTTGTGTCTTGATGGGACTTTTCAATGATCATTAATACGTTGCTCTTGGAATCCAATTGTTTCTTTTTTTTAACCTGTCCCCTCTGAGGTCTTAAGACCTCCCATGTTTGAGAAAAAAAGCCACTTCCGGTGTCTTCTATCCCCTATAAACGTTTTCCCTTTCCATAATGCTCTCTGTCTTTGTTCTGGATTGTTCAGCCCAGTTTTTTTTCCTGGTCCTGGCGAGGATTGTAGGAGGGAGACAGTCAATTGTAGAGTACCTTTATATATATGTATATATATATATATATATATATATATATATATATATATATAATATATATATATATATATATATATATATATATATATATATATATAATTTTTTAAAAATATTTTTTTCGAGATATAATACTTTTTTCCCACTGTAAATCATCTCTCTGTTATGTACTTTAGAATTTATTGGGTTTGAATATGTAAACATTTGAGTGTATTCACCATTGCAGGATCCTTTGCATGTGCCTAGATTAGACTTTTAGGAAATGAAAAATAGGCACATCAGTGGATTGCTCGTGGAATCTTCTATTCCCTATGTGACCCAGTACCTGTGTCTTGGTTTTTTTTTTTGGTTGTTTTTTTTTTTTTGTTGTTGGTGCTTTTAACTTCAGATCCATAACTTTTCCTCAATCGTCTTTTTTTTATTGGCACTAAAATGACCCATAATTGTTGTCAGTGCCGTAAAACCACTTAAAAACAACATAAAAAAACAAAATAAAAATGGTTCCCTTTGTCTTACTTCTAGGGTGCTTATATTTGTTAATCTCGAATTTTAGAATTTTCCCGTTTTCTTCCTTTTTACTGACGCTGAAATGACCTGAAAGTATCACAAGGGATGTGAATCCCTTAAAAACAAAATCAAAGGGTAACAAGTGCCTGTTAACTTTGAAAGACAGACAAATAACCCTCAAAGCAATCATGTATCTTATGTTCACTTGATTAAAAGTAATGCAACAATCTAAATATTTTTTACATAGATATATATCCATCAACGATAAATATAGAAGTTAGGTTTTATTTTTTACATTAGTTTTTTTTTTTACATTTGCCATAATATAATGTTAAAATATTGTCTTTAATATGTATTATTTGTTTAAATGTAAGGCTCATTCTGACGATTTGCAGCGCTTTTTATGGATCCGCAGAATTGATTGTTGCATGTTAAGTAGATCAGTAGTTTACACTGTACTTTTTATGGGTTCATACAATGCACAACAATTCATCAATAGTTTTATGTAATTTCATTTGATATTATTTCACAGGGGTTGAAAGAGGAATGCTTTGACTTTGCACCATAAAATATCTTGATATTATGTTAACTAGGGGATGAAAACCTTATAAGTAATTTCGATGTGCCTATGTGGTAGTAGTAGTAGCAGTAGTAGTGCCAATCTGCTGAATGCGTAACGATCGATGGACCGTTGAGCATTCTGTAGATCCACAAAAAGAGCTGCTGCAATCTACCAATCTACAGAACACGCAATAACCTATGTATTGTACATTCTATGGATCCACAAAAAGTGCTGCTGCAATCCACCAATCTACAGAACACACAATGATCAATGGATTGTTGTGCATTCTATCGATCCACAAAAAGTGCTGCATGAACGATCGATTGATCATGCAAATTGACAGAACGGGCCTTACATAACCGTTCAAAGTTCTCCCCCATTTAAATATTAAATTATGATATTTATATGTTGTTAGATTATGAACCTGCTATGAAAAATCTATGACACTGCTAGAAAACAATACTCACTTATGTTCCCTACCTGATGGCAGTTGTTTTGTTTTATCAAACATTCTCACTTTATTGTGTGTGTGTGTGGGGGGAGGGGGGGGGGGGGGGGCATTACTTATTGAGTGCAAATTAGCGGAGATTTCATACTCTTAGAAATGAACTGTGAGACAACCAATTTTCAAGTCTATCATATGGTGATGCCCTTTAACAAGGAATGGTACCTTCAATTAGGACTTGGATCATGCTTTGATTTCTATTTCCTAATGTAGTGAAAGCAGCATCAGGATTCACTGGTTAAAGAGTAAGACAAATAAAACAATCTCCTTTCAGCCTCTTGTTTGCGGACCCAAGGAAAGTTAATTAAAAAAAAAAAAACTATTTTTTAATCAGACTTTTGACTTTACTTTTATTGCTGTCATCATACTTCTGTTTTATACAATTTATCTAGAAATGAATATCTAAATCTATGCTGTCGAGATCACTTAATTGGAAAACACCATTATGCAGATATTGTTCCAATTAAAAGGTGTTCCAGTCAACCGAGTTCACAAATGGCTTCGTTTTTGGGACAATTTTTGAAGACAAGACATATGTAAATAAACTAAATTAAGGCTATCATTTGCGTAACAATGACCCAAATGGATTATATTTGTTCTTTAGTACATTTTAAAAAAGAGATACATCGATAAATGTCCGAACATTAAGCTCTGAATGTCTAAATGCATAGTTACCAATACCTATGATATAAAATGGCAAAATCGGTCTCAAAATTTGTGAACAATAATGTTGTGCTACTTCTTTTATGTGAATTATTTGAAATTCAGTTAAATTGGTATTCACGCAGCTGTCCAAGAAATAAAATAATATTATCTATGCCTCTGGTAGTAAAACATGTCTTGTCTTAAATAGATCGTGAAGTTTTTTTAAGTTTTGAAACTTCAAGATTTGTTTTGAGATCTTTTTTTAGGAATTGTTATAATTAACTCAAACTCCAACCCCACATTATGTCCTATCAGTGACTATGCCAAGGCGATAACTCGATTACTACTTGACTACCATACTTTTGAATTTTAAACATGCAAATTAAAGAACAAGTTATCTGATACAACTTTTGTTCTTACATAAGTTACGATTTCCTCATAACTAGTTGGTTTAATTATGTATCATACCGTCCAATACACTGACAGACTTCTCCATATGAGTCATAAGTCTATTTTGGTATATATGAAATTTCCTTTTTTCATCCTCAGGGGTATTTTTTCTGGGGTATTTTTTCTTTGGAGTTCATCTCGAGAGTGGACAGTTTTCATGGGTTGCCATTATAGCACACACTATTCCTAAAAATATACACTTGCTTTATTGCAAACGTCTTGTTGGTGTTAAGTGTATAATGAGAGATCTTAAACATGATATTTTTAAAACCTATCTCACTTAAGTTTTATCTAGGAATTTCTCTCAACAAAAGATTTCATAACTTCTTTTCAGGGGTTTTAAATTTTATAATGAATGGGGTTTTTTTTTTTTTTTTTTTTTTTTTTTTTTTGCATGTTTTTTTTTTCTTGGTGTGGTTTTTGTTATATATGGAAGTGAATATTTTATTTCAGGAATTTATTTTATCATTTTATACTTTGTCTAATTGTAAGCACTTGGAGGTTATTGTTTATTTGTGTATATGACAATGCAATAATATAATTATTATGATTATTATTATTGTTGTTGTTATCTTCACCTTATTAATAATTCAGTTGCCATATTGCATAATCAAATATCGTTTCCTCCTTACATTTATTGGTTTTTAATTATATTTTTTAATAAACACATTTAAGTTAACCTCGCAAATTTAATCCTGGTGTTGAGAATTGTTTTAAATAATAATTGCATGGATTATGGAATATCGAAAGTATATGTATATATATATATATATATATATATATATATATATATATATATATATATATATATATATATATATATATATATATATATATATATATAAATGCAGCATACCCTCTATCATATTGATGATCACGGCTCAGCAGAATACTTAATGATAATCGATAAAAAGAATAAAGAGGGTAAAAGTCTGGAAAGATATATTGTTTTGTTTATTTTTATGCCAACCTTTCTACCCATTTTGTTCTTTTTATCATTATTAGTATTAGACCCTTGGGTATGTATTGGGAAATTACCACTTCCCATTATGGATCTTTTTACTCCCCTTTACTCGTGCTGCATATTTCTTTGTCTTGAAGTGAAGTTATTTAGTTCTCTTTGGATGGGGTCTTTTGACCTCCCTTAGTGTGCAGGGATGTTATTTTTACTATGTCTTCTACCCCCCTTGTATTTCCTTTTCAATGTTGATTTCTGTCTTTCTGGGCGGGGTCTTTGACCTCCTGTAGTGAGCAGGTCACGCTGTGTCTTCTATCCCCTTATCTCTGTTTTCCGAGTTGCTTTCTGTCTTTGTCTTGGAATGGGAGTACTTAGTTTTGTCCCAGCCCTGGCTGGAGTCCTTGACTGGGAAGGAAACAGTCGAATGTATAGTTATAGTTTTGAGAGATGATATTTTTACGTTGTAAATCATCTCTGTTATGTATTGTTAGTTATGTATTCTGTAAACATTTGAGTGTGTTCATATTAGTGGGATCCTGTGCTGGTGTCTTGGTGAGGCTTTAAGGTGATCTCAAACTAAGTACATTGATGGTTTGCTCTTGGAATTTACATCTGTTTCCTATTTGAACCAATTCCTCTTTGTCTTACTTTTTATTGGGTGCTTTGAATGTAAATCTAGAATATTTGACTATTCAATTTTCTTCTTTTACTGTCCTAAATCGGTCGCAAGCGCCGTAAAACCATTAAAAACAAAAAGAAAAAAAATGTCATTGCTCATTGCCTTGGTATGAGATTACTTGGTTGGTTCTAGGTAGGGTCTTCTGACCTCCCATTGTAAGCAGAGAGGCAATTAACTGTATCTTCTAACCCCCTTTATCTGTTTCCATCTTGCTTTCTGTCTTTGTCCTGGAATTGGATTATTTGGTTATGCCCTGGCTGGGAGGGAGTTATAGCTTTAGGAGATGATATTTTATTTCCTTGTAAATCTTTTCTCTGTTATATATTTTTTCT
>NC_088360.1:120048469-120050969 GCF_034508935.2 Berghia stephanieae
AAAAAAAAAGATAAATTAATGTTTCTGTAAAAAAAAAAAAAGATTCACCATAGTCGATTGATTCATGACATAAACCATATAACATGTTTTTAACTTATAAATAAGGCAATCAAACATTAAAGGCATATTGTTGTTTCTGAGGTTGAATGTTGTCATGAATAAATTACACATATTTCCACTTTTTGCATAACTATTACAGAGCATAATAATAATTAAATTTAGAATGTTGACAAGTAAAATCGGACCTCTGCCATACAGGGAATTAAACTAACTGATATTTCATGAAAGTAATTTTTAATGCTCAAAATAATCTAAACTAATATCAAATCATTTTGGTGGATCTCACAGTGATAAGAAAAGAGTTTTGAACATTTTCTTATGAGTAAACCAAGACACAATGGTAAATAACTTGCCTGAGAGTTGATCTAATGCCGAATGACCTTAAGATGATGTTAAATAGCTTGGAGATTCTTTCCTTCTTCACTATTGACTTTTTAGAGATTAATTGGACATATCACGATTCTCCTTTTGCAAATACACGAGCTAATTGATAGAGATGACCTCTTTTTTTTCCCAGAAACGAAATCCTTTCCATGTAAATAAGCCATAATATAGTTAACTTTATTAACTAACATCTGTCAATGTTCTTTCTTAATAAGGCATTGTTTTTTGGGTTTTTTTTTTTTTTTACTAAATGACTCTTAATAATAGAGTCCAAACCAGTTTATTGGGATGGTTCATTTTCCACAAATTGTCCCAATTATGCGGAGTCCCAATTTAGCGGCAGTCATGAAATTGAGCAATTTTTCAGATTTACCACAGTCCCCTATGCATTTATCCAGACCTATGACTAGCAATACAACTTCTTATGAAAGATGTAATGGTTGCATTCAACGTATTTTCGTTTCTTCTTCATTTTATCTTTTTTTTTCATGTTTTAAAGCCATGGTAATTAGGGAGACTTGTTTGACATCTATTTTGGGTTACTTCAGAGGCCACTTGACTGTCAATCTGATCCATAAACTTAGTCAGAGGTGTCAAAGTTCTTTTTTGGACAAATTGTCGCAACAGCTTAACCATTTTACGTTTTTCTGAAGAAGACATTGGGGGGGGGGGGGGGGGGGGGGGGGGGGCTCTTCTTCATCACTACGTTCGTGTTCTTCAATTTTCTGATTTTCGCTCAGTGCATGTTAAAATAACTTCATCTGTGAAGGCACCAGAGCACTGTAGATTGTTATTGTAATCCACTTGTGAAATCAGCTCATCCTCCCTCATCTGAGTTGAAAGCAAAACGTCGTGAAAAGCGTTAATTATCTCGGTATTTCTTGCGTAGCCACTCAGGAAAATTTTTTCTTTAGTGTAGCAGTCTACAACTGATGTTGTTAAACTTTTTGCCATGCACATCGTGGCCAATGGCCCATGACCATGAACGTGACAATGGCAGTCGATGACAATGACAAGGGATAGAGGTAAATTCTATTGTTCAAATCTCTGTGATGACTTTGATAAATGGCTGGACCAAATACCCTGTTGCAATTGACACTACAGGGAGATACACGTAAATACTATTGTTCACACTTCTGTGATGAATGGTACAACCACTCACTCGGTTGACCGTCCCATTAGACTAATTTGCCATTTATGAACCATCGTTTTAAATGACTGAAGATAACGGTCATTGTCAAATTTTATCCCCATTAAGCGCCAAGCCATCCCAATTAAGCGGCTGGGAATTGGAAAGGGTATGACTTTTTATATATAGATAGAATGAAGTTGACGTCAATCAGGTCTTTGTTATTGTTTTTTGCCATCTGCGTTTAGGAGTAATTCTCACTAAACTGTATTAAACTGATTATCAATATCATGGTTTCACACAGTCTTGTGTGTTTATCTGTTATACTTCCGGATGGCAATGTTATGAGCTTCTTAGCCAAGCGCATACTATCTATAGAAAAAAATTACATTCCCAATTAATCATTCCAATTGAACGGTGTCCCCAATTACTGGCTTGGACTGTAATTCCATTTTCATACCGAGTGACAATCACATAAAATTATTCTTTTTATCATTCAACTTTTCTCAGATTTGAGGGGCATATTCAAATCTAACCCACTTAATTCATAGACTCAAAAATGTAAGGGACTATTTGGACAGGAACTTTCATGTCCTATTTGCAGAGAAATAATTTCTAACCCAAAGCTATAGCTCCCTGAATATCAGGCTCCACTTACAATTGTTCTCCCGCAGGCAGCAGAAATTCAAAATTGTCCATTCGTGAAATGTGTTATCCAGCGAAATATTGAACTTATTACTGGAGAAAATTAGTAAACAGCTCGTTGAGCACTCATCAGCTAGTCTTCACAATAACCTTGAAGAATATGAACTTAAACCCTGCTGTTGCAAAGTTCATATGTATCTATATGACTATATAAAATAAGATGATTTTAAAATGCCCTCACCGTAAATGATAATCGAGAAATTCTATTTCAGGGTGGTCCCC
>NC_088360.1:120055969-120090969 GCF_034508935.2 Berghia stephanieae
CCATGAATTAATTAGAACTGTCACTTGGTTATTGGTTGTTCTCTATACATTTTATAATTTTATTATTATAAAAGACAAGAGAAAAATTTCTTTCAATTCAATACTAGCATCTTTGCTATAAGCATGCTCTCTACTGTATCTGTTTCAATGAATGCATATTGAATACTATACTTGAATAAACAGCCACTATACACAACGAGATATTTTTTTTAACGAAGAAGTTTCCCGACAGATGTATTGGTAATTGCTTGAAATTACTAAGTTTCCGCATCCGCTGAGGATTGTGAATTTGATTTTCATTATCAGTGTCCATGCCATCATATTAATCAATCAGAATTAGGCTATGTAATGAAAATGTTGAGGATGATGACAAGTTGGAAAAATCCGTCTTTGAACTTTTAATTGAAAGTCATATATATATATATATATTAATATATATATATATATATATATATAATATATATTTATATATATATATATATATATATATAATCTCTCAGGATTTATGGTTATTAGGAATGTCCAGTTCATTGTTGTAACTATTCACCATCAGATGGAGTGTCGGGAAGAAGAGGTCTGAAAGAAAATATGGTTATAAAGATATAAAAGTTAAGTCAAAAGAATATTTTAAAATGAACATTTACATAAGAGTATATATCAGTTAAACCGAAAAACCGAGGGTTTTGGTTAAAATTTTCGGTTTAGTCATATTTTGGTTAAAGCATAAGGATTCATTTAAAAAAAAAAAGATTAAAGGTGGCCCTTGTTGATAAACACTGCAGTTTTACATTATTACTGAATTAATTCTCTGCAATAGTGGCATACAATACATCGGCAGTTCAGTGTGTTGAGTGTCAGATGTCAATGTCATGGAGGGGGGGGGGGGGGGAATCAAACTCACCCTTTCAATGAAAATGTTTTTTCTCCAAAAATTCTCAGCATAAAATGTGCCGCACAATTTTCCAAGAAAGTTGTTGGAATGATGACGTATTGGCCAGGATCAAGCTCAAATCGAGCACTGACTTCACGATAGTTAATGAAACAATTAGTCTTTGCTACATCTGGCACATAGTGGAAATGTTGAAGAGGAAGTTTGCATTCATTCACAGCCTGTAAGAAAATACAATACATCTATGACAACATGACCAACAAAAAAGTGAATTAAAAGAAAAATATATATAATAAAAAAATAAGAATGATAGCAAAAGACTTTTGTAACCTTTAAAAACGTTATCGAAGAGTTAAGTTCAACATCTACTTATCATGCAACAATTGTATAAAGACGTTTCTACTTCATAAATGGTTGGGAGATTGTAAACTGCACCAATACAAACATTATTTAAGTTAAAATTAGATGCTATTCAAGCTCTTGACTATTTTCTATATCAATTTTTTAAAAGTTCGTGTGCTTTGATATATTTTGCACGGAGCAGTAAAAAGAGAAAGGAATTGTTCATTGCAATATGTAGTAAAATTGAGCCATCTAAATTTACTGAGTCTCCTGAGAAAATATCAAATAAAAGAAATTACCTTGTAAATAAAAAATCCTATTTGAAAACTTTTTACTTTTCGCTTTGAGTATCTGTGTTCTTGCATGAGAGCTATGACAATGTTGCTCTTTCCTTCATGATCAGCATCATCAGTTTCCATGTTAAAATCATCTATTGGAACAAAAAGCGATTTCAGGTTGATATGACCACAAATTTAGAATAGGGGCAAGAACCAGACATTTATGTAGAATTTCGTTTCAAACATCGGTTATTTAAAAGTGATACAACTTTCTGCAGTTTCATTTTCAGAAATAGAGCATATTTGATATTCATAGGTTAAAAAAACCCAATAAAACATTAAAAGAATAAATAAACGAATTCATTTACATTTTTGCAATTCGGACACCTTATGCAATTTTCTGTATAGTAGAATCAAAATAGGCCTTTTAAATCAGTCAACGGCCTTAGAAATTAAATAGTGTAGGCCTTGTGCATTTTGCATGATAAATGTCTCTACAAAATTATTAATCACATGATTAAGGAGACTTAAACTCCATATTTTAAACTAACTTGTTTCAAAATTAGGTGTTCGGATCCGAAATCAAGAATTTCCAATTTATGGAGTGTCAATAAAAAAAGAAAAAATTAATTCCTTCTCCACCTATGAGGATCGATTACAGAGGTTTCCTTATTCAATCCACATGTTGAGCAACATAAATCTAATATGAATAGGCAATAATCTTTTAAGGCATTCTTACAATACATTTGCGCATTTTATACAAGAGAGACCTCCTAATTTTACTATCATCTCCATTGTGACAGAAAGAAATGTGTACAAAAAATTTTTCACAATGGTTTACTAGCAGGGTCCCTAGTGAAAGATTTGAACCGGGGACATCTTCAGCTCAACGATAGGATGCTAACCATTAAAACTATCGTACTAAGGCCACATTTTAATAATAATGATAATAATAATAATAATAATAATAATATAATAATAATAATAATAATAATAATAATAATAATAATAATAATAATAATAATAATAATAATAATAATAATAATGAAATTCATTTATATTGCAGTTTTCCTGTGATAAAGCTCAAACTCAAAGCAACGTTACATTTAAGAGCATATTCAAATAAAAATGAAATAAAAAATACAAATTATAGACATTCTAAAAAGTGTTTCCGTAACAGCATTGTTTTAATATTTTGTTTAAAAGCGGATTCTGAGCACTTTGATCCTAAATGAAGCAGCAAGGTATTCCATACATCATGGACAGCTATATTATTTTTTAAAAATAGATAGCATTGGAAATTATCATGCTTGTGACAGCAAATATCTAATTTATAGAATGATCATGATTTGAAAGATATTTTCCATAAAATATTTCAAAAGTGAGTTCAATACCAGGCTCAGTAATAGTGAGAAGATACTGATCATTTGTGGCAAAGCTTGGTAAATTATTGCGTGATCCTCCAGCTGTTTTTCCGACAACCCACTCTCCTCGGATTGTCTCCATATGGCCTGAGAAAGAAATATTAAATCAAAACTAATAAGCAAAGAATAAATATTAGACCTTTAAAATGTTTTATTCTGATTTTTGGTTAAATTGTCAGAGAACTTGAACAATACAACTATACAACTCTATACAACAAAGACTCATATCAATTTGATCAATTGCTTTTCTTACATTTCTATCCAAATTATGAGAAATAAATGGCAGGGACAGATATTGGAATATAAAAAAACAAATGTTGCATGGGGCACGGATGAGTAAGATGTCAAGCCTACTGCGTTGTCATAATATTAGCGTTTATTTACAAGGTAAGAGACAATAACTTTGTTTTTCTGGGTAACATGCTAATTCTAAATTGTGTCAAATCAGAAGGCATTATCTTTCTTTATAGGCAAAAGTTGCCTAAAAGAGATAAACACTATTTGGCTTACTGAAATCGCAGGTTTGCCATTATTTTTACCTATGCGATGAGAGCAAACAATTTAATCTTATTTATTGCCAAAATGATCAGATTTTCCAACACGTTATTGAATTAATTATATATAGCAATTATGATATTACACCTTGTAATTTTGCTTTTCAAAAAGGTGGAAAATTCTTCAGAAAGGAGGCTATCACTTTTTGAAACAGGGAATTGACAGTCATTTTGTTTCCCTAATAGGTTGTTAGTTACGCTGTAGAGTTCTTTACAAGTTTTGATGTTTTCTATTTTAGTGTTGTGATAATTTCTTTTGGCCATCTTTATCAAATTATAGAACTTATTTTTTTACAGATTTATAAATTTCTCTGTTTACATCGAGACCACTTTTTCACCAAACTCTTTCTGCCTTCCTTTTCTCAATTTTGGCTTTTTTTAAATCTCCGAGTTAAACCAGTTTGTATTTGGTCTTTCTGAAATGACACAAGTTTTCAATGGAGAATATTTGTTAAGAGTGTTTAAAGCCATACTGTTGAAGTCTAATATATTTTTCACATTTGAAACTTTTTCATTTAGTTCAGATTTAAAACTTTGAATGTCCATCTTTTAAATGCCTCTCGTTTCCACTGTTCTTTTTGGAGGGGAAGCTTTACACAGATCGAGGTCGACAAAAATTCCACTATGAAAGGAGAAATGACCCAATCAATCGTACTTCCAGATTGATGAGTTGCTTGGGTTATGTGTTGTTTTAGCTCATACTCCGAAAGTAAATCTTTGATTTTATTCATGGGTGAACGTTGCGAGTGGAAATGATTGCTGAAAATGCCAATAAATATAAATGGTGACTTTTTCAATATGTGGATAAAATTCAATACAGAATTTACTATTTGAATTTATGGTAGGGGGATAAATACACGTAATATCGACATTTGATGAATCATAATGAAAGGATAGCCGTGCAGCCTCATAGCTCTCTTTTTAATTGTTGGAAGGACAAGTTGAAAAATTGTCTTTTATATATAAATACGATTCCACCCCCCTTGTGACCACCCCATGGTGATGATTTCCATTCGTGTAAAGGTGGGCAAGATGCTGAAATGTGAAATGTGATGATCGTCAAAATCTTTACTGAGCCATGACTCAGTTATACACAAAATGTCTATGTTGTAATTAATGATAATGTCATGTATTTCATCATGTTTATTTTTAATGGAGCTTGCATTAATGCGGACCACTCAGACTGGAGGTAGTGAAACACATATAGGTAATTTTTACAGGACTGGTAATGGATGAAGTGAATACTGAGTTGTCGATCTGTGTTGTTTTGGTTGATGACTGATGATAGTATCGATGCAGTGTTGTTTCCATCGACCACCACAATTTTTATGTTATTTACAATTTTATTTCAATGACAGTAGGGTTAAGTAATAAGAGCAATGGTTAAAAGTCCGAAAATTGATAATAAAAACAACTCCGTTGGACAAGTTGTGTAAACATTGACTCCATTTTTGTAGATTAAAATCCGTTGTGTGTAAAGCGCAGGTAAAATTTTGTCAAGTTCGATTAGATGCACTGAGATGAATAAAAATGTCAAAAGTTTTGGAATATTTATCTAAAAACGATAAATATCACAGCCATTTTTTCTAAGATAATAAAAATATCTTGGTCAGTCAGACTTGAAAGCAGCGTTGATAAATTAAAAAATAAACTGAAAACCTATCTCTTTGGGAAGTATTTAAATTAAATTATGCCAAGAATTATTGCAAAGTGCATACATGCATGTGTGCGTGTGTGTGTGTGTGTGTGTGTTTGTGTGTATGTGCATATATATGTGTGTGTGTGTGTGCACTCGTGTATAAATTTAGTTTAGTGTGTGTGTGTATGTATGTGTATGTATGTGTATATATGTTATGTGCATTTATGTATATTTAGTGTGTACGTGTACACGATATGTTTGTATGTATATATGTATGTGTATTGTGTATATGTATGTGTATATATATATATGTATGTTATATATATATATATATATATATGTATATATATATATATATATATTTATATTACGTGTGTGTGTGTGTGTGTGTGTGTTGAGTAATATATTTATGTACAATGTGTATATGGATTGTTGTGTGTGTGTGTGGTGTGTGTGTGTGGTGTAATTGGATGCGTGTGAACTTTTGTTCGTATGTCCGAATCGCAGTGTGTAATGTTTTTTACTGATGGTCAATGTGAAGTGCTTCGGAGCTTCGGCATAAGCGCTATATAAATGTAAATTTATTATCATTATTATATATCAAGTATCACGAGTTGATTGATATAAAAATCTAATTAGAAATACAACGAACAACGAATACAGTGAAAATATCCAATTTAATGACAACACAAAACACAACATCTGCCTGCTAGGATGCTGTACATAATTTACAAAAATATGAATTAAACAATATATGATTTTAATATCAGAATATCAACCAAACCTGATTGCATTAATCCAACTTTTAAACGCCACCTTACCAACAATATCTGACACCCCATCACCATCAAAATCTGGACCCAAGAGGCATATGGTGACTTCCCCAAACTGTCGGTAGAAGTCTTTGAAGGACATCCAGAACTCTCCATCATCTTTGGACTCTTGCTGGATTTTCCTTTTGGTTTCTTCGTCAACCCATTCCCAATTCACGTCACTGAAGTTAAGAATTAGGAAAAGAAACACATATAAAGAGAGAACTTATAAAAGAAAACAGCGGTGACAAACTCACTGACATCATGACAAATGTCAAATAATCTGGCAGACGAAAGAATGGTCAACAAAATGGACTAAATCTCTATCATCCTACTTCCCAAGAAAGGCAACTCCTGATAGTGTCAAAACTGTTACAACAGCTTGATCTGCTTTGTTAGTAAATTATTGATTAGAATAATACTTGGCCATTTGAAACATGAAGTGGAAGAACATTTTGCAAAGGAACAAGCAGTTAGGCCTGGAAGAAGTCGGAAACTCACAGGCGAGTCCATGCTCAACAGCAAAATAGAGTGTAACGTGACTTACACACTAATCTCACTAGAGTTATACAATGAAATCTAATTTACACCTGAATAATTGTCGTAATTGGGCTTCTAATGGCATACATCAACATCATAAAAAGATGATACACAATATTACACTTTATGCAAAGAATGAAAAAACAAAAAAAAGAATAAAATAAAATAATATAATAATATATATAATGAGTGATGATGATGATGATATGATGGATGATTGATGATGATGTGATGATATAATGATAATATATATAGTATAATAATAATAATATATAATATATAATAATAATATAATAATTATTATTATTATATATTATTAATATTATTATTATTATTATTATTATTATTATTATTATTATTATTATTATTATTATTATTATATATTATTATTATTATCATCATTATATAAAATATAATAATTTCCGCATTTTTCCTCTCTGTCATTGTTCAAAATGTTTAGCAAAATGTCAGTTACCATCAAATGGAAAATTTCACACTCATGCGTTTTTTGAGTGAGTTTCGTGTTATCTAGGGTGTCTCCGATAGAGTAAGATTGGAATAACCTAACAGAACCATTGAAAACGTCAATCACTCAAATACTACAATATCAGGAATCTTTGATCATTATCTTGGCTGTACAATTATTCAAAAACTAAACCTGTGACTATAAGAGAGAAAAAAACCCCAGAAAACAATAATTGCACAACGCAATTTTCATTAATAAGATGAATTAAGTAATTTGCAACACCTGGAGGACAGATCTGATTTCATTTTAAGGACTTACTTATCACTCCAAGAACCCCTCCATTCTGTAGCATCTCCCCATGGATTTCTCACACGCAGGAGTTTTTCTGTCCCTCTCTTGTGCTCAATCTGATAAAAATTTGATACAATAAATTAAGCCCTTTACAAGCAGGATTCGACTTTACTCCAGTAACTTGACATCCAACCTTACCATTTCCTTTTCATAAAGAGATCGGAAATAGTGATGTGACTCTAGCGTCAAAATAACCCCAAAATGTATCACTATTACTGCTCTTTTTAACAAAACAGTTACGTGTGCAGTTATAAAAAGCCTTGTTTGTTAAAATATTTCATTTAACTACTTACATCTATTTTTGTTCTATTTTTTTTTTCTAAATCGAAATAATCTGAATTAAGAAAAATTCTGAAAGATTTACATTCCTGTGCAGATATACAATCTAACCTTATCCACACTTTACTTTGACAACTATCCTGGTATTTGTCTAGAGTTCCACCTATCTTCGGTTCTTATCTCATATATTATTTCATGCCAATTTCTTTTCACTCATCCTTTTCATCTTTTTTTTTTTCGGAGTTTCACCTTAATACTAATACAGTTATTATTTTAATCTTTCTTTCATGATATGCCCAATCCATCACTTCCTCTCCACTGCCATAACGATTCTATCAGCTGCCCCCAAACTCCAGTACGTTTTCAACCTTCGATATTGTTGTAATCTCATCCTAATTCTTCTTCTCAGGCATTTCTTGATATTTGATGACAAAGTTTCCCAAATTTTCAATGAATTTTTCACAAAGTACCATGAAAAAAGTATTGGTTTTAGCAAATAACATCTTCTTAATACATATAATATGTCTTGTCAAATCTTTTAAAATTCTATGATGTTGGATCAAGCCCAAGAGCACACTGAATTTGAAATTATCTTTTGTTTCACCTCTAAGTAGTCCTTCATTCAGAGCCCATGGAGCCGGAGATTATCCAAGTTTCTATAGTGTTAAACAGACAGTAGCAATTGATTGTGACCTTTTGGATCGAATAGGATGCTAGTGTATCGCAAAGTACGTTCTGCCAGACCTAGCTACTCAATTACTGCTGGGTGAACAGGTTGGTCAGAAAAAAATATCTCGACTTCACCCAGGATTCAACCAGGTTCCTTTGTATGTGAAGTGAGTGCTCTACCAACTGAGCTAATGGGACCTCCCCCCTTTCACCTCTAAGCCAGTCAAACAAAAATCCTCTCCTAAAATGCACGCATACAATACACACAGACACAAACACACATATGCAAAGACACTCAAAAACATTGTACACTTTCACAAAAATACTCATGTACACACACATATATAAATGTGCACAATTAACACACAAAAATGCACAAAAACTGATTCATGGATTTATGATTACAAACAATTTCATACTATTATATTACAAAAATTTTAAATACCAAAGCTACATCTGTCACTGTGTATGCATGTCCTGGAATTAAACCATTTGCATCAGCTTTTGTTGAACTTCTCCAGTCACCCTGAAATAACATCAATAAGTTTATTTATATTTTCCCTTCTGTAGATTTTTAACGTGTTTATTTGTATAAAAAATGAATGATATACTACAGGGGACATTTTTTTAAATGTAAAAAAAACATTTTTGACTTAAAATTCACACTCGTCTGACATTCTGAAGTCCAAATAATATTCTTATGAAGTCAGAACTCAGAAACTTGACATTAATGGGTCATTTATGACATTGATTCTTGTAATTCGCGAGGGTAGTCAGTAAAAACAATGGAGGCAAATATAGATGATGACGTCAACTTTTTTCACACTCAACTCAAATAACAAGATGGGCACATGGTTAATATAAGAATGAGAGGGGCATAAAATAGAAAAGGATTTAGAGAAAGTTTGGAGTTGGTAGACGTGTTGAATTAATTCTTTTCAAGAGACATAATATTTATTGAAAGACACGTTTCTGTTTCCTGTATGCTCACTTTCAGATACTTCATTTTAAAACTGTAATCATTTTAACTTAAACTTTTCTTAAAACTTACTTATATTATGAAATTGTAAACAAATCAGCATTTGTCAAAAATACAGTAATATAAATCACACAAACCTTTCTAGAGCATGCGACAAAGGCCCCAGATTTGTGTGCTATCATTATACGCTTGTAAAGACTTGGATTGTATTGAGTTAATTCATATCTCTCTGCTAGACCCCCTGTTAAATCAACAAGAGCATCCATAGTGATACCGCCTTCCAAGCTCTCATAAGACCCATGAAGCCTGAAGAAGTAAGATAGCAATAAATGTATTATGTATTTAAACAAGAGCGCATCATATTAACCTCCTCTGATTGTAAAACTTAAGTTTTAAAAAAAAGAATAAAAAAAAAGAAAAGGAAAATGGAAAAATAAAACCTAATGTGTTGTTTTAACGCTCCATTAATTTTGCTTTATTTTCATTAAACGATTTATTTTTGTGAGTATTTGTAGAACAGAAGTGGAAACACCAGTGAAAATAAAATGATTCCTACTCATAAATGTGGAGAACATTTTTCAGATGAGATGAGTAAGAATAAAGCATAAAAATAAAATAAAAACATTTAAGTGAGTCAAATATAGAACCAAACATAAAAATGTGGAAAAGAACAATTATGGACTAGTTTGTATATATTCTCAAAATAAATGTGTTAAGATAAACTCTTGCTTAAAATAAACTCTGGGGCTGGTCCATATTTTTCTGCTCTAAATCATTTGTAATTTTAAATGTTTAAGATAAACTCCGTCCCTGACCTAGTCCGAATACAATAAACTCATCAATCTGGATTTGCACGACCTGGATGGACAGGTAGTCTCTCAATCAACGATTTACCCCCCCCACCTTCCATCCATGCCCCATCTTTTACTCATCGCACGATATATTCATTTGCTGCAATCAAGAAACATCACTTTCTATATACATAAGTATATAGGTATCTCTGTACATACATAGGTATGTAAGTACTCTGGATTCACAGATATACACAAGCTGTTGCTACATGAACATGAATTTGTGGTATAGTCCCCACATGGTTTGTGCCTTTGTCAATCATCCCTGCCCTTCCCTCCTCATTGTGACATCAACGCAACTCCCACAATCAGAATGAGACTGGCACTCATTGTGCAATTAGTCTAGACTAAATGACAAGTATGTATGTATGAGTTGCATTGTACATTAGTACGGCACCTCTAAGGTACTATGCTACATCAGCATAAAAGTGTCAGGTCACAGGGAATCCACATATTGGGACCAAGCACGTCTGTTCCTGGCTAGAGTCACAACTTCGTCAATGGGCATATGTAGTAGAGTGCCTGCTGGTCTCGTTGTCGAGCTCTTCAAGTAGGTAATAAAAGCTCAATGCAGGAGGCGGTCTGCATCCATGCGGAAGATATGCCCCACAAAGCGGAGCCTGCATCTCATCACCATAGCTACCAGGACGAAATCGGGACATTTTGCGGTTTCTCTGTAGTCCTCTCCCATAATGATGGAAAGGCATTTCCATTGGCTGTTGAAGCCATTCACAGTTTTAGTTACACCCTTGGTAAGTCGCCAAGCCTCGCAACCATGTGTGAAGACAGAGCAGACACTAGAGGCATACAACCTGATTTTCTGTCCACGGGACAGACAGTGATCGGACCACATATGGGATAGAGAGTTGAATGTTGTTTACTATCTTTTAAATAGACACACACAAGTTCGGACTAAAGACCAGAGGTATGGCTTATCTCACTTTATCAAATTAATATATAAAGTGTTGCTATTGGTTCTTGGTCGTATATTTTTACATTTTTGTGCATTTGCATATATATATATATATATATATATATATATATATATATATATATATATATATATATATATATATATATATATATATATATATATATATATATATATATATATATATATACATTGTCGCCATAGATTCTCAACTTTGTGTTTATACAGTTTCATGCATGCCACGTCTGTAAACGAGTTTCCATTTTTTTGGATGAATAAAGTATATCTTTGTGCTATTGACATTCTGTATTCTACATCAGCCCTCTCATCACCATCACACTGGATACGACTACCAAGGTATTCAAAGGAGTAGACATTGTGTAATTGTACACCCCCGAGAGTCACACAAGGAAGTTTGCTTTCCTTGTCTTTGCGTTTCTGTTTTTGGACAATTAAGTCCATGAGAGATCCTTTGCGCGATCTTACAGTCTTTCCACCATTGCACCACCAGCCTTGATGAATATCAAGGCCTCTCTTGTTTGGAAAGTCTCGTTACTCCCTTTATCTTTATCTCACAGGATAGACATGTGTGTTTAAATCCCATGGCGTCAGTGTCATCATCTATTGAATCCAAGACTCTGGTTTCCTTGTGGATGTGCAGAGCTTTGGTTTTTGGAATTGAGATTTCCATAGCTGCATCTTCTCGCGAACCTGCTGCTTTGAGGATATACATTCTGATGCTTCCTGGACGTTTTCATCTAGGAGGCTAGCGTCATCGGCATACTCGGGGAGCTTAATGAGATCCAGTTGGGTGGCAAGCCGACAGTAACTCCAGCATTTGGGTTATCATGAATTTTGAAGATGTGCATGAAGCAGGTAATGAAAGCGATTTGGAAAAACATATTGACTTGGAGCACACCACGAGTGATATTGAAGGCTGCAGAGGTTTCTTCATTTCCGTCAGGCTTTCTAATTCTTATGCATTTAGATGCTGCATCGAAGATGGTTTGAATGGTGCAATGAAGTTTTACCGATACTCCAGCGGAACTGAGTGCGTTGTCTAGAAATGTGTGGCTTACAGTGTCAAATGCTGCCATATAGTCGATGAAGGTAATGACAGCTGGTTTGGACTCATTGATGAGCATGTCAATTGCCCACTTCAGGATACAGATATTATCTCTGGTTCCTCTTGATTGCTTGTTCCTCGTCAAAGGTGTTTTGATTATGCTTTATAAAAAGAAGGACAGAGATGACTTCAAAAACTACCAAGCAATTTGCCTAATCTGTCACGCCTACAAACTGTTATCTGCTGTAATTGCAAAGCGTTTGAGCATAGAACTCCAATCAAGCTTACCAGACAGTCAGGCCGGTTTTCGACAAGATGACAAGTGACGATAGCGTCTCAACTCTCCCAGCTTTTTTTTTTCATTTTCACTCTGCCTTTCTGAGCAATTAGATCATCTTATGCACGTTGTATTGTGAAAGAGAGCTCTAAGGGCAAAAAAATAATTTTTTTAAAAAGTCACTTTTGGTTTACCCAAGCTTAACATGAAGCTGTGCCGTCTTTTTCGTGATACGTATCTATTTAGGGGGGGGGGGGGGGAACAAATAGATTAAACAAATGTTTGTGTCACTGAAAAGGTGTTCCTGTTGAGTTTTAGATAAAATAAACCTCGGATAAGATAAACTCTCTTTCTGGTCCCTGGCAGATTACCTTAAGCGGTCGGCAGGGTATTGTAAGAAAGAAAATAGAAGCAAATTAATTCAAGGTTGAGACACACAAAACACATACATACTTAGCATATGCCTTCTCAAGGAGAGCAACCCAAAATTCCTCTGGATCCCTACTCTGTCCATAAATAAGTTTGCCTTTAAGTGTTGGTAGTCTGTCATCAATTGCCACCTGCACCCAATCCCCATACCTCCAGAATTTGAAGCGGATTATTCCTTTATAGTTTGGGCCTGATAACACCTGGTTCTCTGGAATTATCTAAAATTAGAAGAAAAAAAAAAAATTAAAAAAAAAATAAATAAATAACTGAACATTATGAGGCTTTTTTTTGTTATTTTGTGTCTGTGTGTGTGTGTTTGTGTGTGTGTGTGTGTGTGTGTCGATGTCATGCATGTGTGAGAGGGATGCATTTGCGTGTGTATGAATGAATGTCCAGAATAGCGTATCACATTAAGTTTTAATCTTTTCATATGCAATGTATAATGATGATGATAAGATAGGTACTTAAATTTGAGTATGACTGACATTAAGATGGGATTGGCTGATAATAAATCTTTTGGTGGGTTTGTGTAAATTGTGAGGAGTAGTTAGTGAATTTTTGGTCGATCTTTGAAGATCATCAGAGTTAAACAGTGATGAAGAGTTTAGACTGCTGACTATTGGGATACTTTATAAACCAAGTTATGATTGTGCCTCCAAAAACCTTTCTTGAGTCTTGATAACAAGATACCATTCAAATCATCTATGGCAGTATAATTTTTATGTCTGTTTTAAGGTTTCTAGAATATCATTATGAACAAAAGAGAGAAGACGTCTCAGTGTTGTGGCAAATTTTATAGTATGAAATGTTTTTCTTAATAATATATTGGAACCATCTTCTGATAATTTTCTCAGTAAATATAAAGGGAGTTGGAGATAAGTTAGTATTATTGAAAAGTTCATATTGAAAAACAAATCAACAAATCACATCATCCATCTTTAGAGACTTAATACAAATTTACCTTGTTGTTCATTTTTCCCCTTTGTGACACTGCAGCACATGATGAGAGAAACCAGCAATCTCCAAGAACTCCCTGTTTAATATCATCTCTTGTAACTCCTTCTGTAATGAGTTGTGCTGTTCCTGATTCCCCTAGAATTTCCTGCAAATAAAATAACTATTTTGAAATGACACACTGATAAGGCTATGCCTATTCAAACTCGAGTCTGAATAGTCTCAAATTCCAATGCGCATGGGCAATCAATAGATTATTTGGACTCAGTGTCAATAGTCTCCGGTGGCAGTATAGTTTTTTTTGGGTTTTTTTTTTTTTTTTAAAATTATTGATAATTATATAAAATTAATGCAAATCAAAATTACAATTTTATGAATTATCAACAGGTTGTCTAAACCCCGCTTTATTTGATGAGAAAGACAAAATCATGGATCAATTGAAAGCCCAGATAGAAAAGAAAAGGAAAAGAGATAAAACTCTTCAAAAGTAGCAAAAGTCAGTCAAAGTAACTGTGGTATAAATGAAAAGCTTTTCTATCAACATAACACGGTGTCCAAATAAAATCAGGACAAAAATAAATAATTTAAAAATTACATAATCTGTGTGAGACAGGCAGCAATCCTTGTACAGTCCAAAGTAGGGTTATAAGCTGAGTCAGTGTGATATGGGCAAAACAGAATTTGTTCTGGTTGAACTCTTTTTCTATTTCTTTATCAGTTCCACCCTCTGCCTATTGCTCACATTGAGTCGTCCTCCCCTTTGTATGTGCAAGCACATTGGAGTTTGAGTCTGAATAGCCACAGGAGACTATTCAGACTCGAGTCTGAATTGCCACTTCGCACTGATAAACCTGTAACTGTAATGTTATAACGTGAAAACATTCAATTTTCTTTGGCGCTATCACCAAAGAAAGTAAGACCTACTAGCTCTTATTTTCTTCGCTATCACACAAAGGTTAGTTTATTGGTTTATTTGAAGTGTAATCTAGGAACATATAAGAGACAACATTAGTTTTTATATAAGTACTCTGCAGTGCTTAACACACATTTGATAATTTCAGTGACAGTAAAAAAGGGTATGGCATTGTTATTGTCTGTTCCTCAAATAGATATTTCTAGATTCATTCCTCATCATGAACATTGTCATTTTGCTCTCAATGTTTTGTTTTTTTCTCTAAAGTTCCATTTGTCATTATTACTGCGACAATTCAAGTACACTTTCGTTACTTTTCCATTATTTTTAAAATGTTAAATTATGATCAAACCTGAGGTCTGAGCCATTTTATTTTTCCACTGTCTTTTGTATGTTGGCTGAGATCATTGAATAAACTGGATAAATCTGCTGGAAAATCTGGATCCTCAAAAAGCTTCCCAGATTTCAAAGATGTTATGATTGATTCATACTCTTCATCCGTCTGCAAATAAATAAACAACAATAATCAACATGGGAATGTTTCAAAAACAGAAGAAAAAATAGAAGAGGGAGACAAAGATGGGTTTGGAAATTGTGGTTTGACAGATATCACAATTCAATGAATATATTAACACCTTCAAAAATTATCGTGCAGACTTGAAAAGTGCGTTAGATGGTGGAAATAGGCCTATTTGATACATTTTAAGTCAAAATACGCTGGATTCAACAGCGTACATATTTATATAAACGACCAATCTTTCTTCAATTTTATTTCGGATGACTTTCTCTCAGAATATTAATAATACAGTAATTTTTCAAAAAGGCCGAATAAAGTTGGTTGCATCGTCTCGGACAACTTGGTCACATGTTCTTATGTGGTCCAACTAATTAGATACTAGATAATAATGAATAAATTATCAATCCAAATCAATAATAATAATAATAATAATAATAATAATAATAATAATAATAATAATAATAATAATAATAATAATAATAATAATAACAGGAAGAAGAAGAGAAGAAGAAGAAGAAGAAGAAGAAGAAGAAGAAGAAGAAGAAGAAGAAGAAGAAGAAGAAGAAGAAGAAGAAGATGATGATGATGATGATGATGATGATGATGATGATGATGATGATGATGATGATGAACAAAATCTTACAGTGAGACCAAAAGTCCTGAATGTTTCATGATCGGCGATACCGTTGCACACACCATTAGTTGAATGCGATGTCTTTCGTGAAGGTCGCCTCTTTATTATTGAACTTGATGTGTGTTTGCTTAATTTATTAAGATTGTTGACGTGAATGGTTTCATCCTTGCCCCTTTCATTCTTGACTCTGTTATTGTTTACCCCATCGAAACTGGTTTCCCCATGAGCTACACTATTTGAGCACCCCATTTCTCATGACTTTGACAAACTTGGTTTCAGTAGTCATAAAATAGTACTTGGATAAGTTCATTCTAGTCTTTTTGTACTTTTCAACTGTGATTAGAATGAATGAAACTAGAGAAGTTCAGCCATCTTTACTGATTGTTTACATGCGTTGCCTTATGGTAAATATACCAAATTCTAAACCGGCAAATATTGGGGTCCCGAAATATACCGTTTGATCTGACGCCCGAACCCACTGATGGGCCTAGTTTAACATTGTTGTAATGGATAATATTTTGCTTAATTCTTTGAGAGTTCCATTACAACAATGAGCCCATAATAAATTGGGTTATCAGACCTGCAAATAAGTGCACGTCGCTTACGTATTATTATTATTATTATTATATTATTATTATTATTATTATTATTATTATTATTATTATTATTATTATTTTATTTTTTATTATTTTATTATTATTATTATTATTATTATTATTATTATTATTATTATTATTATTATTATTATATCATCATATATCATCATCATCATATCATATCATCATATATCATATTATTATATTATTATTATTATTATTATTATTATTATTATTATTATTATTATTATTATTATTATTATTATTATTATATTATATATCAAGTTTATTATTATGTATATTATTATTAATTATTAATTGTTATTTATTTTTATTATTATTTTTGATATTATTATCATTATATTATTATTTTTATCATGTCTAACATTATTAGTCATCATATATTATTATATCATTATTTCTGATTGTTTTTTTATTTATTATTATTATTTTTTATTTTTTTTATTTGTATTGTTGTGTTTGTGTTTATTGTTTTATTTGTTTTATTATTATTTATTGATTTTTTATTTTTGTGTTTTTTTTATATTGGATTTTATTTTGTTTTGTTATGTAGTTTTCGTTTATATATTTGACGTCGTCGTCGTCATCATCGTCATCATTGTTCAGAGATTAGAGATAGCATTGGCAACAGTTGTCGTTAGTCTTGATTGTGTTCAATGAGAATCTGTGATTTGTCTGATAGTAAGAAAGGCTTTACCAATAACATGATATTTTTACTCAAGGGGCGAACAAGTACTAGCCAACAATAATATATATTATATGCGCAGTGGGTAATTTGGCGCTGATTGTTTGTTTGTTATTTCGCAGGTTTTTGTCTGTTTGTTTTTGTTGTTTTTTTCTTCTGTTTCTGTTGTTGTTGTTGTTGTTGTTGTTGTTGTTGTTGTTGTCGTTGCTGTTGATTTGTTGTTTTTGTTTTTGTGTTTTTTTTGATATGGTGTGGTTTGTTTGTTTGTTGTTGTTGGGTGTGTTTTTCGTTTTTATATGTTTGGGGTTTGTTTTGTTTTTTTCGAGTAAAGGGTAAACGGTAATAATAGCTTGGGTCCTCTGATAAAACCCATTTATGCCAGAAAAATTTTCCACCAAATATCGACCGATTGACAAATACCCCTCAACTTATCAAAGAGTCTCAAACCTAAGACTTTTCAAGCTCAAGACTTTTTAGCAAGTTGATGATCATTTTGATTTTGTGATATTTAAAAGCTGTCTGTTCAGATTACAAAAGTACAGTTCACGATTTAAATGTATGTCCATGAAATAAAAAATGTTGAACACAATATATTGTAACAGTTTGCGGCTAACATTGTGACAACAGTTTTTCCTTCCTCTTTAAATAAGCCGTTTAAGCAGATGGAGTATCACTGTAAACGCGTATTAAATACAAAGAAAAGATAGAAAGAAATAAGCTCCGTTTTGTTTTTTTCTTAAGAGTAGAAGAGTAGTAGACGGCAGTCTGAAGCTGATTGTAGATGAGCATGTTGAAATTCTCCAAGCAAATTTGACAGTTTACTTTGTCCATTATTTATTATCCGTTTATTTCCCTTTTAAAATTTAACTGTTTTTCTTAATTGTTCTTTTCTCTTGTTTGCCTCTTTTTCGTCTGCCCTGTGATGTGGAAAAGAGGGGTGTGTGTGTGTGTGTGGGGGGGGGGGGGGGGGGGGGTGTTGACAGCACAATTTGGTTGCAACCATTTCCTCATTCGATTTAATTTTTATAGCTAATATACACTACGTTGGCGATATCTCATCCATATGAGAGTTCGATCATGTTCAGGTCTCAGGGAGGAAAGAATCGATCGATAAAAACGAGGGGTGACGTTGAAAGCACAGAGCTCGCTTTTTCCCACGGAGAGGGATGAGCAGCTCTCTCGCCCATACATGCCCCTAGACACGCATACACACTTACACACACGCTCACACACACGCGCACACCGACACACGCTCACACACACGCGCACACACAGACACAAACACACACACACACACATCGCTTCCAATATCAGAACTAAGGATATTGCCATTCTACGAGGTACACATTATTTACAACCCGAAAGAGTAAGGATGTGTGCGTAACAGAATTGATCACAAAATCAAGGTCCTACCTTCTTCTATACGATTTCGAAGAATAGTTCATGCCTACTTAGTAACATTAAACGTGTCTGTGGTTATCTTTTGTGTAAATATTGTCTCTTTGCACATTGTGATATGTAAATCAGTGCATTAATTCATAGTACATAAATTTATAATTCACTGACTCCAGACATATAATAGATGCCAAGAGCATTTAATTCGACAATAATTCTCTTCCAAAGATGAGAAATTTAATAGCCTGCTTTCCCCTGCAGAACAGGTAAGCATTATATGAGATTTAAAAACAAAAACACGAGTAACAATATTATTATATTTATCTAATACAATTATCGTGATAATACCCATTACAGGGGCACTTCATAATGCAATTATATTCCTTTTGTAAAGACAAGTAATGTTACATAAAAAAAAAAAAATAAATAAAACAACAACAACAACCTTTCGGCCAAGATTCCTTTCTCCGGTTGTTATGAAAGCAGATTTTGGACTAGATTGACGTTGATATTAGTTTGTTTTTTGTTTTTTTTTAAAAAATAAATCGAAAGACTTCAGATGAAAACAAAATACAGAGAGTGTAAGCTCTGGGTCTTATTTAACATTGTTGTAAATGGACAATATTTTGCGTTGGTTCGAGAGTATTTCCATTGCAACAATTTGGGTTATCTGACCTGCAAATAAGCACACGTTGGTTTTGACCTATGTATAATATTATGTGCAGGTCTGATAACAGAACGGACTGATTATCTTGTTTTAACGTTGTGGTAATGGGATATAATAAAATATTATTAATATTATTTTACTTTGGTTTGAGAGTATTTACATTACAACAATGAGACCATTAATTAGACTTGTTTAAGTGTATCTACGTCATATACATTCCTTTATGTCCATGATCTACGTCGATGGGGAGCTGCAAGGTCTGGGCCGGACGTCCCGCTTGCTGAAAGGAAATTGATGTGCATTTCGAACCCAACACCTCTCACTTCCAGGTGCATTGATTGCCGCGTAATCCTGTCTGACAGAGATTATTGCATATGGCCTCTCATGCATTATTGTGTCCACAACAGCACCTTCCCGTGGTGTTCCCCGTTTCTACTGAGTTTGTTATGGACGCGACCGAGTCCCTGGCGGTATAACCGGGCTAGGGAGTAGGTGGGACCCCTTCCTCTTAAGGTGCAGGAGACAGAACCCACCGATGAGTGGTACACGCTCTGCTCCTCACCCACCCACCTCACACTCATTCTGTAGTGTGGTTTCCTCTGTATGTCCTTACTTTTCTTAATCTACCCCTATAGCTCATACTTGTTTCCTAGTGCTGTAACTTTAACACTTCTATACTCCCTCTTTGGTCGGCCTGTGGCCCATGTCTTCTGCATGACTATCTGTGATTGATTGTAATCATGTATCCTTCTTAAAAAATTGAGATTTTTAGGGGAAAGGGCTGGTATCCCTTTGTTTAAGGCCCACAGAATCTCTCATCGACACAAATGACCCAGGACGTGCCGATCCTCTGTTTATGAAATATGGCCCTTTAAGCAGAAAGAATAACTGAAATTGATAACTGCAAGCCAGGAAAAAGTAGGTGGCGGGGAATGGGCGACCGTCAATCATGAAAGAGACTGTAGGAAAGACAAAATGAAGACTACTTGACTAAACCCTATAAAAAAATTAATTATATGAGGAACATGCATCTGCAGCTCAACTCCTGATGTTATGCAGCTGACAAGGAATACAGGTTAGGGTGGGAAGACAGACCAGAGACTCCCCAGCATGCCATGACAAACAAAAGGAAAGCATACGAGCTCGGACGTCGCCTCGAAAAAGGTCCGCGCCAGACAGTGAGTACCCAGGCTGATCTGCGCGAAAAGTCAGCTACTGGGACAAATAAATTCCACAAACATTTGAATATTTTACAAATTAACATTTGTGGAATCAGGAATAAAAAGACAGAGCTAAAGAAATTATTAAATGAAAAGGAAGTTCACATTGCTTTACTTCAGGAAACCCTGTATAAAAATAGCGATCCATATATTGCTGGTTATACATACTATACCTGCAAATGTGACGACTGCCGTGGTGTTATTACTTATATAAGAAATGACATCACGGGAGATGTTACTTCTAAACCATCACAGAACTCAACCGATGTACAGAAAGTCACCTTATGGCACCTAAATAAGAAATTTACCATTTACAACATTTACAACCCTCCACGGTGTACTATAAACCTAACAGATCTAAACAGTTCCCAATACAACAACACAATAATTGCTGGTGACTTCAATGGCCACTCTCCACTATGGGGATACAAAAATTTAAACAACACAGGAAAAGAACTAGAAAATCTTTGCAATACAACCAACCTCACCATTTTACAAAATGCAGACTCAGTCCCCACCCTTCTTCACAGAGCCCATATGTCCCTGAGTCATCCCGATCTAACCATCATCTCCTCTGACCTTCTGAATTCTTGTCACATTAAAGTCCTGGATGAAATAGGCAGTGACCATAAACCAATTTTAACACAAATGACAGTTCAAACACAGAAGAAAACATTTGAGCAGAAATCCAAATGGAATTTCAAGAAAGCAAACTGGATGTTTTCACAGCAACATTAGATAACCAGCTTCCAAAAATTACAGATACATCAAGTGTAGAACATTTAAACGAAGCCCTCACCAAAGCCATACTTGCAGCTGCAAAAGCAGGAATTCCAAGAGGTAGTCGACAGAATTACAAACCCTTCTGGAGCAAAGAAATTGAAAAAGCAGTAAATGCAAGAAAGGAAACAAGGAAAAACTTAGAGGAAAACAAAACCATTAAAAACAAGATTGAGTACAATAAAGCATCGGCAATTGTCAAAAGAACTATTAACAACGCTAAAAGAAAGAAATGGGCAGACACATGCGCTAATATTGACCTCAATCAAAATGGGAAAAATGCATGGGCCTTACTTAATAATCTTAACAATGAAACCCCGAAAACCAACCCAAAGCCCATGAAAACTACAGAAGGAACAATCGTAGATGACCAAAAAAAAAAAGCCATAATCTTCAACAAACATTTTGCTTCAGTAAACAGGGCATCAAAAAGAAGTGAAAAGGACAAAAAATTGATTAAAGACCTTAAACATCAAGAAAAGGCCCCAAAAGCTATCCCATACCTGTTCAAAGAGGGCTTTACCATGTCAGAACTTCACAGAGCTATGAAAAAACTCAAGTTAAGGAAATCCCCTGGACCAGATAAGATACACAATGAAATGCTCTTGCATCTTAGCGTGAGAGGTAAACAGATGCTTCTCAAACTTATAAATCTAACATGGGAGACAGGAATAGTACCAAGGGGATGGAAAAATGCTATTATAATTCCAATCTTAAAGAAAGATAAACCACCCGACGAAACGAAAAGTTACCGACCAATATCTCTCACCTCATGTGTTGGAAAGATCGCTGAGAGAATGGTAAATAACCGATTATACTGGTGGCTGGAGACATGTGGCCTACTAAATAAATATCAGGCAGGCTTTAGGATAGGGCAAAGAACAGAAGATCAATTGTTTAGATTAAGTCAAAAAATAATTGATGGCTTTCAAGATGGAAAACATACAGTCGCGGTTGTTGTTGATCTCCAACAAGCCTATGACAAAGTATGGAGGAAAGGGTTGTTATCAAAAATGATGGACTACGGAATTGATGGAAATCTCTACTTCTGGATTAAACAATTTCTCAGTAACAGAACAATCCAAACAAAAATTAATAACGGACTGTCAAACAGAGAAGTATTAGAGGAAGGTCTCCCACAAGGATCCTGCCTCAGCTGTACTCTCTTTCTTATTTTTATAAATGATCTACCAGAAGTATTACAGACAGAAAAGGCCCTATATGCTGACGATTTAGTTATGTGGTATACTACGAAGCACCTACCAATAGCCTCCAATAGAATAAATGAAGATTTAGAAAGCTTAAACACCTTCTGTGATAAATGGAAATTAAAAGTTAATTGCAATAAAACAGTCTACTCTATATTTACTAAGAGCCATCCTGTTTCCAAGAAAGAAATAACACTCTCCATCCAAGGCCATCGACTCGCGAAAGAAGAAAACCCCACATATTTGGGCATACAGTTAGACAGACAACTATCTCTGAACAAACACACTCAGAATGTAAAAATCAAAGCCACAAAGAGACTCCAGTTACTAAAACGACTAGCCAGTACTAATTGGGGAGCAGACAAAAACTCGCTTCGACAACTCTATTTAGGCTATGTGCGTTCCGTCATGGACTACAATTTAGCCCTCCAATATGTAGGTAGTAAAAACACACACAAAACCTTGGACAGAGTACAAAACCAAGCCCTTCCCTTCGTCTCCGGTGCCCTGAGATCGACACCCACAGCAGCATGTGAAATACATACTAATGTGGAACCACTTGGACTTCGCAGAGAATCAGCAGTGCTTGAAATGGTTGAAAGATACAAACGAAAATAGGAAAACCATCCAAACAGAATTCTGGCAGAGAAATGGAAACCAAGAACAAGATTAAAACAAAAATCCCTGCTACACATTGCTAACAACTTGAATGAAAGACACAGACTCCCAGAAAACAGAGAAAAATCTATTTTAATCAGTCAAAAACCTCCATACGCCGACCTAAAACTTCCAAAAATAAAGACTAACCTCGTAGAAGAAACAACAAGAAATAAAAACAAATCAAATATACAAACATTAGCAATGAAGACAATACAAGAATACCCAGACAACTGGATACATGTTTACACAGATGGATTTGCCCACAAAGGAACTAAAAATGCTGGGTATGGGTTTGTAGTAGAATACCCAGATAAAACCTGTGATAAAATCCACAATTCTTGCGGAAGCTCCTGCTCAAACTACGAGGCAGAGGCAGTTGCAATAGAAGCCTCACTGCGACACCTCTCTTCTGTTTTCCAGCTAAACCCTTCAAAACTTCAAAAGACTGTCATCTTCACAGACTCCAAATCGGTTCTCCAAGCTCTCGATTTAGATAAATTCTCCTCAACGTTCAATAGTTTAAGATCTCAACTAGATGAATTCCTTACAACACACAGAGTAGACTTATTTCTCCAGTGGATACCGGGACATTCAAATATACCAGGAAATGACAATGCAGACAGACTAGCCAGACTCGGATCAACACTTTTACAACCATCAATTCCAGTTTCTTTAGACACAGCGAAACAAATAATCAAAACAAATAAGAGAGAAGAATGGATGAACAGTTGGGCAATGAGCACCACGGGTAGATGTATGTTTTCCCATATGACCACTCCTGTAAAGACTGATTGCCTAAATAAGCTCAGAAGACACCAGCAAAACATCATCTTTCAACTAAGAACACAACACATACCGCTCAACAACCATTTAAGCAAAATTACAAAAGACACATCCCCTTCCTGCCCCCTATGTCAACACCCCAATGAAACAGTAACACACCACTTGCTTGAATGTCAACCTCTTGAAGACCTGAGATGCACATTCCTCCCATCAAATCCAAGCATCAATAACACACTTTATAGTCACCTGGAACAACTACAAAAGACGTCTAACTTCTACGTCATGGCACAAGACCGAAGGGCTAGAGCTCAGGTGGTCGCTGGTTCGAATAAGTAAGTAAGTAAGTAGATCTACGTCGATTTTGACCAAAAAAAACCCCAACAAAAAACAATCCCAACAATTTTTTTTCACGAATTTCATTCTTACAATGATGAATTTCAACATTACAATGTTGATTGTTATGATTCGAAGTGCACATAGATATGTGTAAATAAGTACACGTCTTTCTAAAAACATATATAACTTAATAATATAAATTATCAAAATAACTTGACGGTAAGATTTGTAACATGCTAATGTGTTGTTGTATCGTAATTATATATTTTTAATTCTTTATTTTAAAACAAATAATTTGAACGGAATATTCAATGGACAATTAATGCAAAATAGGTAATAAAAAGTGGTTAAGAAAAATCAAACATCTCCTATACTCAGGATTCTCCAATTTCATATCGTTATAACAGTCAACTGGTAATCAATTAATAAAAGTATAACGTAAAAGTGATCCTTCATTTCAGTATACTGAAATAAGTGTAGGCTATTATAATCCTACTTTCGACCATAACAAAAGGAGAAGTGTGAAAAGGGGTAAATGTTACACTTTTTGACAAAGCAGAAAGAAAAATACAGGGGGGAAAGTAATATATATATATATATATATATATATATATATATATATATATATATATATATATATATTTATTTAATCAGCCTCCCCTGACTGGGAATCGAGCCTCAGATATTCTGATTGACAACAGCAACCACAATTCCACACAGTGAAATATAGCTATAAAAGCATAAAACTTATTTATAACAACAAATTTTTGTAATCTATCTATCTATCTATTTATCTCTCTATCTATCTATCTATCTATCTATCTATCTATCTATCTATCTATCTATCTATCTATCTATCTATCTATATATATATATATATATATATATATATATATATCTTTCTAACTATCTCTCTCTCTCTCTCTCTCTCTCTCTCTCTATATATATATAATATATATATATATATATATATATATATACCTATCGATCCTTCTGTCTGTCTATCTAGCAATTATCTATCTATCTATCTATCTATCTATCTATCTGTCTGTCTATCTATCTAATTTGTCTTTCTATCTATCAATCTATTACCTACCTATCGATGTATTATATCAATCTATACATCTACCTATCTATCTATTCATCTATCTAGATCTCCGCAATCTATCTATCTATCCATATATAAATTATAAATACAAAAACCGTGAAATAATAGTGCTCAACTTTTTGATAAAAGGAGCTATTTATAAAATATTTCAAATATAATTATGATCAACTTCTACAATATTTTTCGAGCATTGGCTCTCATCACTTCCTGATGAGAGCGAATGCTCGAAACTATATTGTAGAAGTTGATCATAATTATAATATTTTATATCTATCAATCTATCTATCTATCTATCTATCTATCTATCTATCTATCCATCCATCCATCTATCTATCTATCTATCTATCTATCTATCTATCTATCTATCTATCTATCTATCTATCCATCAATCTGCTTAATTAGTAATTTAGTTGTAAAGCTATTTATTTTGCTTTTTAAAACATTCTTTATAATCAGACTATAATGAGACAAAGTCCACAGACGTTTAAAAATAACAACCGAAACTACTCTCAGATAAATCTACCGGGAAATACGTCAACCCACTTTGCCAATTGAATTGTCATGACATTTTGTATTCCTCGCGGAATTTAGACTACTTTTGTCATTTCGACAATGGAAATTAAAACTCTTGTCCAAGCCGTGTTGTATACACATAGACAATGCCAGCAAATTTAAATCTCGAACATCGTTACAGAAATGCTGTACACAGACAAACATTTCTTATCTTTTGTATTATTTTGTTATTTTGGTTAGCATGTTTTTAATTCAAATCATTTTGTCAACAACAAAATAGTCTCAAACTTGAGACTACAAATCAGCCTCAGGTTTAATCGACCGATGCACGGCAGAAAAGCACTTATCACACCAGTAACTAAAATATCCGTTATTTTGAACTTTTAAGCGGACCGATCAAGGGAAAATCTCGGATTATATCTGAGTCGTGCATTGAAAAGATTGTATTTATCAAATTTAACAAAATAACTTCCGTAAATAAATCGAATATAGCATTGTGATCGCATTGAGTCAATGAAAGCTGTAAAAATGGAATGTATAATTGCCCTAACTTCTTCTGAGTTGCGAATCATTGATTGACTTTATGTATTTTTGTAAGTAAGGGAGATATTTTCTTTTTTAAGCTGTAGAATAGTCTTTCGAAGCTATAAGTATAAAGTTTATCCTGATTTTCGTATCGCTTAGTTGTCAGTAACAATTGTCTTTTAAGAACGACGAAAGACATAAAGTATTTTCAACCATATCAAGTAGATACAACTACCCGATCACTGCTCGATGGATAGAGCAGTCGGAAATATGGAAAACCCGACTTCGAATCAACCCGAGGTCGAAACAAATCCCGTTGCTTGCGCCGTGTGTGCGCGACCGTTTGAGCTATAGGAGAATGTTTGTACATGTTCGGATGTAGTGTCGATAGAGCATGTAGAAGACTTTGTGAAAAAAATAATAATTGAGTATTGGATTGTCCATGTATTTGACAAGCATCATTCACGTCCATTTCGAAAACAACTTCAGTTTCCACATCCAGCTTAAGAGTGCTGATCTAAGATGTTTTATTTATCTATCTTTTTATTTATTCATTTATTTTTCTACCTATCTATTTCTTTATCACTTTTTGAATTCACTCATTTATTCATGTATTTTTAAAAATATTATTGTATTTTTATATATGCTGTGTTTTCAACGCTATTACCTATATAAAACTTTAAGTATTTAAATTCAACAAACAATACTTGAATAATAATTTATAGCCAGTATTTTTTTAAAAAACCTATGAAAAACACCAAAGCTAATTTATAAGAACTAAAACAACACCGCCCCCGCACTCTCGAACAAACAACCGACTGTTCTACCAACATCGATGAAGTAAAGTTAATTAAGTTCGTGAATGAAAAATAAACGCAATTACTTAAAACTCATTTTCATGAGCTAAGCCAGTCAGTAATATGAAGGATAATAATATATTCAAAGAATCAAGGAATTAATTTTAAAATGAATACAAACATTGAATGCAAGAGATAATAACCCCATTACAATCGATAAAAGGGAACTCGAAACACTGAATACTTTCAATCATGGAAGCTCAAGTAAAATCCTATTACATCCGTAAATTCAATGAATAAAATAACTCTTGATTATTGTGGTTTATGCTATTATGTAATTATTATACCTGTCTGCCTGTTGATAACAGGATATTTAAAGGTTGTTTCTTTGACCAATGTGGATGTTTGTACCTGTGACTGTCCCAACATGGCATTTTTTATACATACTTTCTTCTTACCTTATAATAAACATTAATACATATGCAGTAACTGATAATATATATTTCATACTCTTGATTCAAATCAAATACATATATATTGGTTGTTGTGTTTGTTTGTTTTATTGTTGTTTAAATTTGTTTTGTTTTGTTTTTGTTTTGTTTTTTGTTTTTAATCATATGTCTGTGAATACATTATGGTGTATTAAAGCTGCCGTCAATTCTATTGTTATCAAAATACCAAAGCTGATTTTGCTGATGCTGACTCAAATATTTTTTTTTATTTCGTTAATGAGCTTCATCAATAATTTTAAGCAACCGTTTTAAGTTTTGTAATTTTAATGTAGTCTCTCCTTCCAAAATAATGATAACATTTTTTGGCCTGAGGTTTTCAGAGTCTGACTTCATAGCTTGTATGTTAATACCAAGTCCTTTATTAAAATTACACCTCAATGAATTCGACATTAAGTTATAGTTTGAACCTACATCAATTTGAACCGACGTATACTGAGTATCTTACACATCTAGATTTGAACGTATTGGGTTATGTCACATTTGAAATATTTATAATTTGTATAAAATATTTAAACTCTGTTTTAGAATTCACAAAAATTATTAATTTATTTATTATATTGTATATAATATTTTAAAAATCGAATTATATAAGATTATAAGGAACATGCTTTTTTGGATAACTTGAAAGATGATGATGATGATGATGATGATGATGATGATGATGATGATGATGATGATGATGATGATGATGGTGATGATGATGATGATGATGTACTCAAAGGTGTTACAAGGGGTCCCCAGCCAAAATCATGTAGGATAAGACATACCGCCTATAAAGCACTTTTGTTTTTCGACATAGACAACGTTGTTACTGGCCAAGGTACTCATTTCACACTTGGTTGCGGTGAGAGAATGTGAGTAAAAAGCTTTTTCCTATGACTCAACTTTGCACCACCCAGAGCGGGGATCGAACCTATCAGTCGGAAGACCACTAAAAAGGTGCTGTCCTGTTGTCATAGAAATAAAAGTAATATTTATCTGTGTCATTATATTCCTTTTTCAATTCAATTCAATTCAAATATTTATTTATTGTCGGCATTTTAAAAATGTTTCATAGATAATGTAGTCAGGCTAATAGAAGCCTTTGACCGACATAGGTTTAACACATAGTGCATAAAATTACATAGTAATACATTTTCCCTTAAAAATATTCCCCCATCAAGATTCTAATCATGACACACAAAGAAAAGTAACATAAATATATATATATATAATTATATATATATATATATATATATATATATATATATATATATATATATATAATATATATATACGGTTAGATTAATTACATATATTACATTTGCATGGCTGGCCATTCCATGAGAGGATATGATCTTTGAAAACATTAAAATTTGAAATTTTCCTGATGTGCTCGGGAAGTTCATTCCAAAGCACAGCAGCAGAATATATGAAAGATCTTTTGCCATAAGACGTTGTTCTTTCTGACCCTTGGAATATCAAGGAGGTTTGAATATCTAAAATTGTATCAGTTATTTTTCAAAATGACCATATCAGATAGACAAGGAGGAGCAATTTTGTATAAAATTTTAAACGTTTCCAAAGCTTACTCTTTCAATAACTGTCTCAAATCAACGTTTTCTCTCTTTTGACAGTTTTTAAAAATATGATTTTATTTTGGTGATTCTCTCTGATCACAATATTATTTCGTCAATAGGGTCGATCGTCACAACATAGTAGTGTGAGCACCATTAGAGGCTGCTGTCAATTACTATAGCATCGGAATCCATTTTTGCTTGAAAAACAATTATTTCAATGCCTCGTATTTTTTTGTTATCCAGCAATTACCCGTACGCAGTATGTTATTAACCTTGTTTGTCAATATTGGTTGCACGCCCGATACTTTTTTATCACGTCGAGCAGACAAAGCTATTTTATCAGACAGGCAATACCGGGTAGGTACATGTTTGGAAAGACAAAATGCAGTATTATTTATCATAGTACAAGTTGGCGACGATATTTAATCGTGAAGGCGATGACGCTACTGGAGGTTATTATTTATATGCTAATGAGAATGATGATTATAATGATGATGCTGATGGTGATGATGATGATGATGATGATGATGATGATGGTGGTGGTGGTGGTGGTGGTGGTGGTGGTGGTGGTGGTGGTGGTGGTGGTGGTGGTGTTGGTAATGATGTTGGTGGTAGTGGTGGCGATCGTAGTGGTAATGATAATAGTGATCAATATAATAATGTAGTGTTGATAAAATATAAATAAACAAATTCATATCACGTGTTTTCACTGATTGAGGACGCTTCACAATATGTCATGTATACCCCCAGAAAGCTAAAAGTATCCAAATTTTCATTTCGTATTATGCATTTCGCATGTCAGCATTCTTAGAATTTCCATCAGGGTTATACTCAAAGGCACAACGATGAACTGTACTACCAAAGTTTTACATGGGATCATTGCCATCCATCCAGGCACTGACCGCGCTAAACATCGCTTGAATTATGCAAGAAAAAGAGACATTGCACAATTTTATCAACAACGACTCAGCAAAGTAATCACTAAACTCAGATTAGATAAAACGATGAATATTTGTTCAAATACGTGAATTGAAACTATTTTACAACGTAACTCACTCACTCACTCAATCCCATGACCGGATGGTCGTCGGGGGGACTTGCGTGAAGCAGAAGTTACAGTCTTCCTCCATGCCTGCCTGTTGCTAGCCCTATGTAGCAGCTCCGGGACCAACATCTCTGTCCATTCTTTTATATTGTGCAGCCACATCTTCCTTTGGCGCCCTCTTCTGCGCTGGCCTTCGTCTGTGCCCTGTAGGACTGTCCTGCTCAGGCTATCGTGTCGACTATGGTGTCCAAACCAGGACAGTTATCTGCGCTTCACAGTCACTAGAAGAGGTTCTTGTGAGCCTGCACGAGCTTCTATTTCTTCCAGGACGTCTTCGTTTGTGTGATGCTCCGTATATGACACGCGTAACAGTCTTCTATAGCACTTGTTTTCAAACGCCCTTATGCCCCGTTGTGCATCCATTGTAAGTGTCCAGGCTTCGCATCCGTACAACAAGGCTGAAAACACCAATGATTTATACAGTTTGACCTTTACATTAAGACTCATGCTACCTTTCCTAATCTTTGTTAATTGAGTCATCACTGATGTTGCCATTGCAATTCTCTTTCGAATTTCAATTGTGCTAGTCCCATCTTTGCTTAGTGTCACACCTAATATTTGAATGTCGTGACCTCTTTTAGTTACAACGTAACTAAGATTAGATAAATCCTTAAATAATTGATAGATTATAGGTATTTATTTAAATGCGTAAATCTGAACAATGTCACAACGTTTACGATAGAAAGAATAGAGTTATGATGTTTAAGAATTATTTTATTTTATTAATTATCCGGCAATGGAAGGTTACCATTTCTAGGTAAAACTATTATCCACAAAAATGCCAAGAGAAAAATGGAACAGGGTTAAGTAGAAATAGAAAAAAAAATATTGATTATTTTTCATTTCAAGAGACATTAGTTGCCAACCATTTTTTTTTCTTACAAAGACATACAAAACATATCTAATTTCATTTTGGCAAGAGATAATGGTCATGAACCAATGTGCACATTCTTGCAGGTCTGATAACCGAACCAGTTGTGGGCTTCATTTAATATTACTGTAATGGACAATATTTTGCATTGGTTTGAGAGTATTTCTGTAACAACAATGAGCCCACACTAATTTCGGTTATCATACCTGCAAATATTACACTTCGACATGAACAGTTCTGTCACATGTCAAAACAAATAATTTTCATTGGATAGTTTCGTTCAGTGTTTATAGACACGATGTGTTATTGGTTGAAGAGTGAACTTGGACTGAAATAGAAAACTACGTATTCTTGGAGTTGAACGGCTTGTGACCGAAGTCATTAATGTATTTTTGGATGAAATTTCTTTTTGACACAAGTCTTTCTAAACAATCTTGTTTGTATCCAAAACTTTTGTAGCCTTTAATTTTAAAAAACCAAACACATTTTAAAAATAAAAAAGAGAAAGTGAAGACTACCTAGATAAAGTGTACTACAAAAAATTGTTTCCTATATTCCAATTGATGCTGCTTTCGTTCAATATTCTAACGATCAATAGAAAGTGTGGTAAATATGGTATGAAGATCCACATTCCAGTTCCCAGTTATTGTACACAATCATCCTAATTATAGGGTTGTGCACGAACGTCAATGTTTCAGTCACCAATTACGTCAAGAATTGTAATCGTCCTCCCCCTCCCCCCCCCCCCCCCACCTCAATCCGTCAACAGCATTATCCAATAAAAAAAAATAAAGACCATCAAAGTTTCCGAAGCAATTTAATTTAATGATACTATGTATCGTGATATGGTATCATTAAAACAGGATACACACGTCTAACTAAAAGTAGCCTCCTATCCGATAGGTCGAACAGACCAAGCTACCCGATCGCAGGAAAGTGTACGCATTATACCTGTAAATAGAGTCTGACACTAACTGGATTCGAAACCGACGAGTCGAGTCCCCCTACCAACTGAAATACATGGACCTTCAAGGATCGGCTCTGTCAAGCATTAATTCCGGCTTCCCTCGTCCCATCTGAAGATGTCCTTATAGTATCACTCAACCCTCTTGCTTGTCTGTTCCGCTGATTAAATACGAGCCACAACGCGTCCATTGCAACATGAAGATGAAACGGTCGAGGAAAAATCAATACGCTTGGCCAAGACGAATACCCTTTATATACATTCTAAACATGGGCCCTTTCAATTTGAATTCCATCTTGTTTTTCTCCTTGAGACTACGTATGTATTTATTTATCAAAGTCAATATTATACCAAATCAAGAAGATTATCGTCTATGTAGTCGCTTCAAGCAGTCAGACTATATAATAATATAGTATGATTGATGTCATATTAATGTTTTTGGTGTTTTTGCCATCTAAGGAGTGATCTATTTTTACCACATTCCAACTGACTGTATAAGTTGTTAAGGTAACAATGTGGTTGTGTTATTACAGTTTCATTTTTTTGAATGTCATATATTTTGAGAATTTTTTCTGAACCGTTTCTGTTTCTCTCCTTTTGTGAATAAAACAAAGAAACTGTTTAATCATACTCTTTGGGAAAAGTCTGGTTAAAAGCACTGATAATTGATGTGTGTTTCTGTTTGGATTTGAACCGATATCATCATCTCAAACCTGAGACATTTCTATCTCTCTCTCTCTCTCTCTCTCTCTCCCTCTCTCTCTCTCTCTCTCTCTCTCTCTCTCTCTCTCTCTCTCTCTCTGTCTCTCTCTATCTCGTACGCATACACACACACACACTCACGCAGACACACGTACATGTGCGCGCGAATTAACTTGTTATTTCTTGCATATATTAATTGGATCCCCCAAAATTTGAAATTCTGTTGAATGCAGTTATTTTTCGTGGATTACACTGGTTTTTAACGGTGGAAAACAATAGCCTGGCAAAGTGAGGGTATAACTGTTATGTTAAAAAATATTACGTATAAACAGATCGAAGTTGATGTCACTCGGGTCTTTGTAATTGCTTTTTGCCATCCATGTTTATGAGTATTCTCATTGAACTGTATCAACCAGACTTTAAAAGTTCATGGTTACACATAGTTTTGTATGTTGTGTTATACTTCCGGATGGCAATGTTGTGAGCTTCTTAGCTTCTTGTACTAAAGATAGTATGCGCTTGGCTAAGAAGCTCACAACATTGCCATCCGGAAATGAAACGGACCAACACACAAAACTATATGTAATCTTGATCGTTTATAGTCTGGTTAATACCGTTTAGTGAGAATTACTCATAAACATGGATGGCAAAAACAATAACAAAGACCAGAGTGGCGTCATCTGAGTTCTATCTATTGATTTTGTTATTTGAAATGTATAGAACAAAACCGCTAGGTTACGTTCTGCCAGAAAGCGGTAGAAGGAGTCTTGGTGGCTCAGCGATAGAGAGCATTGATCTCACAAGAAAAGGGACCAGTATCAGTCCCGCTTGTAGTTAAGATTATTCTGGTGTCTCTTTTAAACCAACGGTGATTGGGTTACTGGGTCTACATCTGATCTTGAGAAAGTACTTCGTGATAGATTTGTGCTTTATCATATTGCTTTTTGTTTAGCGCCATAGAATCAGGGATACAATCCGGCTCCATGGGCCTTATGGCTCCGAAGGACAACTTTATAGTTCAATGTGATTGAAGGATGTCTGAAGCTTGGAATTATGGGAAAATGCTGTTCTTTACCGTACTCGCGTCATGCCTACATATTAGTGCGGGGCGGTCCTTGGCAAGCTTAAGGACCACGGTCCTACGGTCCTTGGGAAATGAAGACCGCAAGGACCGGTCCTAGGACCGGTCCTTTTCGACATTGAACATTCCTGAGAGACTGTGAGAAATTCGAACCCGTTTGACCTTTGAGACCGTGGGATCGTTCATTCTTGAACCGTTAAAGACCGCTACACGATGAAAACCGTGGTCTACAGGAGTAAAACACACGGAGTAGTCACACTCATTTCAAATTGTAACCTAATTAGAGAAGAGGGGTGATGCCTTCTTTATTTGCTCACCGTACTTCATTGTTACTTCGATAATTTAATAAAATTTGAAATTTATCCCCATTAACGGAGATAATGGCATCGCCCAAGGCGTTGATCGAGTTGATACACACACGCAACTCCTACCCCCCCTCTCCCCCCCCCCCCCCACACACACACAATTAGAGGGCAGCGAGCATTGAAGAGTAAGAGAGAGACGTGAAGTTATAATAAGAGGGGGTGGATGAGGTAATAAGAGGGGTCGATGGTGACTTTTCGCCAGATCTAACAAACTCAGCTACCCATTCATTGCTGAGTAGACAGGGATTCAGAAAAAACTCGACTGCACCCGGGATCGATCTCTGGCCCTTTGCGTATAAAGAGAGTGCTCTATCAACTGAGCTATCGGGGTCCCCAAATATTCTATTGGACTTTTTTAAAATTCAGACGTTATAACTGTTTTTTTTGGAAGGAAGGAACTAATGAAACTCATATTATTTGATTAGTAAAAACACCAAACGAAATTTTAATATTATTGTATTATTTTAAATGACAACACTGCGATAGAAAGGAGTGGTGACAAGAGATGGACAAAAGAAAACAAAAAATCGGATTTGCTACTTGCTAGGTTCGACACACACACACACACACACACACACACACAAACACACACATCTTTAGTAGTCACATACATTTCAAACAATAACCATTAGAGAAGAGGGGTCATGCCTTCACCATAGATCATTGTCATTGCGATCATTATGGTGTAGTAAATTTTGAAATTTACCCCGTATAATGGAATCGTCCAAGGCGTGCGCCTCCTGTTCCCCCCAT
>NC_088360.1:120095969-120118469 GCF_034508935.2 Berghia stephanieae
GATAGATAGATAGATAGATAGATAGATAGATAGATAGATAGATAGATAGATAGATAGATAGATAGATAGATAGATAGATAGATAGATAGATAGATAGATAGATAGATAGATAGATAGATAGATAGATAGATAGATAGATAGATAGATAGATAGATAGATAGATAGATAGATAGATAGATAGATAGATAGATAGTAGACAGAAAGATAGATGGATACATAGATAAAGACAGATACATAGAAGATAGATAGATAGATAGATAGATAGATAGATAGATAGATAGATAGATAGATAGATAGATAGATTGATAGATAGGTATATACAAAGATGAATAAATGAATAAATAAAGTTATGTTTATTCATTTCAAGTTGATATTTTTCAATACCGTCTGTTTCGAAAAAGAGACCGGGTTAACACAGGCGTCAGCAGCAGTATATCGTTGCAAAGTGAGGAGCAGAGCTACGATTCTTGCTCAAGATATTAATATTTGTTTTGTTTTTTAAGATTCCATGTTGGAGGCATGGTTATCGCCGGGTTCGATGCTGGATCTCCCGGGTGTTAGTGCAATATCTTATCGATTCGGCCACCTTGCCCCGATCTCATTATTTGAGATCTTAATTTCGAATCGTGAGAAACCACAAGAGAAAGAAATTGACTTGCTTTTTATTGACTTAACCTATTATTATTATTTCTAAAATAATTATGTTATTAAATTTCAATACATTCCATTCCCCCCGTTCATCATCTATGAAAAGCTGTGGTTCGATAGCAAAATAGAAAAAGAAAAAGAAATTCTAGGGATGCATTGCTTAAGCTCATCGATTTTGCAATGAGCGGAAAATTCATTTCATAATAGAGGGTTATTGGTTAGAATTACGGAAGAAATGACGTACAACTCGCCCGTGGGTTTGTCAGGCTTTCCGATTTCCACGGAGTAAAAATAAAAGAAAAACACACGAGGAGACCTGTGTACAGTACGTTCTCTTTTTGGTTGCATACATGCACTCCGATCCAGGCAAAAGTCGGCACCTACGAGAGTTAAACGACGTGCATTTATTTGCAGGTCTGATAAACCGGATTGTTATGGTCTTATTGTTGTGATGGAAATACTCTCAAACCAATGGAAAATAGTCCCCATTACGATAATGTTAAACAAAGCCCATACTTGCTTTTTACTATCAGACCTGTATATACGTGCACAGCGGATATAGAGGAAAATAGAGACATTGGTGGAATGCAGTTCTTCTGTAACCCAAAAATATCTGAGCTGTAACCGACGCGGTTATAGGCTCGGTTCGGATAAACTAATTTTAGTAATCGCACGGTGCTAGAGAGTATGACAAATGTATATACAAAGACCATTCCATGTCTTAAGTTATCATATATTTAGTTAGTTATTTCTTTCCTTGTGAAGAACATGATATCAGTATATAGTCTCTCTAGAAGATCTGAAACAGCCAGACAAATCCACGAACTGCCGTACTCCAGATAGACATGTATTGAACAAAATGGCCAGAAAACTCGTCCTTCAAATATCAATCGATTTAGCGAGGTACCAGGTTTGAGAGGTTTTGTAAAGATGGGAGTCATTTAAAGCGATCGATATTTGAAGGACGAGTTTTCTGGCAAAATGTTTAAATACATATCTTTCAAGAGCACAGTTAGAACACATTATTGTTGGATTTGGCGTGAACTTCTCATAAAGAGTGTTAGCTGAAATTGAGCCGGAATTGTCCTACAGGCCTGTTTTGTCTCTGTTTCTCGTAAACCTTTGTATTTAATTATACTAAAATCAGTGATATCAATTTAATAACAGAGAATATGACTGAATGATCGAGATTTACCAGAATGATGTATCCCTTAAATGAATTTCATGCTCTATGCGAAGATATATATTGCAGTCACACCTTTAACAGTTGGCAAATCAAGTATATCTGTCAGTAGGAATCTGGTCGCTATTTCTTTAAGTCAATTTCTTCAGCTGTAAGCTGTGTCTAAAAGTGACATTTCTCATAACACCTATTGCTACTCTTTTTTTTTCCTATGTTGAGATTCCGGCAGTCCGACAGCACATTTGGTAGAGCAATGCCCTCACAAAGCAAAATGGCCGAATCAATCCCGCGTTCAGTCGATGGTTTTTTTTTTTCTTCTAACCCCACTCTTCACATAGCATCATATCAGAAAGGTAATAAGCATCCGTTACACTCCGTTTCTCGACAATAACTTGGATAAAATATGGCTTTTCAGAGCGTGGCTCAGCGGTACGGTCTTTGCTTCGTACCCGAAAAGTACGGAGTTAGATCACCCGCCGCTGCACTCTGTGGCCTTGAGCGAGTCACCTCGCCCTAGCTCAATTTGCGGCGCTGCATTGCGACTGACGCCTGGGTCATTCCAGTCTTCCCTTGGAATATACCCTTAAGACAAATTTCCCCTATGAGATGAATAGAGGGAATTTGATTTATTTATTTTGTTTTATTTAAAGCAGCGTTATTTTTGTAAGAAAATAGAACAGTCGCCTCGTTCTCTGTGTCACAAATATGTAGGCTGTTTTAATAGGCACTGTGTTTACCGTAGACATGGACTATATGAATGCAACTTTGATTTTTTTAAATCACTAACAATGCCATTTTTTATTGTGTTCTTTCCTCACAGGACATGCTCATCTATGTATCCCTAGCTGCAACGGGTACTGAGATATTAGTGTGTATGGCAGCCGTGGTACTGAGTTGTCGGGTAGCTAGAGTAGCCAAAGAGGAGCAGAGTAAGCAGAGGGATGGCATGTTTCATGTTAAGGTAAGTCAAATTTACAGACTATTGTGTATCTATTTGGCGATTTCCGCAATTTGCAAAAAAAAATCAACGTGAATCATATCACTGCATTTTATTCAATTGGTCATATTCAATTGGCAATTGGTCATATAGAAATATTATTATCATGTCTTTCTATATTTGACATAGATAAGTCATTTGTTGAATATAAAGCTGCTAGAAGCGGTGGTCTTTAAAAAGTAACATACAAAAAAAAGTAGTCATCCAGAGTCATGAGGGCCATGATGCCGGATTGTATCCCAGTTTCTATAGCGGGAAACGGACACTAGTAATTGCTTGCTACACTTTCGGATAGGACGCGAGTCTATCGCAAAGTACTTTCTGCCAGATCTAACAGGCCCCAGCTGCCCAATCAATGGCATTATAATCCAAATTATGATATTAGGTGGTTAATCAGAATCAGTTGAAAATAATCTTCTTATTGCTCTGTACAGACGCCGCTGAATATGACAAATTGCGGTGAAACGATCTAATAAAGACGCAACCATTGGTAAAAGTTGAATAAAGGATTTAATTTAAGGAATAATTTAGATTCATTTATATCGGAGCTCAGGATAAAGGATGGGGCGGTTTAGAGGAGGGGAGAGAAGAGTCGTACTCACAATTGATTATGAGATCTATACATCTGATACTCTTCGTATATGTGAAACACGGCTTGCATGAAACTCCAGTTCTCAAGTAAAGTGACAAATTAGGGAGCAGGCACTGGTGTATTCGTGCGGCTATGTGGTCTTATGGTATGACACTCGCTTTCGGATCGGTAGGTCCTGGGTTCGAGCCTCGCTCGGCGCATAGTTGAGTCCTTGGAGAAGGCTCTTTACTCACGTTCTCTCACCGTTCTCATGTCAAATGAGTACCTGGCCGTTAACAGCGTTGTCTCTGTCCGAAAAAATTGCAATATCGCCAACAGGCATCATGTCCCGTCTTACATGTTAAATGTTGCTGTTGGCCAGGGACCCCTTGTAAAGCGCTTTGAGCACATTTACTGAAAAAAGCTCAATAACTGGTGTAAGATAAAGATCTGGAAAAGTGGATATGAAACAAGCAAGAAAGAAAAATACAAAAAAATATATCAAATAATCAGCCTGATTACGGGTAATCAGAAGGTCTGATGGTTTAATTTTCTTGTATTTTTCTTTCTTGCTTTGTCTGGCACTGTTTCATAGACACTTTTTCATATCTTAATTCTCAAAAAAACCGCTTTGTTAAAACGAATAACATAAGCGACAAAACAAAAAGAAATCAAACGCCAACCTTGCCATAACCTTATGCTTTTAAGTACTATGCATAACTCTAGTTGTAATAATAATGAGTTCTGACAATGACATTGATTAGTATAGCATCAACATTAAAAGATAAACAATGCATATAATTCTCCACCCAATGGACTATTCTATCAGAATCCACGAATCGCTGCCAATGTTATGAGCGTTTCCTATTTCAGGAACTCTCTGAAGGTCAATGAACTGTGACAATCCTATTAAATCATAATGATAAATATTACCATTTGAATCGAGGATGGGACAAAAGCCTGCATCAGTTGTTAGGTGGGAATGTCTATTTATAGAAAAAAATCTCTCATAATCTTTTATTCAACTATAAAAATGCACAATTCCTACACAATTACATACTTTCACCATTCCCTATAATTTTCACAATAATTCTTCTATCCCCGAAGTAGGCGACTGGAACACAATTTCCATTTGATCAGTGCGCAACTAGCAAATTAGACATCTTCATATTATTTAGGTATATATATATATATATATATATATATATATATATATATATATATATATATATACATATATATATGAATATATATAATTATATGTATATGTATATATATATATATATATAATATATATAATATATATATATATAATATATATGTATATATAGATTCATTTGATACCTTATACAAAAGAAACCATTTGAGCCTAGATAAATGTGAGTTTTACTCCTATCATTATTTATCCAGTCATCGATGACAATCACATCATCCTGGTTTCATCGAAATCCAACACCGAGTTATCCTTTTTCTATCGATGCCTCCTGCTAGACAAAACTAACCTTAGTGACAATGAACCTTGTAAGAAACAATCTCTTTTATATCACATTAATTTGAGGGGGTATTTTTGACTGATTTTTTGTAATGAAGGACATGATGTTGAAATTCGACATGCAAAACAATAAATACTAGACAGTTTTTTGGCCTTAGCACACCATATTTCGTTTATGTGTGTTGATTTAAACTTTATTTAAATATTATGTCATATTATTATGCCGGGCTGAACCAAGTGCCAATAAGTGATTTTAAAGTTAATGTGACAAGGAATGTCAGATTTATTTTGTCGTTTCATGAAACTCTGCATATTGTCCCCAACGAAAACAAGTAAAATTTAATCAAATTTCATGTTTTTTTACAGTAAGATAAATGTATATCATGAAAATCACTCCAATATAATATAATGCCGTTGTGACATAGGGAAGACACATTAATAATTTAATAACCTTTATCAGTAGTGTTTTTAACATCACCCCTATTTGTCTTATTTAGCCGCGACCGGACAAAGCAATGTGAGACTTGCTTGTAATTGATTTCGGTAGCCATCTATTTAATCACATTATCAAAGTGATATGCATAATAAATGATCCTGATTGACAACGTTGTAAGGGGAAATAAGATGATCAGCGAGATTTTGTAAACCAACCACCGCCAACTCCTGCATTCATGAATGTTAACCCACCAAATAGAGGTTTACAAACTAAATTATTGCATGAAGATGAGTATAAGAAGAGGCAAAAATGTGAAAGAAAAGCAAAAGAAGAGGAGTGTGATGAGGAGAAAGAGGAGGCGTAGGAGGAGGAGGAGGAGGAGGAGGAGGTGGTGGTGGAGGAAAGAAAGGGGGGAGTGAGTGAGGAAGAAAGAGAGAGTGAGAAGGAAGGGCGGAGGAGTGGGGGGGGGGGGAGGGGCGTGATAACGTCATACTCATAGAGCATTGTTTTCTTAAACTTTGAAATTGATTTCAAGGATGCCACTGTAGTGTTTTTTTAGAATCGTTGTCGCACTAGATAGCAAAATAGGTAAATGAATTGAGAAAAAAAAAAGATCACCACCCGCAATACTTTCACTTTAATATAATCGTCTGTTCAGTTTGATTAAACTATGTACCTTGGGCAAAGCAGCATCCTATAAAAAGGTAGCAGATAATCGATATTATCCATTGTGATTTGCAGTGTCCGAGACAGAAGCTTGGTTTTTAGATCTCATCATTTTAAAGTATTTCTACCTATTCTATTGGGTCAAAAGGGAATGGGATTGGGAGGGGGCGGGGATTGGTTGCATGCGCTCATATATTTATATATATATATATATATATATATATATATATATATATATATATATAATAGTTAAAAAAGCAGAAAACATCCCCTTTATGCTTTCTTTTCTCCCCCCCCCCCCCCCCCCCACCCCCTCCCCTCTTGCGACTTTTAAAAATCTATTATGTAGAGTTGAGACAACTCTTTTAAAAATCTATTATTCAGAGTTGAGACAACTCTAGTCTATTTTTTGGACCTATATTGGCTCTCATGAAAAAATTATTTCATTTTAAAAGATTGCCCTTTTATCTGCAATGCAAATTTTACACAAATGAACCATTATTTATTGAATTTCCCATGAGATACGTCACAAAATTATAATCAAAACGAGGCAAAGGAGTATCGACCATTCTGATTTCAATGGCTGTAACCGGCGCACCCTACAGTGAACTCTAAAAAAACAAACCAACAAAGACATTTTAAAATATTTTGGCCAGAAAACCCGTCTTTCAAACGTCGATCGATTAGAATGACTCTCATCTTGTCAAAAATCTCAAACTTGAAATTTTAAGAAGTCCCAGGTTTGAGAGTTTTTGACAAGGCGAGGTCATTCGATCGATCGATCGATATTTGAAGGGCGAGTTTTCTGGCCAAAATTGTATAAACCTGATTGGGTTTTTTTCAGAGTACGTCAACATTCTGATCACTGATTTCAAAGGCTAAAACCAGCGCACCATATGAAGCTCATTTGTGACGCACTCGTGTATCATCTCTGTTCTTAAATCAGAATGAATTATTGAGACGATTTGACCAACTGCCTCTTAACGGTTTCTATGTCAGAATCAGCTAGATGCCAAAAAGCGATTTTTAAGTTAACATGGCCAGAAATACGGATTTTTTCCCACCATAAGCCTCAAAACAATATTATATCAAAATGAGCTTATAGGATAAGAAGTGATTTTATTAAAATGAAATGACAAGAAATGTAAACTACTTTTGCGTCGATGTGGTCTTGTGGTATGACACTCGCCCTCGAACCGGAAGGTCACGTGTTCTATCCCGCTCTGAGCGGCTCATTATGTTCTTGGAAAAGGCTCTTTACTCACCTTGTCTCTCCGGTGTTAAATGATTACCTGTCCGATGATGTTGCCTCTGTCGGAAAAAGAAATGTAATATCGCCTATTAGGCATCATGTCTCGTCCTACATGTTAATGTTGCTATTGGCTAGGGACACCTTGTAAAGCACATTGAGCAAGTTTAATGGATATTGCAGTATATAAACGGTCATGTTTTAAGAATAATTTTTCTCCCTCATAAAACCTTATATAGACTTAAGCCAGTTTCCACGTTGGACAATAAATTCTAAATTTGACATCTAAATCAACCCTATAAAATACCGATTTGAAATAGTAGGTCTCATTTATTCCAAGGAACGATACATTGCTGTGCTATAATATTCTTAAAGAATAATAAATACAGTGTCACAGAGAACTTCAATTATCGTATCTAATATTGCTTGGGACAATTTTTATATTTTTATCCATAACAAACTTTTATGTTTGGAAATGGAATCAATATAATATGATTATTTTCATACTGTATGCTTTTCCTCTTTTCCTGATATTCCCTCCTTTCCCCCTCTACATCCTGTTTCTCTTCTTCTTTTTCTCCTCTTTTTCCCTTCTCTTCCCCTGCTTTTTCATTCTACTTTCCAATTCTCCATTTAATCTTCCTCCTCCTTCATCTACTCCTCCTCCTTCTCCTACTCCTCCTCCCCCTCCTTCTCCTCCTCTTCCCCTCCTCCTCCTCCTCCTCCTCCTCCTCCTCCTCCTTCTTCTTCTTCTTCTTCTTCTTCTTCTTCTTCTTCTTCTTCTTCTTCTTCTCCTCCTCCTCCTCCTTTCTCTTCTTCATTGTTGTGGTTGTCAATGTCGTCCTTGTCTCCTTTTTCTTTTGTTTCTTTCATCTTCTACTTTTTCTTTTATATATATAATCTTTCAATATTTCTTTCTAAGAATATTATCTATAGGGAATTTTTTTTCAAATTGTTTTTAAAACAAAAATAAAAACTTCAACGAACATCAACAGTTTACAATCCATAATTTCATCCCATTTTCTTCTTTACGCCAAACTCGTCCATTTCCCGTACCCATTCATAAGCCTTCCATTCAGACCATCCGGATAATGAGAAATGATGAATGCGATCTTATCGATCATGTATCGACAAGATCAATACTTCGGGAAACAAACATGATAATGAATATAATGGTTAGCTTGTTATTGTCTTTTTGTTGCAGGTGCTTGGACAAAAGGATATTGTTGTGGTTACAAAACCTGTGGAGGATGCAGAGGACCTCACTGCTGTGTAATCTTTTAATTGGAATCCACTGCTTTTCCTGCGGACGTAGCTAAAGCTTGCGAATTTATCGGCGGCGGCTCCAAAAGGGTTGATGAAATTGTCAAACGAACAATATAGATTATCAAGATTTGTAATTTTGTAAGAATAACAGAAAAATGTGTGAATTGTTCCATGGGTGTAAAATAGTATGCGATACTTTGTAATTAGAGTAAATGTATTTAAAATGTTACCTTGATGACGGAATATTTTTGCGCCGTTTTATCGATGATACCAGAAGCATATTTTAGACTCCAATCCGAAACTACTCAATGTCTAATTATATATGATGGTTTTAAAAAGACTGAAATATACTGTAACATCTATAATAATCAGTGCAATATTCTTATGCTCACGACATCAAACCCAGTCGCAATAAAATGAATTATGAGATTCACTATATTTTTTCTAACTAAAGTTGGTTCAAACTGATAATAGAAAAAAAAAAACAGTTTTGAGTCTTAATATCCCGATTTTGGTCTTGACAAAAAGGCCTTTCCCCGCATCCCTCAAAATCTTCCCTAACACCAAGGATATAAGTAAATTGTGTCCAAAACAGGGTCAAGGCTGGTGTAATTATATCATTCATTTCGCTTCAGAAGATTTCTAATATGTGACCCACGTCGATAAGTGTCTGGCTGAGCCGGGCCCTTAAAATAAAGTAAATTTAAAATGAAAATGATAAGAACTACAAACTGAGAGTCTATTTCAATATTCAATGTAGAAATGTTCTTTGTTCACCGTAAAGAATAAACATTAACCACTACATTATTTGTGGCTATCAATTCAATCTAAATCACCCAGTTCATCCTGACCATGGGTCATATGATTTAATGAAGCAAGACGTAAACGTCAACGTTTCAAATTTACCAACTTCTCTGATGATGTGAAATGTAAAGCATGCCAATCGCTTGATTGTCTCAGAAGTAAAAGAGCTATCAGGTTATTCATTTATGTCCTTGTAAATTTCATTCCAAAACCGTAATCAGAATGTAGACATTAATATATATTAAGATTAAAGCCTAAATTCATTGTTCTCATGAACATATTGCTGCTCAATCCGAAATTCATAGTTCTCATAAACATATTGCTGCTCATATTTTGATAATTTAAAAAAAATCTACATTTTATTGTTCAACAAGAAAGTATCAATCAAAAACACCTAGTCTATCTATTAATTATTAAGGGAGCTTCTTATAATGATGTGGAAGTTGTTTCTCAATCTATCATCAACTAGTTACGTTTATTAAAAGTATTGCGAGAAATTGCTATTTTTTTTGTGTGTGTAATAAGTTTATTTATTCTACCTCTCCTCAATGCGTAATTGTATCAAGTTTACTATATATATATATATATATATATATATATATATATATATATATATATATATATATATATATATATAATAACTTGTGACCTCAGATTATCAAACACTACATTTTAATCAAATTAGCTTTTAATTCATTTTTAAAAGAGAGAGATATATCGCCTATTTTTGAAAACGTCTTTTATTCAGAGAAAAACGAAACAAAACCAGAATCGATTAAGGGCAGAATAAAAGATTTCTTAACCCTTGCGTTTTGGAATTCGAACTGTGTCCCTAACGCGCACTCGCAGGCTTGTGTAGCGATTAGGAACATGTCCGAAATTCAAAAAAAGCAAGAGTGTTTTATCTAGATAGTCCACTTTTTACCACGCACAATTTGCTGTGCACAATGGGGAGCAAAATGGAGGGTTGACAGCTGAATTATTATTTTTTAACAATATGTTGTCCACGATGCCACATCTTTTTTGTTCTTCAAGTGTCTGCCATGTCAACAACAACAAAAAAGATGTTATAACTTGAATGTCATTTTAAGCTTTAATTTGCAGCGATGATCCTTTAATTAAGGAGGCTGCTCACTTTATATGTATATATATATATATATATATATGTATATATATATATATATATATATATATATATATATGTGTGTGTGTGTGTGTTTGTTTGTGTGTGCGTGCATTACCATCACTTCGATTTTATTGTTATTATTGCTCTTCTTCTTATTATTATTATTATTATTATTATTATTATTATCATCATCATCATCATCATCATCATCATCATCATTATTATTATTATTATTATTATTATTATTATTATTATTATTATTATTATTATTATTAGTATTATTATTATTATTATTATTATTATTATTATTAATATTATAATTATTGTTATTATTATTATCATAATCATCATCATGATCATCATCATTATTATTATTAATATAATTATTATTATTATTATTATTATTATTATTATTATTATTATTATTATTATTATTATTATTATGATTATTATGATTATTATGATTATTATGATTATTATTATTATTATTATTATTATTATTATTATTATTATTATTATTATTATTATTATTATTATTATATTCCCATTATTGTTGTTATCGATTACATCATTGTCACCGTTGTCGAAATACTGATAAGAGGGTAAATGCCGTTACTTAAAATCTATTACGGAATACAAACAATGCTAAATGTGAATAGTTTTTCTTAATGTTGAATATTTGATTTTTATTACCCACCTTCCCTTAGCGTCTTATATAGCATTGTGGTATGAATTTTATAATGTTATTTGTAATTCAATCTCAATTATCAACTTAAACATCAGCCATATTTTTTTCTTTTGTGGTTAAGACAAAACATATGTGTTTATTTACTTTTACTGGTATGCCTCCAAGCTAGACCCCGAGCTCAACAACGCCTGCCGGATCGTAACGGGCCAGCTGAGAGCAACACCATTACCACTGGTCTACCGTGCAGCAGGAATAGCCCCACCACACATCCGGAGGGAAACTCATGCCCAAATACAAAAATACAAACAGGAAATGGACCAGAGACACCCCCTTCATAACCACAATTGTCCCAAAAGCAGGCTCAAATCAAGGAATAGCTTCCTCACAGTAGAGAGCCTTCACCCAGATCACTCAGCATTCTTCCGCCTGGACAAATGGGTAGAATGGGACAAGACAGCAAACGATGCCCTCCAGCCCCCAACAGAAAAGCTCCCAGCAGGCACAGACCTTAAGAGAAAAGACTGGGTGGCGTTGAACAGAGCTAGAGCAAAGGTGGGAAACACCGCCACCAACCTCTTTAAATGGAAAATCTCACCGGGCACTGAATGCCCATGCGGTCACCCCAGACAGACCATGGACCACATCCTGTCCGAATGCTCACTGGGACCTCACTGCACCAATGCTGACCTGAGGGAATGCAACCAGACTGCCCGGGACTGGCTGACTCACTGGCGCGACAAGATATGATGATGACTGGTAATACAATTAAAAATATCAATGCACAATGTTTTGTTTAACGAACCAAGACTCAACACGATTGCTTGACTATAAGTAGTCCTTCAGAGCCATAGGGCCATGGAGCCGGCGCTTATCCCGGTTTCTATAGCGTGAAACGGACAATAGAAAATGCTTGCTAGCCTTTGGATAGGACGCTGGTCTATCGCAAAGTACTTTCCGCCAGATCTATCAGACCCAGCTACCCAATCACTGCTGCACCCGGAATCGATCTCGGTCACTTTGCTTGTGAAGCGAGTGCTCTACCAACTGAGCTATTGGGACCCCGATAATAATCAACTTAAACATCATCCATATTTTTTATCTTTTGTTGCTAAGACAAAACATATGCGTTTATTTACTGGTAAAACAAATAAGAATTTCAATGCACAATGTTTTAACAAACCAAGACTCAACACGACTGCTTGACTATAAGTAAAAACCAATCCATACGGAATGATCTTTCAATTCTTGGTGAGTTGGAAAGTTGGAGGACGTTTATTATCGATAATTTTTTTCTGTAATCCGATTACTTTTTCTTTAATTTGTTATTATATTGATTAAATATTAGTTTAAGGTCTTGTATGATTTTTGTTTTCTTGAATCAAGGGGTAAAACGTCTAAATAATATATTAATTAATATATGTAATGTGTTGTTAAAGCTGAAGCTTAAGACTGGACAATAATAAAGAACCTATGTTTTAAATGTTTTATGGAGGCCGGCTTTGTGGTTTTTGTGGTGTGACACTTGCCTTCGGACCCGTAGGTCCGTGGTTCGAGTCCCCACTGTGCGGCGCAAAGTTCTTGGAAGAGGTTTTTACTCGCATTCTATCGTTGTCAGTGGAAAAAAAATATCAGTAGCTATTGTCTTGGGATCCCGTGTAAATCGCTTTGCGCATTTATAGTGGATATTGCGCTATATAAAAACTTTTGTGGCATGACACTCGCCTTTAGACCGTTAGGTCTACGATTCTGGTCGACTCCTTTGAAATGCTCTTGACTCACATTCTATCACCGTACTTAGATGTAAAATGAGTAACATGCCGTTAACAGCGTTATCTCTCTCCCAAACAAATTGTAATATAACCTTAGAGGTGTCATATCTCTACTTATATATTAAATGTTGCTGTTGGCTAGTGATCCCTTATAAAGAGCTTTGAGCATGTTCAGAGGATGTTGCGCTATATACATGCTCAATATTTTTCAAAGTCACGGACATTTTTTGGGACACTTTTTACATTAGAACCTTAATCTTTATATATTAGCATTTGCAAAATTTGAACCTGATTTTCACGCTTGGTAATCTCATAAATAAAAGCACTGCTACATAATGCGTTAATGCAAACAAAACAGATCTCGTTGTACTTATGAACACTTAATATCGTATTTTATCTCTTTTAAACCAATGTTTTAATTCCTTTTAATGACATATTGCTTTATTTTTTTGGTTTCCGTATTATTAAGTGTCTAACCGAACATAAGTCATCAACAATCCTAAGAATTCAAAAGCATTTGATAGACCATTTGAAAATATAAGCAAACATATTCTATTTTATAGGAGATTATCTTTTCACACACCTCAAAAACTACTTAAGTATACATTTCATCATATTTGGGCAAAGTAGGCATCATAACATCATTACTATTTAACAGATATCCTCATTCTTATGCAATTCCATTCTGATATTGTCCAATTATTGGGAACAAAAGTGTGATGTCAAAAAACTGGTTCCAATCTCATTGGCAGTGTACATCCACTTTTGCGGAGGACAGGATGCATACCTTGTGTAATTAATCTTCCAGGTTCGGAGTAATGGCATCTATTTTCTAGTCTAAACATATGCTAGTCGTCAATAAATATCATCCACCTCCGCATTTTTACGTCCCGTAATCTTAAGAATCTGCCTAGACATCCAGCTGCTAAAATAGCTATGCCTCCTTATGATTCAATATGTAACCTATTCATTATTAGTCCTTCGGTGGACTGGTTACATACACGCTTCCAATTAGATTGAAACCGGAAGAATAGAATGTGTGACGTCACATGCCCTATGTATGAAAGCATATGTGTAATGCAATGACTCAAATTAATATCATAAGAATCTCAAAGATACAGTGACGTAAAGCACAGCCGGAGAAATATAGTATGTCCCACGATTAGATTATTCGTCGGCTTTCAGATATCCAGTTACCAATGGATAGAATGAAGTTGGCGTCACTCAGGTCTTTGGTATTGCTTTTTGCCATCTGCGTTTATGAGCAATTCTCATTAAACTGTATATTAACCAGACTATAAATGTTCATGGTTACCCATAGTTTTGTGTGTTGTCGTTATACTTCCGGATGGCAATAATGTGAGATTCTTAGCCAAGTACACAGTATCTATTGGACGTTGGAGCTGTCGTTGCACAGACTTATCTTGTAAAGAAGTTAAAGTAAACATTCTGGTTCAAATAACAAACAGGTCGTAAATTGATTGTCCTTAATCTCACCAGACCTCCCCTGTCCGTATTTAACCCGCACACTCAACTGAGCAATTGTCTTTTAAACTCACTTTTAAGGGGTAAACTCGTATCATTATGTCTCACCCCTCATGACACAATAATTCAAAACTATGGTCCATCGTGTTAAAACAATTGGATTCAATAGTCTGATGTCACGTTGCCCAGCAACGGCGGCCATCGTGGTTCTAAACAAAGAAAATCTGTACTTTTTATTCTTCATGCTGGCTAGAACTTGTGATCAGAATGCGTAAAAGTCAAAACATGATCAGATTCATGTTTTTTTTCTCCTCTAGATACGCTTTTATGATCGTCGGAGAAATATTTCATAAGGGCGTCCGCCATTGTTCCGATAATTTAGAGCCAGTTACTAAGTCACCATGCGTCATTACGAGGGAAGTGACGTTACGACTGTTGAAGCGTATTAAGGTTAATTAATTGGGTAACATCTAGATGACAGTTTGAAAGGTTTGCCAATAAATTTGTTGCAATGCTTGATTATCAATAGAATTCTGACACGCGTAATTTGAAAGAAAAAAAATAAAACAATCCTTCAAATGCTGTCTCCATTTAAATTAATAATTTCTATTTTTCCCCCAAATAATGATATTAGAATAATTCCAAGTGCCCCATATGTCAAAGTGCATTGCATTTGACTGTACGATTAATATCATAATTCAGAGGCGGCGATGTTTTTCTTGTCTCACTTTCTTACTTTTGCTCCTTCTTTGAGTGTACTAGGGTCGTGTATCTTTTGCATTATTATTCTTTTTTATATTTACCCAATATGCGATTGTAGCATTGTGAAACAGTTGTGGTGATGGGTCTTATATATTTTTATTATCATTTATTATTATTATTATTATTATTATTATTATTATTATTATTATTATTATTATTATTATTATTACTATTATTATTATTATTATTTCTTTTATTATTACTATTATTACTATTATTACTACTACTACTACTATTATTATTATTATTATTATTATATTATTATTATTATTATTATTATTATTATTACTATTATTATTAGTATTATTATTATTATTATTATTATTATTATTATTATTATTATTATTATTTATATTATTATTATTATTATTATTATCATCATTATCATTATTATTGTTATTTATTATTATTATTTTATTATTATTATTATTATTATTATTATTATTATTATTATTATTATTAATTATTATTATTACTAATATTATGATCGATATCAAATAATTTTTTTTTAAAGGTCAATATACCTATACCTGTTTATTGTCGTATTTAAAGACGGAGATAATTCTAAATTGGCAAAGCAACGACAAACATTGGGTGTCTCCCATTCCTGAGGTTAAAAAAAAATAAATAAATAAAGAATAATTCCATTCCAGTACCTTTAGAAGTGAATTTTATATATTGAATATGAATATGAACGTTTTGTGATATTTATATTGATTGATAATTAAATTTCCTGTTTCATTTTAATTCGTGCCACGTAGATAGTTACCTTATTCAATATCATACTTTGTTAAGATATACGCAATGCTGTGCTTCCAACTATTTGAAGATCAAAATAGACAATCACAAAAAGTAAAATAAAATAAAAGTCTTTGTGGGTTTGTTTGTTTGTTTTTTGTCGCCTGTTTTTGTTCGTTTTTGTTTAAATTTCTATTTTATTCCTTTGTATTTCATTTTGTTTGTTTGTTTTGTTTTGTTTGTTTTTTTTAAATTTATATTTCCTTTTTTTATTATTTTTTTATTGTTGTAGTTGTTATTATTTGCAACTTTGTCTTTACATACGTGCTCTATGTTTTAATCTTAGACTAACTATTGAAAAGTCAAAGTGTGACTTTTGATTTGGAAAGTAAAATTTCGGTCCGATTACTGTCTACCAAACAAATGAATTGGTGTATTGAGGCACCTCAGTGCCACAAATGATTGTGAACCTTTGCCAGACAAAAATAGCAGAACTTCACGGGGAAATAAATTGAACTCAACATCAAATGAAATTGATTGATGAGGAATGTAGATATTTAAAGTAATGTATATGATCAAATCCTTTATTGGCAAATAACAAAGATCCAAAGCTTTAGAAATACTTGTTTTTACCTATACATGGATGAAAACAAATTATTCAAAAGGGTTGTAGTTTTGTCTTTGGTTAGTGGAATACAGAGCAATGCGATTTTACAAAAAGTGTCATTTCTGAACTGTTTTTCTCTTCATTGATTTTCCTTATCAAGTTGAGTTTTGAATTTTAGACCTCATATCCTAACAATTTGCTTAATGTTTGAGTTAATTTTGGACGAAAAATTAAAGCATCCAAAAGTGATGACAGGAAAAAACCCTAAAGCATTTCATCTTTTGCCAAAAGTTTGCATTTTGTTTTCTTGCAGAGGGTATTGTAAAAATTGTATCAAACACATATCATGTATATTAATGTACAATTTGTATGATGTACGTTTGAAAACGAAAGCAATAAAATGAGTCCAGTCTCCTTTCGCATTTTGTGTGTTTCATTACGTTTGCCATTATAACAGTTTTGAGAACACAATTTATTCTTTTCTGAAAGTTTACATCCAAGAAAAAAAACCCAACCATCAAATTCCAATTCCGTACGTAAAACCTTGATTGAGTATTACATGCCATTTTCCGTGTAATTAAAGATGGTCGAAAGAGAATTGGAGACGGATTTTTCAAAATTTGTTTTCTCTTCTTTTTTTTTTTTTTTTTTTTTTTGTTCTTTGGGATATTGAGAATTATTGCCCTTATGATTTCTCTTTGGACGTATTATTTCATTGAGATTAACCCTCCATTAAATATCACTTTAAGAAAATTCTTGTCTTAACTGGCACTTGGAATACAGTTTAAGCTCAAGTTAGCCCATTGTTCAGTCAACTGCCTTGCGAGGTTCCCTTTTTGGGAATTGTGACAAAGGTGAGGGTCATTCGAAATGATTTATAATATTTGAAGGACGAGTTTTCTGGACAACTTTTTAAATACATGTCTTTCCGAAGTCGGCAGATAATTGATTAAGTGAAATTCTCAAACATTAGAAAAATCGATTTGATGACATTTGGAAAGCCACTCCTCAATTGGTTTCGGAATATCGATATTGAGATGAAAACGAGAGAGCGACATGGGACGAACCAAACAAGCCTACAATATCTTTGTACATTGATGTGGTACTTTTTGGTCAAGACTCTCAGTTCAAGTCAAGTAATTCTTAAATGGACCCACGGAAAACCTGGTTGTAAAAAATCCCTTTATTCATCCCATAGGGGAAATTTGTCTCTAGGGTCTATTCCAATGGAAGACTGGAATAACCCAGGCGTCAGCCGCAGTGCAGCGCCGCAAATTGAGATAGGGCGAGGTGACTTGCTCAAGGTTACACAGGGCAGCGGCGGGTGACCAAACTCGGTACCTTTCGAAGCAAAGATCATACCTCTGAGCCACACTGTCCATTTTTTAACAAATATTTTTTATTAGAGTTAAATAAACAGTAATAACTCGATAATTCTTTTTAAAAGACTTGGATTTAAAAATTGTTGAGAAGTTCGTGGTCATATTAATCGCAAGATGAAACTCCAAAGATCTCATTGAAGCGAGTTTGAAAACGACGATACTGCTACGAAATGAAATATTTAACAGTGTGTTTTGGAGTCCAAGTGAAGTGATTTGATTCCACGTTCTTATTGGCTATCTCCTCTGCAATTGCAAAATATTAATTTACATTTGTATTGCGTATCATCTTTCAATGGACAGAGGGCTCTGTGCACATTACATTGAAAATACCTATACTGCAACTACAGACATTTATACAAATATAATACAATCACGTCAGGGGTGAAAAAATATATTGCTATACATTAAAAGCTAATCCAAAATGGGATTATGCTTTCAAAAACTTCTTGAGGTTTTCAACAAAGGGGAACCTTTAAGATCATTGGGGATACTGTATCACAACCTGGGGCCGAATTTTGAAAACTGCACACCTCAGCCTTGATTGTTCATAGTTGTATAGACATTTGGAGAAGGCTCTGTCTCTACAGGAATGATCTCTAATGTGGTTGAAGAATTAAAAGATATGTAAAATATGCTGGGCGCTATTCTCTCTATAATTAATTATTTCCAATAGAAAAGTGAACGAAACCGAATGTATTTCTGTTATCAATTCTTGTAATTATTCATAAAAGATTACAACACTCTTGTTTCCAAATTATGAACTTGAGTAATTTGTTATTGTTAATCAAAGCGCAACTCATGATCCACCCGATTTTTATACGCGAAACTATTCAAAGCGGTTACCCAAAAACACCAACAACAAGAAAGGATTCTTTGTGCATTTCGTAACTCAAATCATGTCAAGGACATTGATTTGTCAACATGAGTATGAGAAGAATTGCCATTACATTTAGCGTGACCTTTATGCAAGATGTTTTATCGTGAAATGGGTTAATTTGTATTATTTCCCTAAGAACTTAAGTTGCATTGTAATGATTATCACATTATACACAAATCGTTTTTCCTTGTGAGTATTGATTTCAGTGGCGCAAATAGATCAATTCGCACTTCGAGGTCTATAATTATGTATTCAACCCTTACTTTAACTCCACACAAATTCATTGTTATCGACTTTTGTGACATAGAAATAACAGCAAATTGGCAAAACAGGTGCGGAGAAGTTTGTGAGTGAGTGAGAGGGAGAGAGGGGGTGGGGTGTATGTATGTGTGTGTGCGTGTGTGTCGTTGTGTGTGTACGCTGTGTCTGTTTTGTGAATCTGTGGCAAATGCAGACCTTGAATATCTAAGCCCCCCATAGACGCCGACATCCGCTGATAGCGGTACGGATGACCTATCGCTGTGACCCGATCCCTGCGTTTATCGCAGATGATTTTTGCCCACATACGGGGAGATATTTTTTGAGGCGATCGGCGATCGGGGGCGTGGCAGTATAAAAAAGTGGACAATTTTTTTTCGGATTTTCGCTGTTTTCACGTCGGATTCGTGATCAGCGTCAAATTTACAATAGGTTTGATACTAAGAACTGTGTGTTTACTCCAAAAATTGGTGAAATTAGAAATAAATTTTAATTAATAGTGAGGCTATGTGGCCGACAGAACCGATCCCAGTTACTGTCTGTTATTCTATCTTTCGTCTTGCGCACAATTGTGATTACTTCTCACTAAATTATATCAATTAGACTGTTGAAGGAACGAAATTGATATCATTCCACTCTTTGTTATTGTATTAAGGCAGTCATTTTGGTAATTAGTTCTCACTAAATTATATCAATCAGACTTTTAACGTTCAAGGATACTCGTAGTTTTGTGTGACGGTACGTTATTTCCGACTGGTGGATGTTGTGAGCATTTTACCTAAACTCATAGCATCAATAACCTTCCAAGATATTCGCATCATATGTAGCAATAGCTATAATAATCTAACATGTCGAGAGAGAGAGAGAGAGAGAGAGAGAGAGAGAGAGAGAGAGAGAGGGGAGAGAGAGAAAGAGAAAGAGAGAAAAATTTACTTGCGCTATATATACCGCTATATTCAATAAAGGTGCTCAAATCACTTTATAAGGGTCTTTGGCCAACATAAAAACATGTTAGACGAGACATGACTGTTAAGCGATATTGCAATTGTTTCCCGACAGAGACGACGCTGTAAACAGCGAGGAACTCATTTTAACAGTGAACAAGGTGAGAGAATGCGAGTAAAGAGCCTTTTCCAAGGACTCAATAATGCGCCACTCAGAGCGGGACTCGAATCCAGTACCGTCCGATCCAAAGGCGAGTGTCATTTCACAAGATCACATGCATAGCCGCACAAAAAGTGATGAGAGAATAGATTCATATGTATTGAAGGAGGAGAGAGCGGATGGAGTGAGTAAAGTTCTTGGATATTTATAGAAGGAACCAAATTGACGTCACTCATCTCATTGTTATTGTTTTTAGACACCCATTTTTTTTATTAGTTCTCATTAAAATATATCAGACTATAACGTTCAAGGTTCCATGTAGATCTTTGGGCTGGAGTGATATTTCTGGCTGGCGGACTTTATGAGTATTTTAATTCAACACAGAGCATCAATAGAAGGAATGAATTTGACGTTAGTCAACCCGTTGTTATTGCTTTTAGACAGCATTTTATAATTAACTTATCACTAAGTTATATCAATCAGACAATGAACGTTCGCGTTTGCAGTTTTGTGTGTTAATATGTTATACCCCGATGGAGATGTCGTGAGTATTTTTCCAATACGCATAACATCAATACATTTGCAATCCGATTTAAGTTTAAAAGCAACGTAGACCACGGAAATCTTTCCATTTTGTGGACAATAAAGATTTTTTATTTATCGTCATTATTATTATTATTATTACTATTATTATTATTATTATTATTATTATTATTATTATTATTATTATTATTATTATTATTATTATTATTATTATTATTATTATTATTATTATTATTATTTATAAAACAAATCGACAGTGTTCCCGTGGCAGGTTAAACGGGTACTCCTCGGGACTACTCGCATTCGCACCCCCCCCCCCCCCACCCCCACCACCACCACCACCACACACACGCACACAGCTCTTTTCTTTTTTTTTTGGTGGGGGGGGGGGCGTTGTTTGTAGATTATAATTCAAGGTTACAATGCCCACCCCTGTCATCACGTAGTCAAGGCTTTTTGGCATCTGCCAATCCCAAATGTCTGTGTCAAGGTCGACCGTCATGTCGCGTCAACGGGTGAGGAGGAAAAAAAAAAGGAACTGGCATATTATTATATCATTACATTGAAAATTATGAAAACTATTTTTTATTTTGTATGAAATCCTTTATAAGTTTTACGATGAACAAGAACGAAACTTTTGCCATCTACCTCTTCCTGGCGCAACATTTATAAAAATATTATTTAAAAAAAATAATAACATAGCATTTATTTGGCGCAATATCCACGTGCTCAAAGCGCTTTACAAGGGGTCCAAAGGCAACAGCAATATTAGACTTGAAAGACGAGACAGGACGCCTGTCAGGCGATGTGACATTTTTTCCCAACAAAGACAACGAACGGCCATGTTCTCATTTTACACCTGAGTACGGTGAGAGAATGTGAGTAAAGAGCCTTTTCCAAGGACTCAACTCTGCGCCACTCAGAGCGGGTCTCGAAACCTGAACCTTCCGATCCGAAAGCGAGAGTCATACCACTTGATCCATCACAAAACAGGGGGGGGGGGGGGCACTTTTCTGTCGGCCACATAGCCTCAATATTAATTAAAATTTATTTCTAATTTCATCAATTTTTGGAGTAAAAACATAGTTCTTGGTATCAAACCTATTGTAAATTCGACGCTGATCACGAATCTGACGTCAAAACAGCGAAAATCCGGAAAAAATTGTCCATTTTTTTATACTGCCACGCCCCCGATCGCCGATCGCCTCAAAAAATATTAAGCAAAGCGGGCTTTGCGGGCGATCGACCGTACCTAGGTTTATCGGCCAGGTATTTGGCCACACACATTGCGTTTTCACCCTGGTTTGCCTGATCGGGGTCTGAACCAGGATCATATCCGGGCGTGTATGGAGCCTTTAATGGCATATACTTTCATGCAATGACAATTTTATGGAAGATATGAATGTGCAATGGTTAAGACTAAATATCCTGCAATTGCAGCTGACGCAACAAGCTGACACGTGCAGACATTTGCTGGGACGTTGTGGGCATCGTCCAGGCGATGATCTCCAAATACCTGCTGACGTCTTCCTGAGATTGTTACAGATGACTTGGTTACAACATTCGATCCCATAGACAAAACGTGATTCCATGATGTGAGCATATTCCACCTCACCTAAGCCAAAAATAGCTAAAGAGAGAGTGAGAAATCATAGAAAATGGCCACATGTTTCTGGGATGGATATGCAAGATGTTCTGCTGTTTGATGTCCTTAAATGAGGAGAAATATCAATACAACAGGAAACTGCCAAACTCTTGACAAAAGTTTTGCGTCGAAAATGACCAGGGCGTGATTTTGAAACATGAAAACAAAACTTCCCCTACCGCTAATGTCACCAATTGCTGGATC
>NC_088360.1:120123469-120138469 GCF_034508935.2 Berghia stephanieae
GGGCATTTTAGCTTAGGATCTTTAAACCCACATTTGCTCACTTAGATGTCGCATTCTCCATTCCGTATAGGAATGATACTGCGACGACACCTCGTGATACAAGCCTATTTTTCGTTATTTACTACAAGTTTACTTCATTTTCTTTTCATTTAAGGCCTTACACACTAACATTCCCTTGATGAGATAAAATACAAATTATGGTCGCTTGGAACAAACAACCGCACTTTTTACAGCCACATCATGTGTCCGATTGTTGCAGAAAAATAGTGTAATTAATTTACAATCAAGATATTGTTAACTTAAATGGGATCCCCTAGGCCAAAAGCCCTCTATGAAAAGTCGGGTATATTTTTCTGTTTGTGACTACTGCCTCAAAATGGTATTAAGTCGGATTGATTTAGATGCTAGAATTTGAATTTATACTGAACAAAAAACAGAGAGAGAAAAAGATATAGAGAGAGAGAGAAGAGAGAGAGAGAGAGAGAGAGAGACAAAGAGAGAGATAGACAGAGAGAGAGAGACAGAGAGAGAGAGAGAGAGAAATAAAAGAGAGAGAGACAGAGGGAGAGACAGAGAGAGAGAGAGAGAGAGAGAGAGAGAGAGAGATGCGTTAAAGGGTTTTTCTGTTTGTTTCATTGAAAAGAACAGATATAATTTTTTGAAGCTGTAAAACCAACCCAAAAGATTAACATTCTCGTCATGTTCCCATTAAAATCTGTTTGTGGCATGTCATTCACCTCGACATGATACCGTTTTGAGACAATGGGTTACATTCTTTAATTTATTGATTCTTCCAACGATTGTGTGCATTTATTATAAAGGTACACAATGGTATCAGTAACCATATGTCATGTTTTCCGTGAATTACCTCCCCTGTTTACAGATCGCAGCATCAACAGTGCCAGTTCCGTGTTCCCAACATCGACCCCCATCCACACCCCTCCCAGCAGCAAGCCATCCACCAGATCTAATTCTTTGGCCACAACAGGGTAAGTGAAGAAATAGCCCTTTTAGTGAAGTTGCTTCTATTGTTAAGAAAGACCTAGAAAATGTTGGTGTGAACAATATTGGGTTTAATTCAACTATATCATTCCAGATTTAAATCATGCTGACTTAAATCTTCAAATTTAAAACCTGGTTTAAGAATTTTTTTACAAATTTGGGATCACTTCTACAGATCAATATATTGAGTCAATATTTCCTTAACATATTGTAAAAAAGCGTGTTGTCAATATACGGCAGCACCGTAATAGGTTCCGTGAATGAAAACCAAATTATATAACTTCGAGCACCTATCCTTTGATTTAAAACATTAGACTATAATCTATTTTTTCCGTGTCAATTAATCGTAAAAAAAAGACAAAATGCCATAATTTTTCCTCCAAATGTCGAAGGAAAATAGAATTACACGCACCAACGTGTACTTTTTTGCAGGTTTGATAACACAGCTTGTTTTGGTCTCATTGTTGTAATTGTAATGGAAATACTCCCAAACCAACTCAAAATATTGTACATTGCATCATGCAACAATGTTAAAACAGGCTCATACTTGCATTCGGATGTCAGACCTGTTAATATATGCATATAGGGCATACCCGATGCATTCATCGGTAGAATTAAAGAAAGTGAAATATAGAAATGGCTTTTTAATAGGTCAATGGTTGCCAAATTTCCCATGAGGTTTTAAACTTGTATATGTGTGAAAACCTGCACTTTTTTGTTTAATTAAGACATAAGATATATACTTATGGGACCAATCGTCTCAAAACAGTAATATTTTGGATTGAACATGATGCTAAAATTGACTTTGAAGTTTAACTTATACAGTTTAAGTTAAAACAATGCCGTCATTGAGGAGAGTGGGTTTTTATTTCTTAAACGTCCAGTTAAAACCCCCTGAAAATGACGAATTCCTTCTTTTTTTTTTTTACTTTAAACTCAATTTTTGTCCATCAACCACATCCCGACCGACGAGCACGTATTTGTAGATTTGATGTAAGGGAACGCAATTGTGGGATTGATTTAATATTGATGTAAGGGAAAGCATTTTAGAGGTTGATTTAGCATTGATGTAAGGGAACGCTATTGTGGGCTTAATTTAACATTGATGTAAGGGAACACAATTGTGAGTTTGAATAAACATTAATGTAAGGGAACACAATAGTGAGTTTGATTTAACATTGATGTAAGGGAACGCAATTGTGGGCTTGATTTAACATTGATGTAAGGGTACGCAATTGTGGGATTGATTTAATATTGATGTAAGGGAATGCATTTTAGGGCTTGATTTAGCATTGATGTAAGGGAAGGCAATTGTGGGATTGATTTAACATTGATGTAAGGGTACGCAATTTTGGGCTTAATTTAACATTGATATAACGGAACGCAATTGTGAGTTTGATTTAACATTGATGTAAGGGAACGCAATTGTGGGCTTGGTTTAACATTGTTGTACTAGATAAAAAGTTACGTTGATTTGAGAGTATTTCAATAACAATAATGAGCCCATGACAATTTAGGCTGTCAGACCTGTAAATAAGTACACGTCAATCCTAATAACCTCATAATAACCTGATTGTTGCAGTGAATCATATATAATTTCTCACGTTATAGGAAATATATCAGCTAAAAAACTGAACAGACGGGCACTAGATAATTGGCAGAGTCTGAAAACAGAACGCGATATTGGGCTTGATTTGACATTGTTGTAATAGACAAGATTTTCGGTGGTTTGAGAGTATTTCATTAACGACAATGAGTCCTTAACAATTTGGGTTATCAGACCTGCAAAAAAGTACATTGATCGAAGCGAAGTTATCAAAGAATACTATTTCCTGCCCATCAATGTTTTTGTTTATTCATCTTAACAACGCCACTATCACATTATCTCATTCGCCTGTAGTGTTTCATCATTCCTGTTTTGTTGATAAAGGGGAAACCCGAAACGTCCATTTCATATGTTTTCGTATATTAAATTGAAGCATACATTCAATTTCACATTGTTATTCATTTCAAAGAATTTAATAATTTTAGATGTTTATTATTTTTCGAAATCTTTCTCATTAGATCAAAGCTTTTAAAATCCGATGCATGTGACGACAGGGTGAATAATGAAGATCTCATTGACAGTGATGACAACGAGTCACTTGGGTTTGATCCCGTGTACAGTAAAGACTATGACATCAAGAAACAAAGAGTCCTCAAGGTAAACCTGTGTGTTCTACGGGTTTCAGTGTCCAAGCAACAAATTGCCTCAAGATAGAGATGATGTATGCATAAATACAGTAGATCTGTTGGTATACGACGTATAGAAATGAAAATGACGATGGGGGTGATGATGATGATGATGATGATGATGATGATGATGATGATGATGATGATGATGATGATGATGATAATGGTGACGATTATGATGATGATTGTGGTGATTTTAACTATAATGATCATTCGTCTTCTTCTTCTTCTTCTTCTTCTTCTTCTTCTTCTTCTTCTTCTTCTTCTTCTTCTTCTTCTTCTTCTTCTTCTATTTCTTCTTCTTTTTTCCTCTGAGTGCACATCACACTGCTTCATTTTCCCATCAGACCACATGGAGCCAGATTACCAATTCATTTTGCCAGTTAGGTGCCATTTTTGTACAAGCCTTTTTTTTTCAATATCCAGCACTGCCTATAGCTAAGAACTCATTCATTCCTGAGTCGAGTTGCGTAATCCAAGGATACAACGATGGGGCCTAAGCTTTTTATTGTTATTCAAACGGTCACTAATAACGCTCAAAATTTCCCTGGGCTTTAATATGCGACCAGATACGAGATAAAAGTCTCAGACATAGATTCTGGACGATGTAGGGAAAGAGGGAAGGATACCATTCTGAAAGCCTTGAAGCAAACACCAAGAAGAGCGATATCACTGTGTAAGTGTGACGTATGATTTATATTGCTTTACATTAACAAAACACTTCTATCTATTTTGGTCAGACATATTTTTGCCTAAAATATCTGTGATTTAATATTCATTTTAATTTTAACCTCAAAATTCTCAACCTGGGACTTGTCTTAAGTTTTAAATTTGAGAATTTTAAACAAATTCAGATGGTTCTTTAATTTTTTCATAATATTTGAAGTAATTCTGACCAAAATGAAAAAATGTATTTTGTCACTATCTGGCATTATAGGCCTACGAGGGGAAATGGGGGGTATTCGTCATGGTACACAAGGAGAGGATATTATTGCATGTATTGTCTTATATCACCCAGGGCAAATTTAAGGAGGTGCTTAATAGCTATTTCCCCGATTTGATAAAATCAAACAAGATGGTTGTCCCTGACACGTCACCAGTCGATGAAGCAGACTATGATACAGATCTGGATGAAGATTTAGGTATGATGTCGTGTGTGTATTTACGTTTATATCATATTGTGTATAGGTATGTACTGTGTATTTGTGCGGCTATTTTGTCATGTGGTATGCCACTCGCTTTCAAATCGGAAGGTTTTGGGTTCGAGCCTCGCTCGGCGGAAATATGTGTCCTTGGAAAAGGCTCTTTACTAATATTCTCCTACCGTACTCATGTGTAAAATGAGTAATTGACCGTTAACAGCGTTGTCTCTGTCGGGGAAAAAATAATATCGTCCAGCAGGCGTCATGTTTCGTTCTACATGTTACGTGTTGGTGTTGGTCAGGGACCCTTTGTAAAGCTCTTTGAACACGTTTAGTGGATATTGCGATATGTAAAAATAATCTCAGAAAAGTGACCCATTGCCTAAAGCCAGTATTATGTCGAGGTATTTTTAATGTGTGTTGTTACTTTTTTTTTAGGGAAGTGAGTGATGAAGATTAAATCAAACAGCTTTTATAATAAGTGGCTACGTGACAAGGTTGAAAGAAAAGTATTCACTAATTTGAAATCGAGTCAAAGAGAAGGCCATTAAAGGAATGATAATCAAATTTTAGATAGCTAAGTTTTTCTAAGCCTACGGAATAATGGAGTGAGATGAAAACCGTTCTTATTTTTGTATTACTAAAATAAAAATTTAGAAAAATAAAGGTGATACACACAGAAAGCTTTCGGAACATTGAATAATAATGTCCTCTCATGACCTTTTGGCATTTTCCAATATTTAAAAATTTCTGTATAAAAAGCAAAATCGCATTACTCACACCAGTTTTATGTGATATTTGACTGCTTGAAATTTGGCAGAAAAGGGGGTCTTTACCAGCCAGATTCCATGTTTGATTCCTGCCTTGCTTTTACCATACTATGCAAAGTTTTATTTCCAAGACATCTACATTTTTCAACATGGACCAATGTGTTCTTACTAACAGGTCTGACAATCCAAATTGTTATGGGCTCATTGTTGTAATGGAAATACTCTCAGACCAACGCAAAATATTGTCCATTACAACAATGTTAAATCAAGCCCATAATTGTATCTTGCTATCACACCTGCTTATATGTGCACCTAGACCTAGACCAAAGTTCTCATATTTACCACAATTCTGATTTCTATAATAATAATAATAATAATAATAATAATAATAATAATAATACTAATAATAATAATAATAATAATAATCATAATAATAATAAAAACAAAATAATAATAATGATGATGATGATGATGATGATGATGATGATGATGATGATGATGATGATGATAATAGTAATAATAATAATAATAATAATAATAATAATAATAATAATAATAATAATAATAATAATAATAATAATATTTATTGTCCAAATGGGCTATTATTGTTAGGTTACAGCTCTTGTAATAAACGGAAAAAAGTAATTAAAATAGTGGTAATAATGATGATGATAATAATCCTGATGATAATTATATATAATAAAATAAAATAATATAATAATAATAATAATAATAATAATAATAATAATAATATAAATAATAATAATAATAATAATAATAATAATAATAATAATAATAATAATAATAATATAATAATAATAAAATAATAATAATATAATAATAATAATAATAATAATAATAATAATAATAATAATAATAATAATAATAATAATAATAATAATAATAATAATAATATAATAATAATAATAATAATAATAGTAATAATAATAATAATAATAATAATAATAATAAATAATAATAATAATAATAATATAATAATAATAGTAATAGTAATAATAATAATAGTAATAATAATAATAATCATAATAATAATAAGATAGTTTTGTTGAAACTTTGAACAGGCCTTGAACTTTTAGCTGACGAACGAGCGAAGAGCAGCAAAGAAGACGGCCTCTGTGCAGAGTACAAGCAACGATGCCGGAAATATAAGGTTGTACCAAATTCATTCTTTCTTCGACACATTACCGACGACGAAATGAGACTTCGGTACCGGTATCTCGGATACGGTGATTCGGCAACAATGTCACATGAAATACAGGTTGGTATTGAATGAATTCAGATGACTTTCACTCGGCTCCTTGCTATTGTTCATGCAACTCCAGATCCTGAATATCGTCCTCACTAAATTAGGCCTGTCAGACAGTCAACAAGGAGGTTACACGTGGTTTTATGTGTTGATACAATTAAGTACTGGTGGACAGTACTGGTGTGTTATTTAGTTAATTGTATACCATCAATAAACACCACAATATGTTCTGCCTTCTCTCCTGTTTTCGCCCCTGAATCCATGAGTCGTGATTTCTTTTCAATTTATTATATTCTCCCCCTTTTTAGTGTTAAATATAATAATTTCAAGGAACTAGAAATATGGATTTTTGCTTGCTTCCACAAAATGTTGACAACTATTCAAGTTTAAATATCATCATTACCGTTTCTCTTCTTTATCAGAACCAGCCAAGCGTTACCAGCCTAGACCTGCAGGATAACGCTATGGGGCCTGCGGGCATGTTGTGCTTTGCTGAGATGCTCAAAACCAACGCTTATATCACACAGGCTGTAAGCAGAACATATAATTTTAACACATATAGAAATATCAAAAACGCATATCCAAGAATTATCTTTAAAGTGAAAATATTAGAAAATATTATAAATTCATCATTGTCACACATCTAAATTTATAATGTAACACAGAGGGATATTTCAATTTTGGTTTTTAGCTTTAAAAAAACCATAGACTTGTAACAAATTTAATTACTGAACAATGTACCGAAGAGATTTGTGTTATACTTCTCGGCGCTCTGTATAGTAGTACCTACCTAATCTTAATCCATGTCCCCGTTTTATTTCCAAAATTAAATTAAATTAAATTCTAGAGAAGAAAAAAATAACAGCTCAGTGCTTATTTTCGCTGAATCTGTAGCAGTAAGGAAATGTTCTTTTTGGCGAAAAGCATTTTTGTGACCTTTAATATGTGTAACTTCAGTCATAAGCAATGTTGTCAGTAAAAGGATTATAAACTTATGTTAATTATGCAAATACTCTTTGTAAAATGATAAGGTACACAAAGTAAAATTTGATATTAATGTATTATATTGCCAGAACTTTGCCTATAACGATGTCGGTGTATTTGGAGCCAGGCTGATGAAATTCATCCTTTTAAAAAATGTCCGGCTTGTCAAACTTAACATGGCTGGTAAGAAGGATTCCTGGCTAGGATTTTTTAAAAGAAAACATAGTTAATGTGAGGATTGGAAGGAGATTGAAACTATCTTGGAAAAGTATGCGTGACTATTACAGATACTTAAAATGTTTATTTCAATCATTTAAAAAAATAGTCTTTAATTTTACCGAATGTAGAATACAAGGGACACGATTCTTGTGGAAATAGAATTCAAACCAATTGATAATTCGATCGACTAACGCCTAAAATTAAGTCTTTGTAATTTTCAGAAATTCATAAACTATATAACAACGTGAAATGGACACATTGACCGTTATATCAGAAAGAGATGAGATTCAAGAACTGAAATAAATACATAACTAACGAAACCGGAAATGTATAAAATGCTTGACTCGCTATCATCCTTATGACATCAATGTTGTGATTATCAAACTTTATATTTCAATAAGATGGCTCTAAGTATACTCGAAAATTCACCAAAGCTTCATTGACAATGTCCCTAAAAAGAGCAGAATATCCGAAGGCGAAAGATCTCTCGCCTGCTTCAATCACAGCTTGGTGACTCTTGGATCAGATTATAATGGGCAGTCTATTTTTGAAATATCTAGGGAAAGGGGGGGGGGGGGGCGAAGTGGCCGAATGGTTAAGGCATTGACCTGTAAATTCCAGGGATCGAATCCCATTTTAAACACTTTCGTTTTTTACCTGACAAGATTATTAACTCCCAATTTGCTCATTCCGGATAACATGGATGACTCCTGATGACATGAAGAAACGAAGTGAGTAGGAAAGTGCCAGAACACAACAGAGAATTAAAACTTCGCGGTGGCGATGGGGGCTCGAACCCGCGATCCTACTGCTACGACAACTCCGTCTGGCTGGGGAGATCGTGACTCTACCGTGTGCGTTATCCACGACCCCTGATGACATCAAACGTTTGTTGATGGATCGTCTATATTCCTTCGTGGAATGCCTAAGCAGGGGCATTTCACGATACCTCGCGGAATAGCGTAATTTATTATATTGTTAATAAACTGACTTAGCCAGACTCCGAATCCACAAATTAAATGTGACCACCGTTTTCTGATAACGCATATATTTTACTTAAAACTGACATATTATTATTATGATTCTCTATTTTTAGGCAACAAGTTTGGAGAAAGAGGAGCAAAATACTGTGCAATCGCCATCAATGTAAGAACATTTTTCTTCAAGTATAAGAATTTTCCTAATAATTATTCAAAGTTTGTTGATGGCTCTCGTAATAAGAAAAGTAAGAAACGGTATGTAAATGAGCGCCGATGGATAGAATACAGAATTAAATTTAGCTTTGATAAGTGTTGAGTCTTTAGTAATAATTTTACATTATGAGAACAAGCTAAGAACTACACCAAAACTGGACCTATTGAAACTTAAATAAAGAAAAGGGAATGGTGAGGATAGCCTGCAAGCAATATCACCTAGCAGAAAATAAAATAAAATAAAATAAAAATAACACCGGGCTTTGGACTGGAACCCGCAGGGAAAGAGGAGGGTTGGTCGACTAAAGCAAAAATGGCGACGAAGCATTGAGACCGAGATAAAGGCAAACCTGGGTCCAAATAAGAGCGATGATGGATTATCCTTATTGACGACCAGTATAATATTTAGACTAGAAAATAAGATACCATCACTCTGAAACCAGAAGATCAATTACACAAGGTACCTATTCAGTCCCCCAAAAGAGTAGTTTTACACTTCCAATAAAAAGGAACCAGTTTTTTTAACATTAGATTTTTCTTTCCTATTGTATTTTGATCTTGTATAACAATTTCTTACTATCTCTTTTTTTTTTGTAGACAAATTCAACTTTGAAGGAATTTGACATTTCTCACAATGGGATTTCAGATGAAGGAGTCACACTCATTGGAAAAGCACTGGGTTGAGTAGAATTTTAGTACAGTAAAGTGCTTTTCACATCCTTTTTTAAAACAATGCGTCTTTACAATAATCTCTCTCTCTCTCTCTCTCTCTCTCTCTCTCTCTCTCTCTCTCTCTCTCTCTTTCTTTCTTTCTTTCTTTCTCTCTCTCTCTCTCTCTCTCTCTCTCTCTCTCTCTCTCTCTCTCTCTCTCTCTTTCTCTTTCTCTCTACTTTACTCTCGTCTCTTTCTCTCTCTGTTCTTCTTTCGATGTTTCTTTCTCTCTATACGTTTTATTTTTCTCCATCCTTTCCTTCCTTCAGACTTTCAATAATCTCATCATGCTAAATCATCTGTGATTGCCTATGTATCTGTCTACATACGTATTTCTTTTTATTTATAACTCCTATCTACCTGTTTTGTCTATCAAACTCATATGAATTGCCACAAAATCCAAACACTCAAGGGCCTTGGGTATTCACCTCTAAAAACCTCTTTCTAATACAGAGATTAAAATTCCTTTGATTCTCAATCAGGCCTGTTCTGGTAAAATGTTTATGGTGATACTTTTAAAATGGGCATTTTATGAAATAAAGATAATGATAGATTTAAGAAAAATCTTACATTTCTCTTAAACTGGATGACCAGACGGATGCTTACAAGAACTAGTTATCAAATGAATGTGAAAAAAGTCTCTAAATTATCATATTTATAGTTCGTGTTGTTGCCATAAACTTTCAAATAACAATTGCGGTTTCTTTCTATTGAATTCAAAATAATTGTATTAAAAACCCAACAATTGTTTTGTCAAAGTTTGGATCGGGTTTGAATAATTATTTTCTCAATGGCCTTGTAAGACTTTTGGGGCCCATCTTTATGCCCCAATAACACATCAAATAATTTTTTTAATGCCATAGTCTTTTGACATCTGTCCATATTTCCTAACAAACTTTCCTCGGGGCCCTATAAGATTTTTGGCACCTATCGTTATGCCCCATTAACACATCAAATAACTTTTCTCGGGGCCCTTATAAGACTTTTAGCATCTAACCATATTCCCAATAGACATCGAATAATTCTTCTCATGGCCTTGTAAGAATATTAACATCCATCAATATTCCCTTATAACACATGGATACACTTTTCTCAATGGCCTTTTAAGACTTTTAACATCTATCCCAATTCCCAAATAGGACATTGGATAACTTTTCTCAACGGCCGTGTAAGACGTTAACCATCTATCCATATTCCCCAATAACATATCGAGTAACTGTTATCGGAGCCTTGTAAGACTTCTGAGGATCCTAATTGTTAACTCAACTGATATGAAACTCGACTCACAAGCAAACGTGCCATTCCGAATCTAGGTAGATTTGAGTTTCTTTTTCCTCAATATGCTGTTATCTTTACCATGCAGATTCCAGTTTCTTTTTTATTCGAGTCCTTTGTTCAAATAGCATAACTTGGTGGCTGGGTCTCTCAGATCTGGTTGAAGGTAGTTTAAGATAAACTAACGTCCGATCCAGAGATAGGCTAACGTTGCATCCAAAGGGTGTCAAGAATGGTTATTATTGTTGAACACTGCGAAACTAGGATAAACCCTCGTTCTGAAATATTTATGGACATGATGATTGACAAGGATTTTGCTCTCATTTTCAGCTAATAATTACAGCCTCGAGGTTCTCAACTTGAGCTGGAACAACTTTGGTCGAAAGGGAGCCGCAAATCTTGCTAAAGGATTGAAGGTTTGTGCTCAAAGAGATTTATTATTTTTATATTCTTCAACTTAGACCCACTGGTGCGATGTAAGAAATGTTTGAAGGATAATGACATTGCTTTATTTTAAGAGAGTTTATATTAAAAGCGTTATGCCATTTTCCATATCTATCGGCACTGTTGATGAAAACCTATCACGTATCCATTATTTGTGTAGATAAGATTTTTAAAAATTCACAATGATAGTTTGTGAGTTAATGAATTATTTTATGAGTCATCAACGTGTTACAAATTTTTTTTAATGATCTCCCACTCACTCCTTCTCCTGACCAAAGTGGTCATAGAGGAGGCATGGGAGATTATATTGAGGTAAGAGCCCTCTATCCAAATTTGTCTTCAGCTTTTTAATTAATGTTGACAAATGGATAACCATCGGCTTATTGTCCTTAAAGCAGAAATGAATCCATGACCATTATCAGTAACATTTTCATTATCCGAGCCAAGATATTTTACAGCCGTTAAATTTCATCGTGCAATTCATATTCTAAATTGATATCCATTCTTTAACATTTAGATGAATTCCAAGCTTCGTGTACTCAACTTATCGATGAACGGGTGTCACGAGGAGGGCTCTCGAGCTTTGATAAGCGCTTTGAAATACAACAGTTCATTAGAAGATTTGGACCTCAGCAGTAACAGGATTGCGGAGGAGGGAGCCAAAACGTTTGCCAAATCATTGCCTTACTTACGGCTTCAATCTATTCATGTAAGTATTGACTAATTAAAACCTCACAAACGCATACCCTTCCCCCTTCCCATAATACAATTATATAATTCAAAAGGTTGTAGTGTAATCATAACAGGTGACGAGAAATTAACTATAAAGTATTATTTAATGTGAAACAGGAACATACCGACGAAATAACTTGGTCGATACGGCATTCAACTGTCAATCCGTACGTAGATTCAATTTTCCCGTCGAGTATATGTGAAAGGAATATCATAAATGAAGGAATTAATTAACTAATTAAGTTCTGTATTTACTTCTTGTCTATCTATTTATTTAATTGCTTAACTATTTATATATATTCATTATTATGTCATCTCAAATATTTGATTCCATATCTTAATGGTATTCCCCATCCCTTGACAACTAAAATAACTACAATCTTACCCGAGAAAATTTAAATTTCATTTTCATTATGAAAAGATTGGATTTTAATTTGTTTATTTATGGAACGGTAACGACGAGCTTGGACTTTAGGCGAGCTATCTGAGTTTTAATCTTCGTCTTGGAAAAGATAATTGACACGCCTTGTTTTAACAAAGATGAAAAAATAAGTTAAATTTCGGTTCAAAATACATGATCACACATTTCGATCTGTTTCTCTCAAACCTTCTTGTGTATCGTCACAAGTCTTTGCATACAGTCTTAGATTTTACTTGAAATAATGAATCCTAAGTTTGAATAATATATCAATTATGGTTATTAAGCAATAGCTAATTCCTTTGATGCTATTCTGTGTTTTCATTGTTACTACACAGAACATTAGAATTATACAGTAACACACACAATATAATAAGGACTATTTCCAAGAAGGAGAATCGGGTGGACACAGAACAGAATTATTGACCCCACCGGCTCTATTTCCACACAAAACAAACCAACATACCGTACACTGTTTTCATCCCTGTTAAACTCACACAATAATATCGTGGGCGATTTTTTGGTGAAAAGGAAAGAGTGTAGAATTTAATCTGTGCGACCTCCTAAATTCTACCTGTTTGTTCTGATATTTCTCAATGCCGCTATAAATCTCGTGATTAACATAAGTGCAGTTTGTTCAAATGTCGCTAAATAACGATATGAACACGTTGTTTTATAAAAAATACGGTAAATCTATTTTATGATGCAAGGCAGCTTCCTTAATTTGTATAGGTCGTTGATTAACTAATTTTTGAACCAGTTGTTTTCCCAATGTGCAAAAAATAGTTAGTAAGGTCTAGAGCACTCTGAGCCACCATGTCAAATTTCAACGAAATTTATCTGACGGTTTCAAAGATACAAGTCAAAGAGTGTGAGCATTAATTTTGAAATAGACAAAGAAGTTTCTAGATTGTAGAGCAGTATGTCTTCAACCCCCCCCCCTCCCCCACCCCCTCCCAAAAAAAAAAAGAAGATTGCAGTACCGATCATAGCAAAGTGAGTGACCCCTCTCGTTTTCAGTTGCCGAACCAAACAGGAACCGAACGCGAACGTTATATCTCGGAATAAACTTTTTTTTCAGTTATCTACCAACAAAGTGAACAACACACGGAGTTTCTTTGTAAATGTTTTAGAACACCTTTTGGATGTTAGTTCTCACTAAATAGATATGAAAAATAATATAAGCGTTTTAGGTTCGCCTAGTTTTGTGTGCTGGAAGGTTTCATAATATAATAATAATAATAATAATATAATAATAATAATAATACTTTATTGCATCCCAAAAAGGAAATTTTTTGTACAGACGTGTTATAATTTACACATAAGATAAAAATACAATGGAAATAGGATGTATATATATAAAAAAGGAGCAGCTCTATAACCAGAGCTGCGCTTTATAATATGAATAATTTCAACACTGTAAAATAGTTAAAACTGTCACTATAAATTGAAAATTGAAAAGATTGCAAAACAAATAAATTAATAAATTAATATTTATATTTTTAAAAAGTAAAAATGAGAAATAATTATATAAAATGATTATTGCTTGTTGTTATAAAGCCTAATGCTGGACGGCAGAAAGATTTTCGGTGTCTCTCTGTTTTCGTTGAAATAGAGAAAGGGCGACCACTTCTTTCTGACATAATAATTGATGGTCTTAGTGGATGATACTGGTCATTTAATATTTTAGTTATTTTATTTATACAAAATTTCTCGTATAAAAGATCTACATCGTCAACATCATTTATATAGCGTTTAATGGATTTTTTAATATTTGAATTTATTTTGTTCCTTTCCACTGCTAAGCAATTGCCTCCCCAAGCTGTTATACAAAATGACAAAACACTTTCGATTACTGCTCTATAAAATAATGTGCAGAGGGTTTTATCTATTCTAAACTGAGAGAGTTTCGATAAAAAATATGTACGTCTGCACATCTTATGCCTAATTATTTTCAAGTGTTCATCCCACTTGAGCCTGTCATCAATCGTTACACCAAGGTATTTGTAGTGAGGAACTCGCTGGACGAATTGGTCCTTTAATTTTAACGGTTCTATCGGTTCCTTCACTCTCCTAAAGTCAATCACTAGCTCCTTTGTCTTGCTTATGTTAAGCTCTAGGTGGTGGGCATCACACCAAGACACAAATCTATCAATTTCTTGCCTATAAGCCACTTCGTTGCCATTTGTTATGAGGCCTTGAAGAGCGGTGTCATCTGCAAACTTTATTAAAGGTACACTCAGGTTTTGACTTCTACAGTCATTCGTGTATATTGTGAATAATACAGGGGACAATACACAACCTTGAGGAGCACCAGTATTTGTAGTTATACAGGAAGATTTGTTTTGCCCTAATTGAACATATTGTGCTCTCTCCGTAAGAAATTCGAGCACCCAAGCAATTATATACTTGTTTAAATTCAGACTAGTCAATTTTTGAACAACCAACTGAGGTTGCATTGTATTGAACGCTGAAGAAAAATCTGCAAAAAGCAATCTGCAATAGCTCCTAGCGTGATCTAGATGCCTGTAGATGTTGTTTGTAAACAGCAAAATGGCATCCTCTACGCCACGTCCTGGTTTGTAAGCAAATTGATGACTATCACTCAATG